>NC_092295.1:3197735-3550235 GCF_036320965.1 Panulirus ornatus
GGCGTCCGTGCGTGGTTCACACTGGGTCATATCCTGGCGTGTGGAGGGGCCCCAACCCGAGCCACCATGGCGCGGGGCGCCTTACCTCAGCAGTGGGCGTGGGTCACGGCAGCATAGCATGGCGCGGGCGAGTGTGAGGCGCGCCGTTTAGGGGGGGGAGGGAAGGCTATTCCAAGGTTTAGATGGCGTGGGCCCGCGCCCGGTCGCTCATACCGCCTCCACACATCTACTGTTGTTACAGATAATACATCATACATTACTCATACAATACAGATAATACATCATACATTACTCATACAATACAGATAATACATCATACATTACTCATACAATACAGATAATACATCATACATTACTCATACAATACAGATAATACATCATACATTACTCATACAATACAGATAATACATCATACATTACTCATACAATACAGATAATACATCATACATTACTCATACAATACAGATAATACATCATACATTACTCATACAATACAGATAATACATCATACATTACTCATACAATACAGATAATACATCATACATTACTCATACAATACAGATAATACATCATACATTACTCATACAATACAGATAATACATCATACATTACTCATACAATACAGATAATACATCATACATTACTCATACAATACAGATAATACATCATACATTATTCATACAATACAGATAATACATCATACATTATTCATACAATACAGATAATACATCATACATTACTCATACAATACAGATAATACATCATACATTATTCATACAATACAGATAATACATCATACATTATTCATACAATACAGATAATACATCATACATTACTCATACAATACAGATAATACATCATACATTACTCATACAATACAGATAATACATCATACATTACTCATACAATACAGATAATACATCATACATTACTCATACAATACAGATAATACATCATACATTACTCATACAATACAGATAATACATCATACATTACTCATACAATACAGATAATACATCATACATTACTCATACAATACAGATAATACATCATACATTATTCATACAATAGGATAATTTGGTTATCATTTACCCTCTAACTCGCCCACGTACACAACCCGGCAACACCTTCGTCAACACAAGGTCCACTGCAATTCCAGTGGGCCACTAGGAACACTGGGCCACTGGGCCATCACAGTGTCAGTGGGCCACTGAGCCATCACAGTGTCAGTGGGCCACTGGTCCCGGGCCACTAGCAACACGCCAGGGGGCCAGACATCTACATGGGCCACTCCTACATCACAACACCAGCAACACAAGACCGCTAGCAACACTTAACCATGGATTCACATCAACACTGGACCACTATATACACTGGACATCCAACACGGGACCACTATATACACTGGAGAACCAACACTTCACCACTATATACACTGGAGAACCAACACTTCACCACTATATACACTGGACATCCAACACTTCACCACTATATACACTGGACATCCAACACTGGACCACTATATACACTGGACATCCAACACTGGACCACTATATACACTCTTATCATTATAAACACTGGACCACTATATACACTCGTATCAATATAAACACTGGACCACTATATACACTCGTATCAATATAAACACTGGACCACTATATACACTCGTATCAATATAAACACTGGACCACTATATACACTCGTATCAATATAAACACTGGACCATCATACCCCCCGGGCCATGAACCAAGCTGGGCCACTGAGAACACTGGACCACTGCTGTGTTAACTGCCACCGCCAACTATGGACCACTGCCACCACCAGCTCTGGACCACTGCCAACACAGCTAACATAGGGGGGCCATTTCCGGCACAGAGCCAACACTCACCTCTTGTGTATAGTGATTGCCAACACGGCCTCTACCAACAGCAAGCCACTGACAACAACAATGGGTCCCTGGTGCTTTTGTTTCCAACACATGTGACTGCCAACACTGGGGTTAATGCCATGACTTGACCGTTTCTCCCACCACACTACCACCACACTACCACCACCACCACACACTACCACCAAACTACCACCACTACACACTACCACCACCACACACTACCACCACCACACACTACCACCACTACACACTACCACCACCACACACTACCACCACCACACACTACCACCACCACCACACACTATCACCACCACACTACCACCACCACACTACCACCACCACCACACTACCACCATCACACTACCACCACCACACTACCACTACCACACTACCACCACCACACTACCACTACCACACAACCACCACCACACTACCACTACCACACCACCACCACACTACCACCACCACACACTACCACCACCACACTACCACCACCACAGTACCACACTACCACCACACTACCACCACCACCACCACACTACCACACTACCACCACACTACCACCACCACACTACCACCACCACCACACTACCACCATCACACTACCACCACCACACTACCACTACCACACTACCACCACCACACTACCACTACCACACAACCACCACCACACTACCACTACCACACCACCACCACACTACCACCACCACACACTACCACCACCACACTACCACCACCACAGTACCACACTACCACCACACTACCACCACCACCACCACACTACCACCACATCAAAGACATACATGTACTTCTTTTAGCATTCATGCACAGCTGCCAGTCATGCATCACACACACACACACACACACACACACACACGACTCTGACACCAGCACTAAATAAATAAATAAATAAATGAATAAATAAATAATAATAATAATAATAATAATAATAATAATAAAATAATAATAATAATAATAATAATAATAATAATGATAATAATAATAATAATAATAATAATAATAATAATAATAATAATAATAATAATAATAATAATAATAATAATAATAATAATAATAATAATAATAATAATAATAATAATAATAATAATAATAATAATAATAATAATAATAATACACTAATAAGACATCCAGTGCAGTACAAACACTTAACTCCATATCAATTACAATCATACTTATGGTGGTTAACAAACAACAACAACAACAACAACAACAACAACAACAACAAGGTAATATTTCAGCAAACACCTGTACATATAGTCAACATAAACAACAATAAACAATAAGCCACACACACACACACACACACACACACACACACACACACACACACATATACACACACACATACAAACACACACACACACACACACATATATATATATATATATATATATATATATATATATATATATATATATATATATATATATATATATATAATGTTTATTTACAGGTTACATTGTACACACTACTACAGTTACACAATGTTCGGTCTGTGCCATGTATGACACCCCGGCCACCCATATATATTAACCATGTCCCAATTAAGGCGGACAGAAAACGGGATCTGGAAATCCCACTCTAAGCCTACGCTACACCAGGTATGAGGCAATACAATGCTATATGAACCCAAAGTGGAACTTAAATCCAGCTGGATCTAACCCTTATCACAAGTTCAGTTATGAGAAGATAAACACAACCACGTCAGTATGTGTATATCATGTTTATCACAACAGTTGTAAATAATAATTTATTTTATCCCACTGAAAAAGATAATGGGAAAAAAAATTATCTAAATCCTTATTTATCTTATTTATCTGCTAGTTCAACAGTGTGGTGCAGTGGGCTTCGTCAAGGTCATTTATCAGTTATTATTATTCTCAATTATGTAAATCAAGCAGCCATCTTTCCCCCTCCCCAGTTCGTGTTTATATCATCATCCCACACGCCTATACCAGCGTCTATCCCAGGGTCTATCCCACACGCCTATCCCAGCGTCTATCCCACACGCCTTATCCCAGCGTCTATCCCACACGCCTATCCCAGCGTCTATCCCACACGCCTATCCCAGCGTCTATCCCACACGCCTATCCCAGGGTCTATCCCACACGCCTTATCCCAGCCATCACCACACACGCCTATCCCAGCGTCGATCCTACATGCCTATCCCAGCGTCTATCCCACACGCCTACCCCAGGCATCACCACACACGCCTTATCCCAGCGTCTATCCCACACGCCTATCCCATCGTCTATCCCACACGCCTACCCCAGCCATCACCACACACGCCTACCCCAGGCATCACCACACACGCCTTATCCCAGCCATCATCACACACGCCTTATCCCAGCGTCTATCCCACACGCCTATCCCAGCGTCTATCCCACACGCCTTATCCCAGCCATCACCACACACGCCTATCCCAGCGTCTATCCCACACGCCTTATCCCAGCCATCATCCCACACGCCTTATCCCAGCCCACTGATAGGCCAGGTTCCCATCATCTTCCCTCAACAGCTGAGTCTACGATCACAAACAAGCAGTTACAAGCACTCACAACCAATGACACCTGCCTAACAAGCTACAACAGGTACCTAACCATCATTTAAAACTACATGTAAGCCAATTTGACATACCTTGGTAACAACCACTCACAACACGTAATCATCCTTAGGTGTAATATGGCGTTAACAACCACTCACAACCTCCCACAACACATGGTCTTGCAGTGGGTAAGGTGGTCTCTTCATTCTCCACACACGACCACCACGTGCCAACACGTGCACGCCTGACACAAGACTGGGATTTAAAACACACACACACACACACACACACACACACACACAAACATAGACACACACCAGCAGAAAATCCACAGCAAGATTTATCATAGACTAAATTTTCCTTTTAAAATATATTAAAAAAATGACATAAAATCTAAAAATACTGAAAATTAATGACAAAATTAATTATTTATGAAAATCAATTGATTGGCGTTTATAAAGACGTTAAACACAGTCTTAATGACCCTTCCCTCCCCCCCCCCCCTAAACACCAGCTAATAGTTCTGATGTTATTATGACCAACCAGCCAATAAGAAACAACCTTACGATAAAGAATATATATATATATATATATATATATATATATATATATATATATATATATATATATATATATATATATATATACTTTGTCGCTGTCTCCCGCGTTAGCGAGGTAGCGCAAGGAAACAGACTAAATAATGGCCCACATATACACATGTATTTACATACACGTCCACACACGCACATATACATACCTATACATCTCAACGTATACATATATGTATATACATACACAGACATATACATATATACACATGGACATAAATCATACTTGCTGCCTTTATTAATTTATACATATACACTCCCTTATTATTGTGACAACTACTTTACTCCCTCATTACTGACCCTAGCCACTTTATTACCTCACTCACTGCTAACATAATTTGCTTTATTCTCTTCTTCATATGACCCCCAACAACCACTGTCACCCTGCCACTTCCCTCCCTCACAACAGCCACTTCACTCAGCCACTTAACCCCACACACACACACACACACACACACACCTTTCAATGTTCTAACTTTAAAAAAACATGATACATTTAAAGCAAGTGTCCACCACATAAATACACTCTCACTTATCCAATTACTTCACGAGGGTATTCAATTACTTCACGAGGGTATCCAATTACTTCACGAGGGTATCCAATTACTTCGCGAGTATCCAGTTACTTCACGAGGGTATCCAATTACTTCGCGAGTATCCAGTTACTTCACGATGGTATCCAGTTACTCCGCGGGGGTATCCAGTTACTTCACGAGGGTATCCAGTTACTTCACGAGGGTATCCAGTTACTTCACGAGGGTATCCAACTACTTCAAGAGGGTATCCAATTACTTCACGAGGGTATCCAACTACTTCAAAAGGGTATCCAGTTACTTCGCGAGGGTATCCAGGTACTTCGCGAGTATCTAGTTACTTCACGAGGGTATGCAGTTACTTCACGAGGGTATCCAGTTACTTCACGAGGGTATCCAATTACTTCACGAGGGTATCCAGTTACTTCACGAGGGTATCCAATTACTTCACGAGGGTATCCAGGTACTTCGCGAGTATCCAGTTACTTCACGAGGGCATCCACTTACTTCGCGAGGGTATCCAGTTACTTCACGAGGGTATCCAGTTACTTCGCGAGGGTATGCAGTTACTTCACGAGGGTATCCAGTTACTTCAAGTGTCTGGCATGGGTCGTGGGTTAATAGCGGCTCCTCCTGCTGGTGGTGGTGGGGTAAAAAGTAATAATGTTTAGTTCACACACAAACTCCGGAGAAGACACTTTGCGTTACTGATGACCACACGAAACACAAGCCTCCCTCTCTGCTCTTATCTCCCTCTCTCTCTCCCTGCTCTTATCTCCCTCTCTCCCTGCTCTTATCTGTCTCTCTACTCAGTTTAATATCTTATCCGCTACCTTGAGAGTGTTATCTGCTGGGCCCACATGGGGTTATTGGTGATAGCAAGAACCCTCACCTGATGTTTGTCTATCATCTACTCTTTATTATTATTATTAAACTCTAAAATCCTTTCTTCCATGTGTAGGATCCTGTATCTTTAAGTATACGCTTTCGTCAGTAGCAGGGTAAGGAGGGACTCTTGGTGCCATGTGTTCTTGGACGACATTACACCTACCAGTCGTCCAAGCTGACCCCCACACACATATGATGACTTCACCACAGGTTGCAGGACACAAGGGTACCTGATATGACCTGACCTTAAGAGGTCATCTTTCTAAGTTCAGACACAGTAACCTTTGATGTACGTGGGAAGGTCACAAGATACGATGGTCCACAACCAGTTTAGTTGTAAGTCCATAACCAGTTTAGTTGTAAGTCCACAACCAGTTTAGTTGTAAGTCCATAACCAGTTTAGTTGTAAGTCCATAACCAGTTTAGTTGTAAGTCCATAATCAGTTTATTTGTAAGTCCATGACCAGTTTATTTGTAAGTCCACAAACAGTTCATTTGTAAGTCCATAACCAGTTTATTAGCAAGTCCATAACCAGTTTATTTGTAAGTCCATAACCAGTTTATTTGTAAGTCCATAACCAGTTTATTTGTAAGTCCATAACCAGTTTATTAGCAAGTCCATAACCACGTTATCTATAAGTCCATAACAAATTCATTTGTAAAGTCTACATGTACTTGGCTACACAGGTTAATGCTTAAGTGGCCCCTAAATCATTATAACAAGGTACCTGAACCTCTTAACAAGGGTTTAATCTTGCGCTCGTTGGGCCTTGAAGGGCTATTCAAGGTCATTCCAGGCCATCAAAGGCCAGTCCAACCTTACAAAAGTGTACATTACCCACACAGTATTCGCTCAAAACAGGCGACCTATAATTGCCTCATTAAGCTGTAGGTAATTCAACATTCCTATATAAACAGTCTGATGATCGACTTAATATCAACAACTTCGTGATACGCATTAGTAATCCAAATAATAGTCAACAACAAAGACCCCATTAAGCTTAATGATTTGGTCCACAAATTTCAGTAGATGAGAATGTGTGGAGGAGGAAGGTGGTAGTGTGTTGGAAATGACATGTTTGGAGACAGTATGTGGTGTGAAGTGGTTTGACCGAGGAGGTGATAAAAGGGATACGAGAGATGTGTGGTAGTAAATACAGTGTGGGTGAGAGATGAAGAGGGTTTGTTGATATTGGTTTGGACCTTTGGAGAGGATGAGTGAGAAGAGGTTGACAAAGAGGACATATGTGTGTGTCAGAAGTGAGAGTATAAGGAAAGCGGGAGACCGAATTGGAGGTGGAAGGATGGAGTGAAAAAGATTTTGAGTGATCGGGGGTTTAAACACGCAGGAGGGTGAAAGGCGTGCACGGGATAGAGTGCATTGGTATGATGTGTCATACAGGGGTTGACGCGATCAATGGACTTAACCAGGGAATGTGATGCGTCTGGGGTAAACCATGGAAAGGTCTGTGGGACCTGGACGTGGATGGGGAGCCGTGGTTTCGGTGCATTACACATGACAGCTAGAGACTAAGTGTGAACGAATGTGGCCTATTTGTCTGTATTTCTGGCGCTGCCTTGCTGAAGCAGGGGATAGCGATGCTGTTTTCCTGTGGGGCGGAGCGGGGTAGCGACAGATATGGATGAAGGCAAGCATGAATATGTACATGTGTATGTATGTAATGTCTGCGTATGTGTATGTGCGTGTGTGGGCACTTATGTGTATATGTATACGAGTGGATGTGCCATTCTTCATGTTTCCTGGCACTACCTCGCTGACATGGGAAACAGCGATTATGTATAAAAAATATATATATATATATATATATCCTAGGCTTACGATGGGGTTACGTTCCAGTAAACCTATCGTAAGTCAAAAGTACATTTAATACTACACATCATAGCTTAGCCTAACCTACCTTAAACGTTCTCAGAACACTTACATTAGCCTACAGTTGGACAAAGTCGAAAATTCATAAGTTGAACCATCGTACGTCAGGGGTCACCTGTATACATGAAAACAGTCATTGAGCATTTGCCATATCAGCGAGAGAAGCAGGTCCTCAGCAGTTGACTTTCCCTCAGTAACTGTTGTGTAATCCAGTGTAAGCAGATGCCACCTCACAAACACTTTATATGCCCTGGGTCAGCCCACCAACAGCATCTCTCTTACTCACTCCACCCCATGCAAACCTGGTCAACGTTCATCCTCCAATTACTCAAGCCTTCAACCTCCTCCTCAATTTTCCCTTCCTTCTGATGAGTCTTTCTTTGTTCATCCTCTTCATAAAACCATCTCAGAACACCCTGGTTCTGCCTTCCCCAACCAAATCTAGTATGTCACATATCACCTTTACCCTGTTCTTCCATACGTGATCAACCCTGATCACCACCCTCTTACATTCTTGTTTCATGGCCCAAGACATGCACCCATACTTCCACGCACACACATACAGAGACCAGCTTCTACATCGCCTCTCTCTCAAATCTGCCACCAGTGTCATTTCATTTGCAAACAGCTCCTAACTTGCCCCCTAAGCCATCCTATCCCCAGCACAGTGTGTAGACCCATCTCTGCATGACCCTCACATATTCTTCCCTTATCATCCCATCCATCAACACCTTAAATAGCCATGGTGATATGACACACTCTTGATGCCTACTTACACTTGGAACCACTCACCTTTCCCCCTTCCTACTCACAAACACAAGCCTTACTGTCCAAGTAAAATCTCACTGTTTTTTACAGTCTTCCGACGAAACCATATACTTGTAACATCTCTATTAATCCATCATACATTTTCTCTAGGTCCATATATGCCAATCTCAAATTCCTCTCGTTCCCCAAGTATTTCTCCCAAACGACTCTCAAAGCAAACACCTAGTCAACACACCCTCCTCCACTCCTGATCTTCCTCCCCAGTCTCATGTTCTGAGCTTGCCTCCACCCTATCAATCACCAATCTTCCATACAAGTCTCCAAATATACTCAACAGATTTACATCTCTAATTCTGTCATTCATTTTTATCCCTCTTGTCTTTATAAAAGGTAGCATCCAGGTATTCTCCCAGTACTCAGACACCTTGCTTTAGGCCGTGCACACAATGCAAATCTTGCTAATCAATAGCATCACCCTCTTTCTTGAGTTTAGTTGCAATGCTAGCCATGCTAACCACTTTGCTAAACTTCACCTTAAGCAAGGCTTTCACCACCTTCTCTCTTTTTACTAAACTATTCAACTTGATTCTCTTGCTCATTCTCATGCCACCTTGCCCTAAACACCCTACATCTGCCACCCTGTCGTGTAACACATTTAACAGTCCTTCAAAATATCTTCCAAATCTGTTGTTTACACCTTTGTGTTACTTCACCATTTGTTCTCTTCACAGATTCACCTCCTTCCAAAACATCTTCATCTCCCCATCTATTTGCCCTCTATGTCTCTCCCTTAACCTTCCTCTTGACCTTTTGCCACTTTCTTTTGTACATCTCCCAATTACTTCCCTGCAGGTACCGCCCAGATCGCTCTCTTCTCTCATAGGAGCAAGGTTAACTCATCACACCATTCAATACCTTGTCACATATGATCCTCCTGCACATCAGGCATTCCACCCACATGCTTTTCTGGATACCTCCCACTCCCCTTGCTTCATATTCTCTTACATCTCGGCACAAAGACCTCACTCACTTTCACCCCCACTACTTTTCTTACCATCCTTGTAATTTCCTGTTTTGCTAAAGATACAACAAAGTTTCACAGTCACTTTTACCAAGAAATGATCACCATGTACACCTCCAATTAGAAAAATATATGATGAAGAACGGATATTTATGGTACAGTATCACATGCACTCAGGGGTTAAGACAAATTATTGCCCAGGCCAGCAAGGAAAAACTGATAATGCACATGAAAAGAACGAAATTCATATAGAACAGGAAAGTGATACTGAGAAGGAAATGAAAATAAACAAGATATATAAGGAAAATAATAATAAGTGAAGTGAAAGATAAAATGAAACTGCATATGAAAGCAATAATGGAGTGAGAGATAAAAGTACAAGAATTAAAGCATAGGGAAAAAAAAAGATAAAAACAATAAACTCAAGCAGACAACATCTGAGGGGTATATGCATGCACTTTGGTAATGTATACTCACCTAAAATATGTTTAAGAGCACTTCTCTCTGATACCCTTGAGAGATGTGAATATATACACCTGGAAATCTGCTGCAAATATGGCAAATATCATGTATGCAAATGGGGAGATGAATATAAGTTCATGCAACCACAGACCCAAGCCCAAACAGATATTTGCATGTACCATAAGAATCATCATGAGTATAAGAAAAAGGATATATGAAAATTTCAAAACCCATTAACAAAACAATATGAAAAATGGCAGGAGTGAGTGGTTGTACCACTGAACAATGCCGTACTGCTGTTGTCTGATGATACACCAAGAGTTTCTGGCTGTTGGAACATCTGCTCAGTGTGAATCAGAGTTAGGTCAATGGCCAGCTGGTCAACAACGACCCAGGCCTCTACAAGAGCAAGTAGGAAAGGTCCCAGAGGACCTGAATCTACCAATACGAGTAAAGACAAATTAACCAAAAACAAGCTCAAGAGATATAGAGAAACAGATAGATATACAAAAGGGGTGAAAAGTGTGCATGGGATGTAATGAATTGAAATGTGGTATAATGGGGCAACATGCCGTTATTGGACTGAACCTAGGGAATAAAACGCAGCTGGGGAAACCATGAAAAGATCTGTGGGGCTTTGCTTTGGACAGGCCATGGTTTTAGTGTATTGCACGTGACAACTAGAGTGGATGAGAGTGATTGCAGCCTTTCTTTACCTGCTCCTGGCTCTACCGCACTAACACATGAAACAACAAAGTATGAAAAAAAAGATATATAGTCTATTAAATGAAAACTCTAGAATCAAAGTGACTACATTAATGAGAACACAAGGGATAACAACACAGGATTAACCAACACAAGAAATATGGCTTAGTGAAAAAAAAAAAAAGTAAAGATGAAGCAAGCCAGAAACATTTTGCAACACTCAAGAGAAAATAAAAACCAAATTTAACCAGGGTGTAATGCTTAAGGTGAAGTTTAGCGAAGTGGTTAGTATGGATGGCACTGCAATTGAACTCAAGAAAGAGGGTAACATTGTTGTTGTTGATTAGTACGTCAAAATTTTCATTGTGTGCCCAACCTAAGGTGAGGTCCCTGAGTACAGGCAGAATGCCTGGATGCTGCCTTTGTAAAGACAAGAGGGACAGAAATGAATGACTGAATTAGAGGTAAATCTGCTTTTACTTTTCCAAAAGAAGGAACTGAGAAGGGGACTAAGTGAAGATTTTCCCTCTGGGGCTCAGTCCTCTGTTCTTAACACTACCTCACTTATGTGAGAAATAGCAAATATGTATAAAAAAGAAACTTTCTTTTCTTTCAAACTATTCGCCATTTCCCGCATTAGCGAGGTAGCGTTAAGAACAGAGGCCTGGGCCTTTGAGGGAATACCCTCACCTAGCCCAATTCTCTGTTCCTTCTTTTGGAAAATTAAAAAAAAATGAGAGGGGAGGATTTCCAGCCCCCCGCTCCCTCCCCTTTTAGTCGCCTTCTACGACACGAGTTAAAACAAAAGCTGATAACAAACATGCATCAAAATAAAAATCAATCATGATGAATATCTCAACCATATACAAAATAAACCTAGTATCATGCAGACAACCAAAAACAAAGCAAAATAGCATAAAAGACATTTGAACAAAAGTTGAGGGAATATTGAAGGGATTAGGGAAACCAGATTCATAATCACATGGGATGGGGACTTTCAAACTTCCATTTCATTGAGTGGCATGAGAGGGGAATAGATTATGGGTGTACATAGATATAACTACATTGAAAAGAAATATGGATCAGTAAACAAGAGAAAGCAGTTCTACACTAATCAAAATATGAAGCATTAACACGTGGGACGCGTCCCAGAGGTCAAGATCCAGGCTGTGGAAATGAGTTATCTAAGAAGAGCATGTGGTATGATTAGATGGAATGAAAAAAGTAATAAGGGGTGCACATGAGAGATCTGGTATGGCAGGGAATACAAAGGGAATGAATTGTGGAGTCGTAGAGAGGGTGAAACTTAATCCTCTGAGGTGGTTTGGGAATGTGGAAAGAATGCAAGATGGGGAGTTTACTTGGAAAGTGGATGGTAGCATGATTATAGAGGATGGCGTGAGAGGAAGACCACCTGTGACATGGAGAAACAAAAAAAAGAAGAGTACTGGAGAGAGAGAAATGGGGAAAGAATGTGTGGAAGGCATTTCACGATCAGGACAAATGAAGACCCTAACCAGTGAACTCCAGGGATGCTTCATAGCCTTAGTGCCTCATCCTTAGCAGGCCACTAGTAGAGGGCAAGTCTAGTGCAGTGATTGCAGAGGCTCTAACCTATTGCTCCTACCTACTCCTTCCGCCTAATGTTTCTATCTAATGCTCCCACCTACTTCTATCCATTTGCTCCTACAATTTTGCCAAAAGGCAGGGTTAACACATACCTCTCACCAGAGGAAAATCTAGTTATGAAGACTGAGTTGAGTTAAGCGTTGTCAAGCATTATGTGTGACAAGGAGCGATTGTATGTTTGTGGACAGAATACCAGCAATCTATGTGTGGGTGAGGCACAAAGACAGCTACTTGGGTCAAAGGGTTGCAGCTTGATAACCATGGAAGTGCTGGCTCACTATACAGCTGACATCAAACCTCCTGATACCCAGGCAGGTAGTACTAGTAATATGTCTCCCTGGTCACTGGCTGCCTATCAACTACTACCTACTACATATGTATATAATAACAAAATAATAATCTTAATCTTCTGACTTGTACTATCTGCAAAAGTTCCTGTATACATTTCACATTATAATTATTCTCATCTCCAGAATGAACAAAGAATTCATATTTACAAGGAAACTCATACATTGAAAGTTAAAGTATGCTTTTCAGTACTTACTATAGGGTAAAAATATCAAGCAATGGAATCTTAAGCAATAATTTTTCTTGTATCACTTGGTTACAAAAGAAATCAATTTTTGCTCCTCCTTAATAACATGAAATAAATTTTCACATAATTGGAACTCCTCTCAAACAAAGTAGTCATCCAACATGTATCGGTAATAACAATGGCTTTTCATGCTGAGAAGTATACTGCCATTTGAAGTATAAAAGGGAGAATGAGCTAAATTAGAAAAAATCATACAAGAAATCCGAATGAGAAACTGAAAGGAAATCTCTAAAAATTATACTTTAAAACTAATTCACACTACAAGCAAGCATATTATTCTCCCCCAAAAAGTATTATGACAATACTTCATATATCAAGTACAGCATTAAGTGTGAATCAATCACTGGGATCAACATAGATATAATACAAACATCAAGATATAATCAAATTAGAATCTTAATAAAAATGTATCAAGACTAACGATTCCTTTCCAAGTTTAGCATAACTTTCACTCCTGACTGCATTGAAAAAGTTGTATCAACCAGTCAAACAAATTCCAGAAATACTTTATATATGAACTATTAATAAGAAAATTATGGAGCCATTTCAGTCGCCATAGCTATTCAAATAAAGTGTACACAAACATTTATGCCTTGGTAGGATGCTTTAGCATTCAAAACCATGAAGTACTGAATGATCTACATCATTCTAAAATTTTTCTCAGCTCTTCTTGGAGAATGAGTCTTCCTCCAAAGTATCAAATATTACTTCTCACGATAACAAGATAAACAATTAGCTGTTATTGTTATCTGAACCCTATAACATGATATAAAATTAGCTGTTACTGTCATCTGAACCCTACAAAATCTCATTTCCCTCAGTCCACAGTAGGATGAAATCCCAGGTGGGAGTGCAAGCTGCATCCTTCCCCAAGAGTTTTCTCTAGACAACTTACCCTTGTGTAAAATTCTGGAATGCACAATTTTCGGTGAAATACAGCACCTAAGTATGCCTCTTGAGTATGAGACCCACTGGTTACTTCAAAAGTGAGTGACTGTTTAGAAAATAACAATGAAATGTGGTTAAGACATAACAAGCCAATTTTACATCATGCATAGTTATGATGGAGGATTAATGTAATTTCTTCCTTTCAATATTAGATGCGGAAATTTTTGTTGGAAAAGGTCCTCCATGGTATGTACATACAAAGTGTAACTGAGATGACCTTTGATCAGGGTTTCACTTGCCTGTACTGTCTCAGTTAACATAAAAAGAAAAAAAAAATCTCCCACAGGAGATAACAGAAAATGAAGGGAGTTATACAAAACATGGAAAGAAACCAAATGTTACTATTCACATACATGAACAACGCAAAAACAAGAAATCTGTGATGAGACCCTTTAAAAGTAAGATAAAAAGTATGAATATGACCCAAGGAAATAGGCAGGATAACTGAACAATACAATTTGGTAGTCAGCTCAAAATGCAAGAAAAAATAAATTAATCTGTTTGACCATGACAAAAATGCATTCATAGATATTAAGATAATCATAATTATATAATTATAGCAACTGAACTTAACATAAAATTCCATACCATGAGCAGATGGAATCCAAGTCATCCATACTCCTCAAAAAGCCAAAGACAGCAATAGCAAAGCCAAAATAATGTTATTGTTGAGGCAAATTCTAAATGAAAGCAATATTGCTGGCATTTACAAAATGGCATATGTAACACCAACACACACAGAAGGATCCAAGCTATCATCTAAAGTGATCAGAGACTTTACATATCATAAAAGTCTTTGAATGAGATAAAACAATGTAAAGTAGATCATCAAATCAAGAACAGTTACATAAACAAGGCCAACATGGATCTGTACCAGGAAAAGGCATGTTAACTCAATTATCAACTTATTACATTACAGATATATAAAAAACTTTAATGCAAGGAAAGAGAATGGACACTTGCAAAAACATTTGACAACATAAACCACAGAATTTTATTAGAGAGTGAAGCAACACAACCATCAAGGGTAATACTGGAAGATGGATTAAAGAATTTCTAAGTTCAAAGCATTGGCAAATTGGAAATACCAATATACCTGAGGTAGATGTTCTAAATCTTGAGTACCACAAGAAACAGTGTTAACCTCAATACTCTTCATAATAATGGTATTTAACATCGACTGTGAAGTAAATAGTAAACTTTTCTGACGAACCCGGAGTAAGCAAATTCATTGCATCAGAAGCTAATCAGATGGAGATGCAAATGGATTGACATGATCTACAAATGGACAGAAGAGAGCATGCTGGAACTTAACGAAGATAAATTTAAGAAAATAAGTTACAGCGCAGTAATACAGTGATGACACCATATAAACGTTCCAAGAGAAAAAGTGAAACAAATGGAAAAAAATGGGTGTCATCATATATGAGAAACTAGAATTCGGAGAACATCCTAAGAAGATAGCACTATGAACTAAGTAAAGTGTGGGATGATTTTGAAAACTTTCACCACAAAAGAAGGAAAACTATTGACGAAAATGTTTAGCATTAAAGGCTAAGAAGTGGCACTGGAGTTCCCTTGTTACGGAGACTTTAATGCCATGGCCATCCCCTTGAGGAAATTCCAGGCGGGAACAGGTGTCAGAGATATAGATAGATAGACAGACAGATAGACAGATATATATAAGAAGCAAAATTGAGTATTGCTGTGTTATATGGTCAACATGACAGAAATAAACAAATCAGCAAGAATTCAGATACATTTCACAAGCAACACTGAGGGGATGGAACATAAGAACTATCATGAAAGGCTAAAGACTTGAACTACATAGCCTAGAAAGGAGAAATGTGACACAAAGAAACATACTGAAGGAAAATATACTGAGGATGAAAGCCCTCCACAAGAATACCATAGAACATAATAAAAATATATGAAAGACCAGTCAGGAAGCTTGAACTATTGAATATACTACCAGGAAATATAAGAAACAAGCACTGAATAACTGCAAAAAACATAGAAAATAATTGATGCGTGACTGATATCAGCTCCAGATGAGCCTAGAATAATCATATTTGCAAGTGGCAGTATTCTTCATCAAGCACAATATGTGGCAAGTGCAGTGTGCTAGCACTGCCACTTTGGCAAAAAACTCATCATAGGTACAGTTTCTTCTTTACACACCAGTCAATTAGCATGTTATCTAATTGTGCCCACTGACACACAACCATGCTCACCCATATATGAACCTTTTTTTGAGTCAGGTATTCCCAGTCACAAATTCTTTTTCAGCACACAACTCAAAAAGATGTTTAAATTTTCATGTAAATCAAGTATCTAATGCCCAAATCATATTCTCAACTGCCTCATCACCCACTCTTGCATTCAAATCTCTGACTCTGAAGGCTTGCTGTACATGATACATTCATGAATGACATACATAATAGGATTTTGAATAAAACACATTAAAACATGGAATAATCAACACATCTTATTATTTCCTTGTGCATTCGGTATAAAAATAAGTTAAAGACATGAAATGAATTGAAAACAAAATTCTTTCCTAGCAACTTTTAATTTCAGGACATAGTTCAAGTTTCATGAAACATATAATGATCCACTTTAGCACATTTTGAGCTGTCTAACGAATTACTCGGTCCATTTGTTAAAACTGCTGCACTATTATTACTTTCACTGTTGGGTAAGCTGTCGTTTGTCCGAGTTGTCGATGTAAAAAATTTTTGAGACACCAGATTATTTGTAGTCGCACTACTTAAGACGTTACTACCATTATTTTTATTATTAGATAATAAGAGTCCACTGGGAACACTCAAAGCATCTGCCAATGAAGATTCTTGTTGGTGTGAAGACGTTAACACTTGGCTACCACCACTACAATCACTATTTGAACATTTGCTGCCAACCTTTTCACTTATAACACTGGAGGAGGCACACTGTAAGCTGTTACTTAGACTAGTTGCTGAGGAAGTAGGTAAAGAGGTGGAGGAGGATGTGGAAGTTAAGGATGAGGATGGTAAAGATGCTGATGAGGATGTGGAAAATGAAGAAGGTATGGAAGAAGAATGAATTTCATCACCCGTCACATTGCTTGTACTAAGTTGAAGCCCCGATACTGCCAAGGGAAGCGTGTTAGTTGAGTCTAATGTCACAAATTTGGATGTCGGTTGAGTGGTGAAATCTACGGAATGTTGCTGCTGTCTATCACTTGTACTGCTAAAATTTGATGCCCATTCACTGTTTGCGAGATCATCTAAAGTCACACCCCCACTAGCATTAGAACCATCATTTGTCCCACCACCACTTCTTGTTCCATTACTATTTTCAGTAACAAGGTCCACTTCTAGGTTCTCCTCAAGTATCACTCCTGAGTCACTATTGAGTAATGTGTCTAAATCTGAAGGTATTGACACTTCTAGTTCAGTTACATTTCCAACAGCTTCACCCTCAATAACCTCTGCAGTAATATAAACAGAGGACGGCATCGCAGATGCCAAGTTTATTTCCTCAGGGGATGAGGCAGAGTTGAGATTCACGTCAGGAGTTAAGGTCACAGGAACTCCCACTGTCTCAACATCTATTTCCACATCAGTGTCGTTGTCCTCAGGTGGAGAACTAGGGCAGAAATGTGGCCTGAAATAAAAAAACATAATTTTAATGAACTGGAGCATAACTCATATCTACAGTAAACAAAGAAAAGGCATGACCACCACATCAAGAAAGCAATAAGTTTGAAGGTGAAAAAGATGACAGTAAAGATTTCCTATGGAAAATTCCCAAAGTATTAGAACCACCAATGGAGAAAAAGATCTTAGGCCTTTTTTTTCATTCTCACAGCACTATCCTTCTAAGGGTACTAAAGTCAATTCATTTTGTATAATGAAGCAAGCAGTTTCACCAGTCTACCTACTGACCATTCTCTTGCAATTCTTTGAAACAATGAATGAATATAAGCACTAAGCCTAAAGTATTATGATTGCTAAAGTTCAATACATAAATCAATTAAGCAAGCTTATGTTATATAAACAAGAATACTCATTAAAATCAATCATTAGATTTGGACCATCATTTTGTTAACACTTCACGCTCATTTCTTTGGCAAGAAAACATAATTGAAAACATCTAATTCTTCAAGTCCTATTCCAAATCAACACAACCAGATAAAATGTCAGTAAGCCAATGCCCTTAACAACATATCACAAAAACAGGTAAAACAATTAATCAAATAATGATACATCTTGATGGTTTACTTCATTTTGTGCAGACACCAGTTTATATAATGTAAGTGAAATCTTAAAGGCATGCTTAAAGGCAATTACTCATAATACACAAAGCTTGATCACCCTTATAAAGAAAATCTCAAACACTAACAACTGTTTCTCATAAACTATTTAAGAACCTTTAAAACCCAAGGAAACAATAATCATGCCATTATTCCTGTTATTATCATAACCATTATTGTTGTTACACTGAGCCTGCAGCTCATATACCAGCTAATTACATAACATGGTGAGAAATAAGGGCATGTTGCTTTACAAGCTCCTTTCAATAATGAAAAATCTGTCTTTAACAAAAGTGATTTTCTGCACCTGACACCCCTCAAAGCCCTTTTATTAATTAAACAGAAAGACAGCACAATTATAGGTGACAAAGCAATTGCATTTCTTGCTACAATATGCAATTACACATCTCTTACAAATACAAATAATTCAATATACACATCTGAACAATAAAACAAACTTTATCCAATGGTGGTTTATATATTACACACAACAGAACTATTAACAGAAACAAAGCTCTCCCTAAAAGAAAGACATTCACAATAGTACCTGAGTTAGAAATATTCTTATAAATACATCACTAGACTTACATAAGTATCATTCAGTAAAATAATTCTAAAAACATATCCTTTAAAACACATGGTGAATCAGGTATGCATGACTTCAAGAAAAAAGAAATCACTCAAGAGTTTGACATGGAACAGCCTTCTCTACTGCCACAGAGTTCCACTGTTATTCAGTACGCACTCTTCCACCACCACACACAAAATACACTTTCTTTCACCTCAAAAAGCAAAATACTTTCACTGTAAATAAACAGTACATCACTCCCCTGGTTTTCATATATGAAACAGCAATTGCATATGATAATCCACAAATCATATACTGATCCACTTATTCCATCTAACTCTTTCCGTAATGCTATCAAATGGCATAGTTTTTTCCTGATCAGTTCTTCATTAGCTGTTTGTTTTATATTGCCATTTTATACGTAATCTGATTTTGAGGAACTTGCAAAGTGCTACAACCTAATGGTTATTCAGCAAAAAACATACATCAAAAGTTTTTACAAAGAATCACATAATTTGGCTTCTTTTAAAAGATTACTATAAATTCAAAAGTAGTCTGTCCATGCACCTTTATAATGACTTTGCTGACTTCACATCCTTACACTGATCATTACCTTACTTGCTAAATGGAAGAACAAAAATACCTAAATTCCTGTACAACTTTTCATTTGCTATTCGAGTATCACAGACCATTTCTATCTACAGGTGGGTCAAGTGCATAAAAGCAACCCCTTTTTAAAAAGAACACTCTAGAACTGCCTTTCCTAACTCACCCTGTAAGAAATCAAACGAGCTGATTATTTTTTTCATCCATTAAACTTATTAATGCACTGGTAATGCTATACCTTTACAAAAAGAGGGGAAAAATTCTCTTAATACTATGAGCCACATATAATATTATCATACAAACTAAGGAACCCTTTTATAAGGTCCTTTCAGCTCTGAAGTTCCATTCCATGCAGGAGCAGGGGATATGATGGATTCCTTTAGAGCAAGATGGTCTCAACAAAGCTGTATTCTCTACTCTGTGACAATGATATAATCATATCAAAAGTGACTTCTCAAATGCTGTATAAATGCTTGCAGGTGAGGATCAGTAACATATAAGCTCCTCCAAAACATTTTCTTTTTCTCCCTGAAGTTTGCTAATACTCTCCTAACCCACATCTCGTTTGCCTTCTTTTTCACCCCCTGTACTTTCCTCTTGAATTCATGCCTCTTCTCTTGTACATCTAATCAATCATACTCCTTCTCTGCAGATATTGCCCATACACCTTTCTTTTCTCTTCCACTAACAACTTAGTTTTCCTACTAGCCTTTCTCAAATGCTCACATCCCACTTTCCATATACCTTAACTTCACATGCATGTAAGATATGCTTCCAAAATAATTCCAATTCCTGACCCACTCCCCTAAATTCATTTACTTTCACCTTATGCTATTCTTCATCTAATCTCCCAAGGTATCTCAGCATAATGGCCTCTTTTCCAAGCTCACTCACTTTTATCATCCTCTTACATGGGTGTCGAGAGCCAGAACTGGCCCTGCTACAAACAACTCTCGGGTGGGGTGGGAGAGGGGAATGGTGAGATGTTCTTAAGGGCCTATTCTCATTATATCAATTTCTTTAAAAACTTACAAAAAGGAAGATCCTAATTGAGTCATGCAACAATCTATGCATAATGCATGTAGATGACAAAGTGAGGGCATGGGGTATTCACATCAAGTTTCACATTGGATAAGTTGTGTTTGGGAAAAAAAAAAACAGGCTGGGGTACTTCGAAGGACCCTATGCTTAGGGCTGCATCACCATCCCCTTTCATCAGGCCTCACTCCTTCCCACCCACGTCATTTCCTCTATTCCTATAGCCAAAGTTTCACACTTGCCTCCAACAAACAATTATCAGAAAACCCACTAGCAGCCCCTCTCAGCATAATTCACATCCAACAGTCCCTTTGTATCCTGAGAAAAAAAAATCATCTGCTTTATACAACTTTACCCACCTGCCTGGTCATCCATTCTGTCAAAAGCAAATAATGCAATGCAGCAAACCACACAAAGCAGAACACTAAAATCAAATACTTTATTCCTACACACTGAAATAATGATCCACCCATTGAGATCCCACCTCAATATGCTCTGCACTCAATTCTTTGCAAAAATACTAGACCCTTCCCATCGATTCCAAAAAGAAATAAAAAGCTTATCCTGAGCAACATTTGAGCAACCTGTAATGACAGATATCCCTACCCCCAGCAATGGCAACAGTGACAAAACATATATACGCCAAAACGATCTGACAAGCACTAAACAACTGTCTTCACAACTTAAACATAATCCCACCTGATATAAAATCATCCGAAACCACAAACACCAGACATATAAAAATCATACACTTGACAGCAGACATCCCTATAACATTACAAACACCATATTTCAATATCCTCCGTGCCCCTGATGAAGTTAACAAGATGAAAACACTAGAAACTTATTACCCTGCATACTCCAAACATAAGATACACACAAAAATTCCTATGCTTTGTGGCCTGTGGTCCTATGCAGTAGACATACCTAGCTTTCTAACTGCTGCAAGAACCCTACAGAACAACCAGAGGACATAACATGAAACTAAGCAAAGACTTGTTAAAAAAAAAAGTGGATAAACTGAATAAATCTGACCAAGAGGATAGTTAATGCAGACAGCAATCATACATCTAAGAAGTTGAATGACAGTACAGAATATTCAAGAGACTGGTCCCATGAGTATAAAACTCCCACCTTGAACAGAACAAATAGCTATAAAAGGTAATTACACAAGACAGAAGGGGCCCCAGGAGCAAGAAGTGTACATGTAAGGGAAAGGGAGATATGTAAGAGGAAATGGCAAAAGGTAGAGAGGAGGGTGCAGGGATTTAAAAAAAAAAAAAAAAAAAAAAAAAAAAAAAAAAAAAAAAAAAGAGAGGGCAAATGAGAGATGGCATGATATAGTATGAGCAAAATTCAAGGCGAGTAAGAAATGTTCTACAAGAAGGTGAATGGTGTGAGAACAAGAGAACAAATGGGAGAAGTGATACTGACATGAATACGAAGTGAGTATTTTGAGTATTTTTTCATAAGATAAAACTGTGGTTAGGCAGCTGGAGTGCATGCGATTGCAGTAAAATTTCCCAAGAAAGACGACAGCTTTCTTTAATGGTTAATAAGAACTTTCAATATGATGAGAAGCTTGATGATTGCCATAATGCTGGTATAGTGCCACTGTATAAGGGCAAGGTGGACAAATGTTCAAATTACAGAGTATATGTTTGTGGAATATACTTGGTATGTTGCATGGGAGAGTGGATCACTGAAAAGGTGGTAGCATGCACTTATGATCAGATTCGGTAGGAACACTGAGACTTCAGATTCGATAGGAACACTGAGACTTCAGATTTGGTAGGAACACTAGAGACTTCAGGAGTGGTAGAGGATATGTGGATTCAATGTTTGCTTTGAAAAATCTGTGCAAGATATACTTCTGAGAAATGAAAGGATTTGTGCATTGCAATTATGTAACTGCAGAAAGCATATGATAAGGTTGACAGGAATGCTTTTAGATGATGGCATGATTCTGGTGGCAGACTCGAAAAAGAAACTCCAAAAGTTGGTGTTAGAGTCTGGGAGTGTACAGGAAAGGAGAAAGTTAAGAATGAATATAAATAAAAGTAGCATATGGCAAGAATGAATATAAATAAAAGTACCATATGGCAATGAGGTGTAGCAGGGGGATAGGAGAGGATGATCTGGGAGTAAGTCTGACTGGGGAGGACCTATGTTCAGATGTTCAGTGCATTGAGTATCTGAGAGTACATATGCAGTGAATGGAACCACAGAGGCTTAAATGAATCATAGGAAAAAGGAAGGGGCTCAGGTCCTGGGTGCTTTGAGGAATGTGTGGAAGGAGAGGTCATTTTGTTTGGGCAAAGAGGAATTATCTTTAAAGACAAAGTAGTCCCCACAGTATTGTACAGATATGAATCTTGAACCTGAATGCAAATGAAAGGAAAGGGAGGGAAATGCTAGAAATAGAATGTGAGGCAGTTAGATCATATATGAAATGATGGTTTAAGAGAGAGGTGTGGCATCTACCCTTAATTGGCAGGCACAGTCCAGAGAGCCCATTAAAGTGTGTGCATATATGTGTGTGTGTTGGGAAATGTTAAAAAATCAGCATTTGAAAGCAAAAAAAAATTAAAAATACTATAAATACCTTCATTCTGGTCTGGTCCCCTGCTGATTGAGGAAAACAGTAAGGAGCGGAGTGCATGTGACAGCTCCTGACATAAAGTGAGGACAGTGATTTACCTATTTTTCTTTCTCTTGAACCTGTTTTTATACTGTATACTTTTTCATACACAAGCACAGTGATGATGATGATGATGAAAAACAAAAATGTGTTTCGATATACTTTTCACACCAGAAATGTGTGAGGTACCTACAAGTATCTGTAACAGGATTTTTCTGGAATGGAAAAGTTAGTGCAAAGAACTCACCATATGCCTTGCTTACTGCATCAAACCTTCTCTCAGCTGCCACTCCTTTGGAATAGTTATCTATTTGATGTTCAAACAGGACTGACTTCAGTCATGTGTCTAATCTCATCATAAATGTTTCTGTAGTCACTGTATGCATGTTTCTATATTTCTCCTAAAATTATATTAAATGATTTTCAAACTTTTAAGCACGACATGTTTATATTTGTGTCTAATGTCTTTTTAGTTTGTTCCTAGGAATTACTCCAATGTTGATAATTCTTTATGCCTTCTATTTGTTGCCACACGCATATCATCACATATCTCTCCCTTCTTTCTAATAAATAAATTCCAAGTTCTTCCATCCTCTTGTGGTGGTTCATATCCTTTAGACCATCAACTTTGCTTGTGATGTGTTCTGTATTCTTTCTAACCTGTTTATTTGCATCTGTTTATGTGATTAACAAGGAACAGAGATGCTCTATTCTGCATTTTCATATACATATGCCAAACATTTCACCATTCGCTTTCTGTCTCTTATTGTGAAAGTTCTCATTATCAAGCCACTCATCATTTGGCATGAAAGCACTACCTCATCATTAAGATACTTGAATTCAAGTTTTCATTCATAGCAACTCCCAAAGTAAATTTTGCATACCTTCAGTGCATGCCTCGACATAAGTGAGGACTGGTCTGTTTCAGCAGGCTGAGGTCTTATTTCTGCACTGTACAGTACATATGGGTCCAATGGAAATCATCACCTGTTACATGTTTTAAGTACTTTATGTATTGCTATTCATACACATTCACTATTTCCCACATCTACAGGATGGTAGTGACTGAGAGGGGTGGTGGCAAGCACAAAGCAAAAGAATGAGGAGATATAATATGCTGTCAACAGTGGATAAAGTTGTGTGGACCAGACGTATGCTTTGAAGAGTATTCGAGTAATACTTAAAGATACACTAAGAAATGAGTAAGAAAAGGTTGAAAGAAATCCCTTATGGAAGGTGCTACACATAAATGAGAAAAGCAAGTAAATAACGAGAGAAGTTTCTATCAAGAGAGTATGACATGTGAGTGAGTAGGAAGGGTAGAAGGCGAGTTGTTCCAAGAGGAAAGGGGTCTGTGTCAAGGGTATGTGGCAAATCTATGGCTAAATAACCTGTTTATGGATGGGCTGGTGAGGGAAGCAACTGAAAAGGGTCTTACAAAGGAGCAATTCTACAATATGATGGGGGTAGGGGGGCCTGGGATGTGAATCGCTTGTGCAACTTAGTTATGTGAGAAATTGTGAACTAGTATGAAAAATACAAAAATGCTCTCAACTGAAACACTGAATCATTGCAACCAAACATATGACTGCTTTTAAATATCCATTATATCATCAAATATTTCAATCTCAGATGATAACCCTCTCTTGAAAAATAACTATCACCTAAAAACCCTTCTCAACAAATTCATTCTCAGTAATATAAATGTAATAAGGAGGTTTTGGACTTGAGATCACCCACTTCACCTGCCAAAGTGGAAACAGAGATCACTCACTTCCGCCTACTACCAAGGTGGAAACAAACTTTAATCTCACAATGCTTCCTTAGCCACAAGAGAAAAATCAAGATTCCCATACTAAAAACCTATAGCATCATCCTAATCTGCATCAAAACAAGGAAAGGTGATCTGAGCCCAGTGAAATCTGCAAGACGTATCCTCTCTAACCTCTAGATACAAAGTGATCTAAGTAAAAACTTGCATATTTCTAAATGATTTTATATCAATATGCAACAAATTCTTTCCCCAAGCTCCTTCTTTCAGTGAATATCAATATCATTGAACAAGGTCATCAGAGGTGCCTAAGAGATACAGGTCTCAGGTAATATGACACCCTAAAGTAACAACCAGCATTACAGCATAATCCTCATTTGGATAGAACTCAACAAAACACTTTCCACCAAACAAAATTCAAGACTCATCACATCTCAAGTCTCAGAAAAAACACTAGTTCTTTCTTTATGTCAAGATGATGATGTTTATGTCTCTATCCTCTAACCGTGCCAATCAGCTCAACTAGCAATCATACTTGCAGGGCTGTTTTTGAGTTACATATATTCAAGTCAAATAGCAATAACCTTGTTTAATTACTAATCTAATAATTCATGCAACACACTATTAATGCCAAAACAAAATTGGGATAAACATCTAAAGATCTAGCAAAAGGAAAGGCACAAAAATCCAATGGATGACAGTCAACTGCAGTATAACCATAACCTAATCAGAAGAGGAGGTCATAGATATGGCATGACGCTGACAGAGTCACATTAACCTGACACCTGTATCTGGCTTAGTGACTACAAGAAAATAAAAATGTTGATTTCAGCTCCAAACATATCCCCTCCAAGAAATTCCTTACAAAGAACAACCTCAGAACAACAAAAAATCCCCAATTGTTGTCTTGCAAAGTGCATCAGTGGGGATATAACCCAAATAGGAGCCTCATAAGGGAACTCAGCTCTGCAACTTCAAACAGATGCAAATTAATGATCATATAATTAATCACTGCTCAGGAAGGGAGCCATTCTACAGAAAAAAAAAATATATGTATACATTTTTTTTACTCACCTATTTTTCATCTAATTCAAAATTCACCTTGTCAGCCCAACCACATAACTGATGATAGAGGGGGGTAGAATTCACTCCACAGTTCCTCACTAGAAACTGTAGAAGAGGATGTTAACAATCTGAGGCCATCTCCTAGCCTCTGCATAGTAACTGACTGTTCGTCCTTGGGCCTCCATCACTCGTGAGGTTGACAGCATGCCTTGGTCAGGCAAATACCAACAGATCTGCATGTTCCACCAATTGGCTGAATGTTTGAATCTCGGAGACCTAGAAGATGATAAATCTATGTTACCTGAATCAGAATAAATTTTGCTATCCAAGCGCTGAGCTGGTCTATGTAAGACAACAGTCAAGTCACGAGTTTAGTCACAAGCCAACTAATTACTGCCCCTGCAACAGTCCTGAATTACTCACTTTTATCAAAACTTTAACTAATGCAGACTGTGATTTATCATTGCTAACTTCACAGATCCACTGAAACATATGCAGTCTGAGCAAACACAATGATCCTATACAACAGAGCTCCATTTATCCGATATCCAGTGAAACACAAGCCTCGATAAACAACACCAAGGAAACATTCTCCCTTCAGCATGAAAACCTAGCCCTCCAAACTTTGGGGCCAAACTGAAAGTGAACATAAGACGTTTTGTTTTACAGTTTCAACTGTGGTCACCACGAGGTATTAGATGGTGATACCACGTAACCATAACTAGCAGGACAATGATGACCCATCTCATCCATCACTTGAACATACTAACCCCTCATGCCAGCACATGGTCACTCTGGACAAGAGTGTCATTCTTCTGGCAAGAAGAGGAAGTGTGATGTACTCATTATTCAGACAAAAGTGGAAGTAATTCACTTACTTCAGCAAGGTGATACTCAACATTATGAGAGAGCTCAGCATAGGTGATACTGACCCAAAAGTTTAATTTCAAATGCACTAGTAGACATTAACAATGACTAGGGAAATAGGAAAAGATGACTTTTTGCATGACTCAGGAAGAGGGAAGGTGTCTGTTTGATAGGCGAGTTGATCTGTGAGAAGGATATGTTTTTATAAAGAAAAGATGGAAGTTAATAACCTTGCAATTTTCTGGAGAGTGGGTGAGATATTTGTTGAAGATGCAACATGACATTAGAACATTAGATGTGTGTGGCAAAAAGCAGAGTTAATAGAGTGTCAGACAGGCATGAGGACATTTTCTAAAAGTTGGCGAATGATATAAATCTAAGTGCTGAGCAGATTTATAATAATGATGAAACTGATATTTACCAATACAATCTGTTGTCTACAACCATTGTATCAAGCTGTGAAACAAGCCTGAAGGGTTAAGCAGGCTACAATTCATGTAACAGTGTCAGTGTGTACAAATACTACTAGGATCCAAAGGCTAAAGTAAGTTCATGGTGGCATGGAAGACTCACAAGCCTGATGCATTCATAAGAGTGAAACTCCAACCTGTCAAGGATGCAGCATTGAACAATGCCTGGACAGATAAGGACATAGTATTTCATAAATGCTATGATTAAAATTTTGTGATCACCAAAACAATCACTTTAACAAACCTGAATTGCCTGAAAACAGTTAAAATGTGTTCCTGGAGAAATGCAGGGCATATACAAGTGCTTCTAAACTCATTAACAGCAATACATTTGCCACTTATACACCATCCAGTATTATCTCATTAACCAAGCCAATGGATCAGTAAAAGACTCAGAATGTGAAATGCATCCACCAAAATTATTTTCTGAGAAAGCTGTTGGCCACAGAATGGTGAAGAAAATTCCTTAATCCCTTGAGAGCTTAAAGTGCCATATGACAAATGAAGATAGGATCTTACTGCTCTGCGAGTCATATGATTTATTTCCCCTTACCAATCACGTGTACAGCATAAAAAATTGATGCACACTGAATGGGCTAAAATACTAAAGTCTTAGGTGCAGTATGTGATGCTACAAGGACCCAGAAGAGGGTTAAGAACATCAATTTCCAAAGTGCCTGGAGAAAACTGTGGCCTTCTTTTGTTTTGTAAAGATGAAAACGTGAATGAGGTTTGGTGATATGCTTAATAATAAGAAAGTAGCACATGAGATGGCAGAATTTAGCAAGGAAGCATCAGGTCAAGCAGGTGAAAAAATTCACATATCTCAAGTCACTGAAGACAACACAATATGTCGCTCCATTATGACCAGGATTGCCCGGTAAGTCTGTCAAATAAATAATGGACGATACTTCATCCTGAGGACACGTCTAGCTATAATGAAAGATGAGGGAGACCCAGACGATTTAATAAAAATGAACTGGACTGAGGGTGATAACAACATGAAGACAATAAGACTTACGATGTCTCACAGCAGCTTCCCAGGCCATAATGTCAAAACACTGTCATTCAGCCGCCTTCAATGGCATTACAAATGCTTCATATTGATAGGGAGCCAAACATTTTCCAAGAGAGTATCCAAACAATATCAAATACCTGAAACAACATTAAGTTTCATTCCATTCCCACTGAGCCCCCTCAAGCACTAAACATCAATGATAAAATAAGTACTCTTGATCATACAGTGCTTCAACCCACACATGAACAGATAACTCACTGAATGCCATACATAAGCAATCCAGCCAGATTTTCAGCCAGCCCAATACCCTCACCTCATGTTCACCATCAGTTACTGCCATGCCCCTAAGTAATCAATCTACAAGGGTGTGTGTGTGTGTGTGTGTGTGTGTGTGTGTGTGTTTCTATCTCTCTAAAGGGTGAGTAAATCTCTAAAGTTTTTGTGATTCATTTCCTAATTTTTGAGATAAAAAAAAGTATGGTCCAGCAGAATAAATTTTCTGCTGACCCAAATTTGGCCTGGTCTCAACAGAATTGGATAAATGGAGCTATACTCTAAACGCAATGGGGATCAACTTTTTTTAAAACTTTTCAATTCACAAAACACAAACCCATCCTAATTTTACTAAAAATGAAAAAAAAAAATCATATATCTAGCTAGAGTGGATAGGACTCATCTGGTAGTCAGTCACTGTGCAGGCAGTTAGTTTGGCAGGACCTGGAAAGTTTAATAACTCTTGAGTTGTTTTATTTCTTTTTTAAAGGCTTCAGTTGGCAAGCTAGCTTAAAGTTCTTGAGGTGTGGTAGCCACTATATTACTGTGGTGAGGCTTCCTGTGTAGTATGGGTCCAGCTGCCTTGAAAGAACA
Organism: Panulirus ornatus; assembly: GCF_036320965.1. NCBI lineage: Eukaryota > Metazoa > Arthropoda > Malacostraca > Decapoda > Palinuridae > Panulirus > Panulirus ornatus. The sequence goes on from NC_092295.1 coordinate 3,227,446, forward strand.
AATGAAGTATCCCTAAGCATGTGTGCTTTGAGTGCTAGGAGAGGAGAGATAGAGAGGAGAAAACAATACTAACAGAAGGCTTTATGAAGATTAGGTGCCTAAATATAGTGAGCGCTGCAGAAACATTTCAGGGTGATATAATCCCTGAAAACAATGGCAAGACTGCTGTTAATACTTCCTGGATGTGATGAGACAGAAGAGAAAATGAAGGTGGTATCGTAGCGTGCTTTAGAAAAGCTTAAGAACATCCACAACACTGAAACTTTAGTCCTCAACTAATTACAGATAAAATTTTTCAGTTAATGTTACATATCTCACCTGAGGGTAATGGTACATGAGGCAAGGTGCAGACCCAGTTTACTACTTGACAGAAAATACAGACTTTCTATTAACTCAATCATATGATAATAACTGGCAAACTTAATCATTACCCCATCTGAAGGGAATCTGATGAATACTTCTGTGTTTCATCTGTGTAACAATGAGGACTTCCCAGTTTATATTTCTAGTTCTTTCGACCAAGACGTGATTGACCTGAAGGACTCCACAGCCACATGTCAACTGCAGAAATAATTTGGCACCTCTGATGAAATGGATGTATACCAAAATGGCTTCGCCACTTGAGAAGGAAGAGGACACTATCCAATCCATATGACTTTTGAATAAGAAGAGTAACAGTCACTGCACACAAAGCTTGATGCAAGAAATTGACCAGCTTTGTTGCACAATTAACTGGGAAGCATCAGCCTTTACTGATTACATTCTATGCCTTTAATACAAATAAATACTATAGCCGCAATAAGTGACTAAGGAATCAGACCAGCTCAGGTATGGATACTGACTGAAGCTATGTGCCGTACTTAGTCACAGAAAACAACACACAATGATATGCTGAACCTACAAAATGTGGCATGTTGGTGAATGGAATAAGAACAATGCCGAGCCATTAAAAAATAGGAGACTGACACAAAGCAAATAATACACTAAGGTAACATCTGCTCCAGATTGGTGGATCCTAGTTAAGGAAAGTCAAGGATACTCACTGATTGAATCTATCCATCTGTTGAAAAGATGTAATAGTGATATGGTGACACGCAATTAAAATGTTGGAACTAAACAATGAAAAACCATTTCTCTACAGGAGGCAGAGCCCTAAGAACATTAAAAGGAACACTTACTAAATAGTTAAAACACTATCTTACCCCCAAAAACAAGGTGCAACCACCAGGATCTAACTTTCTTGACCATCATGATATGTATGAGGCTGTTCAATTTCTGGTAACAAAAGACCAAACACTTATAAAATAACACACCCAGGCCTATAAAGTCATCAGCCTGGTCACACAGCCTCCAACTCATATCACTCATTATCCACTCTTTCTTTTCTTTTAAGAAAAATAGTGGAAGATTGGATGGAGAATTACATGGATGCTCAAATACTATGACTAGTAGAGAAATGGTTCTTCATTCCTCAAAATCTATATTTCATACCTTTGTGCACAGCTCTGAGAGCATTTGAAAGCACATTCACATGAAAGGGGGAGGGAACTTCAAAATAATAACAATACACATGCACATGAAATAATAATAATACACATGCATTACAAATGACAGCTAGGGAATGGATGCGTCCTTTCTTTCTCTGTTCCTGGTGCTTCCGCGCTAACATGGGAAATGGAGATCAAATATGAAAAGAAAAAAAAGACGTTACCAATTGCATTAATCTGGTCATCATTCTGGATCAGTCTCTTCAGAAGGTAGGAGATGCACAGACACACATAGATAGTCAACCTTAACTAAGCAGGGGGATAATCTAATAAAAGTGTTTGTAAGATGCAATGGACTCCCATGTGAAAATCTCATCCAATGAAAGAATCCATGAAAAAAACAGCATGAAAAACACTCCTTATATCATGGGCTCTAGTAAGTAGTCCTGGTTGTGAAGGAGTGCCATTTTCATGATCCGACAAAAGATGTACCTTACTGATGTAAGGATAGATGTGGTAATATAATGCTGTAGGATATGCTGGGCCCAGGGAAAGCCATAGGCAACATTGCAGTGTTGCCCAGTAGTCAGAGACCAGGATGTACAAGAGGTAGTAAACACATCTCTACCTACTGCTATATCATTTAACCTAATTACCCCACATGGCACATTGCAGTTTTTCTGGACCTTGTGTGATCCAGCACAGCAAGTTCCAGCACAGAGGGCCTCTAAACTTTGAATGGAAGGCACCTGAAGAGAACACCAGTAGGAATGTCCAAGAGAGCTTCATCATGCACCATCGTCTCTACTGAAAAAGTTGGTGACAATGTTGACTAATGGGGGCCATCCAGCACCCAAGGAAGATACCTCTCCTGGAAGTGTGACCTGGAAATGTCATCAGCAGCCTTCTGCACACAGCTAGCCTGATGAGGTATCTGTCCATCACATCTGACTCCTGAATTATGATGGTACGACTGCCTCGCAACTATATAATATTGTTGGAAGTACCATTCTTTCAAACATACCCATTTTTGCCCTATGAAATAACGTTCTCTCTTTCCACACATTCTTCGTTACTCCCAAAACCTTCACCCCCTTCCCCACTGTGTGACTCACTTCTGCTTCCATGGTTCCATTTACTGCCAAGTCCACTCCCAGATACCTAAAACATTCAACTACTTCCAATTTTTTTCTGTTCAAACTTACATCCTGTCTAACTTGTACCTAAACCCAGCTGAACCTAATAATGTTGCTCTTATTCACATTTATGCTAAATTTTCTCCTTTCATACACTCTTCTAAACTCAGTCACCAAATTCTGCAGTTTTTCATTTGAATCATCCAACCGTGCTGTATCATCGTCAAACAACAACTAACTCACTTTCTAGGCCCTCTCATCCCCAACAGACTGCATACTCACCCTTCTCTCCAAGACAATTGCATTCACCTCCCTAAACACCCAACCCATATATTGAAATGTATAGGTATGCATATGTGCGTGTGTGGGCGTGTATGTTTATACATGTGTATGTGGGTAGGTTGGGCCATTCTTTCATCTGTTTCCTTGCGCTACCTTGCGAGACAGCAACAAAGTATATATATATATATATATATAAAGAAAATATAAAAATTATATACACAGAAAATCTAAGACTGCAAATGGCAAATAACAGTCCCTGGTGATCCTAAAACTGACCACTATGCATGGAGCAGAATAATGTGTTCTCAAACAATCAGTATATGCAGAGAGCACTACATACCATACCTGCTCTTAAATTCACATTAAAAATACTTGTAGGAAGGTATATACCTTCTGCTCGTAGACTGATGACTATTTCTTGTGCATAAGTTTATGTGCTATCATGCCTGGGCCATCTTCTTTCAAAATCAATAGGTGAAAAAGTTCAGAATGATCCTTCTAATGGACTTTAAAGTTCTGGTAGAGATCACTATACACTTTATCTTTTATAAGCATCAAAGTAGGTGTTCCTTTCTACATTACAAAGGACTTTTATATCTGACAGAAATAATCATTCACTTACCAGAGAATAAGTGGGTAAAAAAAGGATTTTGGAGCAATAGGCAAAAGCTATACATCCTACAAACAACTAAGAAATGATTCCAACCTATACCCAAGAGATAATTTCATGCTACAAGGAATATAACTCATAATGGTACTTACCATTAAATTCTAACTACACAGAATTATCTTTTATAACTACTTACCATTCAGTTTTAACCTCATGGAGGAAATCATTTGTTGCTGTGAGGCCATTAGGCCCCACATCTCTAAAGTCCGTCTTGAGTAATAAATCATCAAGCGGGGTACTTATTCTATCTAACCACATTCTGTTTGAATAAAAGACAAATTCATTAATATGCATAATCACACTGCGACACACATACCCTAAGAACTCTGTTAGTCAAGAATATCTATGTGTATCTATATCTCTTGATATACATATTCAAATCATCGCATAACAATCTGAGCAGTCCCATAAAAGCCACCAAAAGACATTATAAGAGCAAATAAAAGGTCAGAATTAAATGAGTTACATATTAAGCACAAATCTTCACTATAATATGAATTTCAATTACCTGCCCCCTCTACCAACTCTTCGGCGAGCAAAACCAATACATCGACGAGTAGTATGTGCCAAGGAGGTGAGTGAAAATCGAAATCTAGGGTCACCTCCTCCACCTTCATCCGGAGGGACCCATGGCCAGTTGCCTTCCCGAGGCTGAAAATAAAAAAGTGGGAATGTGTAAAAAAAGCCTTAGGAATAAGCACATATGTTGTATAATCAAGTATTTGTACTGTTGGGAGAGGGAGTTATACACTCAAAAGGCCTCTGTCTCTTGAACTTCTCTTATATCATAGTCTTTTAAACTTCTGTTACTGTCAACATTGAACATCTCAAAACTCAATTTAATTCTATTTATCTACTACTCTTATCCCATAAAGATACTTCTTAACAACTCTCTGAATAGTTTCTTGCTTGATTTCATATCATGGTCACTTTCTTTCTTTTTCTTTTAAACTATTTGTTCTATCTTTGTTTCTTCCGAAAAACTGTTTACTTTTGATGTCACCAAACTTTTTTAGAAGATGCATGTGCATGCATCAATCTATTTGTATCAACCCAATTATACAGTGCAAGGAGGGAGTTAATTTTACAGAATAAGGAAGGAGTTCTACATATATGGAGTCCCATCACTTGAAATTTCTTTTTTTGCATTTGTGCATGTTTACCATTTCCCACATGAATTAGAAAGCATCCAGAATGGATGGCTGAGCCTTACAGGAAAATGACACTCTTAGTCACCTTCAGTAACGTGCAGGAGATCCATGGGCAGTAATATCTGCTATCCCCTAACACGAAAGTAATACTTCTTTGAATCTTTGCTAACGAATTTCATGTTTACTTTCTTGCTTTACCTTCTTAATGCCCTTTCTTTGCAAATTTCAAAAACTAATCACAGTTGATTATATCAACCTCATTTAGAAATCTACAAGTTGCAATCATGTCTAACTTTCTTCTTCTTTCTTTCATGCTCGGTAAACTTAGAGCCTCTAATACTTCCTTGTACATCAACTCCCTTGTTTTAGGTATCATTTTTGTTGCCCTGTGATTTAAGAATGTATTCTATTTATCTATTTATCTATTTTGCTTTGTCGCTGTCTCCCGCGTTAGCGAGGTAGCGCAAGGAAACAGACAAAAGAATGGCCCACACACTTTACCAAACTCAGTCACCAGCTTCTGCAGATTCTCATATGAATCAGACACCAGCACTGTATCATCAGCGAACAACAACTCACTCACTTCCCAAGCTCTCTCATCCACAACAGACTGCATACTTGCCCCTCTTTCCAAAACTCTTGCATTCACCTCCTTAACAACCCCATCCATAAACAAATTAAACAACCATGGAGATATCGCAAACCAACATTCACTGAGAACCAATCACTTTCCTCTCTTCCTACACATACAAATGCCTTACATCCTCAATAAAAACTTTTCACTGCTTCTAACAACTAGCATCCCACACCATATATTCTTAATACCTTCCACAGAGCATCTCTATCAACTTTATCATATGCCTTCTCCAGATCCATAAATGCTACATACAAATCCATTTGCTTTTCTAAGTATTTCTCACATACATTCTTCAAAGTAAACACCTGATCCACACATCCTCTACCACTTCTGAAACCACACTGCTCTTCCCCAATCTGATGCTCTGTACATGCCTTCATCCTCTCAATCAATGGCTTCCCATATAATTTACCAGGAATACTCAACAAACTTATACCTCTGTAATTTCAGCACTCACTTTTATCCCCTTTGCCTTTGTACATGGCACTATGCAAGCATTCTGCCAATCCTCTGGCACCTCACCATGAGTCATACATACATTAAATAACCTTACCAACCATTCAACAATACAGTCACCCCCTTTTTTCATAAATTCCACTACAATACCATCCTAACCCACTGCCTTGCCAGCTTTCATCTTCCGCAAAGCTTTTACCACCTCTTCTCTGCTTACCAAATCATTCTCCCTAACCCTCTCACTTTGCACACCACCTCGACCAAAACACCCTATATCTGCCACTCTATCATCAAACACATTCAAAAAACCTTTAAAATACTCACTCCATCTCCTTCTCACATCACCACTACTTGTTATCACCTCCTCATTAGCCCCCTTCACTGAAGTTCCCATTGATTCACTTGTCTTACACACATCATTTACCTCCTTCCAAAACATCTTTTTATTCTTCCTAGAATTAAATGATACTCTCTCACCCCAACTCTCATTTGCCCTCTTTTTCACCTTTTGCACCTTTCTCTTGACCTGCCTCCTTCTTTTGTACATCTCCCACTCATTTGCATAATTTCCCTGCAAAAATCGTCCCAATGCCTCTCTCTTCTCTTTCACTAACAATCTTACTTCTTCATCCCACCACTCACTACCCTTTCTATTCTGCCCACCTCCCATGCTTCTCATGCCACAAGCATCTTCTGCGCAAGCCATCACTGCTTCCCTAAATACATCCCATTCCCCCCCCACTCCCCTTATGTCCTTTGTTCTCACCTTTTTCCATTCTGTACTCATTTTCTCCTGGTACTTCTTCACACAAGTCTCCTTCCCAAGCTCACTTACTCTCACCACTCCCTTCACCCCAACATTCTCTCTTCTTTTCTGAAAACCTCTACAAATCTTCACCTCCGCCTCCACAAGATAATGATCAGACATCCCTCCAGTTGCACCCTCAGCACATTAACATCCAAAAGTCTCTCTTTCGCGCGCCTATCAATTAACATGTAATCCAATAACGCTCTCTGGCCATCTCTCCTACTTACATACGTATACTTATGTATATCTCTCTTTATAAACCAGGTATTCCCAATCACCAGTCCTTTTTCAGCACATAAATCTACAAGCTCTTCACCATTTCCATTTACAACACTGAACACCCCATGTACACCAATAATTCCCTCAACTTCCACATTACTCACCTTTGCATTTAAATCACCCATCACTATAACCCAGTCTCGTGCATCAAAACTACTAACACACTCACTTAGCTGCACCCAAAACACTTGCCTCTCATGATCTTTCTTATCCCCAGGTGCATATGCACCAATAATCACCCATCTTTCTCCATCAACTTTCAGTTTTACCCATATCAATCTACAGTTTACTTTCTTACACTCTATCACATACTCCCACCACTCCTGTTTCAGGAGTAGTGCTACTCCTTCCCTTACTCTTGTCCTCTCACTAACCCCTGACTTTACTCCCAAGACATTCCCAAACCACTCTTCCCCTTTACCCTTGAGCTTCACTTCACTCAGAGCCAAAACATCCAGGTTCCTTTCCTCAAACATACTACCTATCTCTCCTTTTTTCTCATCTTGATTACATCCACACACATTTAGGCACCCTAATCTGAGCCTTCGAGGAGGATGAGCACTCCCCGTGTGACTCCTTATTCTGTTTCCCCTTTTACAAAGTTAAAACACAAGGAGGGGAGGGTTTCCAGCCCCCCGCTCCCATCCCCTTTAGTCGCCTTCTACAACATGAGGAATGCATGGGAAGTATTCTTTCTCCCTTATCCCCAGGGATAGGGGAGATAACTTGAAAAAATATGAACCTAATGCTAAAAATGTAAAAAGAAATTAAGTAGTATGAAGCATAATATATTACTCACTGCATGGTAACTAGTATATTTTTTTCTCCTGAATGTATAGAAACCGTCTGGTTCATTTTCCTCCTCTGCTTCTGACTGTGAGGGTGAAGCTACCTCATCTTCTGAGCTTGGAGGTACATATCCCATTGGGTCCTGGAAGGATATCAAAAAAGATAAAATGTGCTTTCAACACAAATGAAAGATAAAATCAATCAAAAAGTGGGAAATCCCATAAACGAAGATTTTTTTCCTTATGATCTACATTCTCCTTATGTTTCCCTTCTTTGGCAACATTCTGTCAAAAATACCCAAACAATTTTCAATTTAAAACCAAAGTAAAGAGTCCCGTTCTTCTATTCCAACATTACTTTCCAAACCATATCCTTGGTGCTAGAGATCTAAACACTTTAAGTTTTAGGGACCAAAAATGATATGAATATGTAATGGGAAGCTTTTGAGTTAATCATGATAAAAAAAAAGGAGGAAAAATGGCTGACTGAGACAAGAAAAAGTATTTACAAATTTTGAAGGAAATGAAAAACCTGTCTTTTATTAAAAAAGAGCCAGGTCATAACTATTCCAAAAGACATGAGTCAGCTGAGACTTTTAAAGCTTTGAGGTGTAGGGAAAGAAACTGTTATCAAAATGGCTCACACTTGAGTTGCCAAAGGCCACACAGTAATCATGTGAAGCAGCAGCTTACCGACTACTGCATGGTCTAGATAGTGGTGGGTGCACAAAAGCAGCCAAATCTCATGAAAATAACAAAGTAATACCTACAGAAGAGGTAAAAAGAACCACTAATGCAGTTCAAGAAAAGTGGGTCCAGTTTTTAAATTAGCCTGGGAGAGCTGATAAACTGGACTGCTTTTGACTCAACTCTGTCAAGTAAGGATGCAGAGCTAGAAAAAAAAACAGATGTCAGAGCAGTACTTCATACAAGGATGCATCAATCCTTTGTATAAATATAGCAACTGTTCAGAGGAAAAGAAATTTCAACACCTATAAAGGACTCCCAGTTTCTTAAGAGGCAGACAGTTATTTCCATAACATTGGATTTGCTCTCTGAGTATCAGAAATAGCATGCAGCACAAAGTTACCACAACATTGAAGATGATAAAATTAAAGTAACTCACCTGTGGGTATGCTGATGCAATTGTATATGGGTCAGGAGGGTGACTGTATGTAGGAGTGAGCTGAGGTGTTGGGGGTGTGGATGACGCTGAAGAAGAAATCTGACCATGATGTCGCCGTGGACGCTTTTTGTATGATTTTCGCTCTCGCTTCCCATCCTCCTGTGCAAGAGAAAAATTAAACATAACATTTACAATTTCGTACATGATTCTGCCCCCAATTATCTTATTTGCTTTTATGTTTCTATGAGAAAATGATTCCCTGTCAAGGCAAAGTTTAATATGGTTTTAATACAGAGAGTAACAACTCTGCTGAATCTCATCTAAGTACTTACCACATTCAAAGAATACATCTTTGTTTTACTTTCATATGAACATAGAAAGTGCATCATAAAATTGCAAAAAAGGTATATTAAGTGCATATCTGCCATCCTTATATCTTTCTACGGGGTTGTTTTCTTCCATTACTTTATACATGAAAGCCTTGCATACAATGAAATGTGGTATGACAGCTGGGGTGGATAATATTACAGTTGAATTTCTTAGGAAAGGGGGTGACTGTGTTGCTGACTGGTTAGCTATGATTTTCAATGTATGTATATATCATGGTGAGGAAGCAAAGTTTCTAATGGTTAGCTAAGATTTTCAATGTATGTATATATCATAGTAAGGAGGCAAAATTTCTGGGAGTACCGAGGAATGTGTGGAAAGAGATCTTTAAATGGGAAGGCAAAAATGGGTATGTCTGATGGTATAGTAGTCCCAACATTCTTGTATGGATGCACAGCACAGGCTACAGATGAGGATGTGCAGAGGAGGGTGTATGTGTTGGTAATCAAATTATCAAAAATGATAACATAAGAAAAGTAGTGGAACACACATCATGATACCCAGGCCGAACTCTCCCACACAACCCTTTTAACCACAAGGCACCACCCCTACTTTCTGGCAAGTGTGTCAACGGCCATATTATACTGTGGTTGGGGTCAACACATACCATTCTGAAATAAGGAACATACAAGGACCACCCCTATTTAATTCATTTCACAACAGACCAGTATAAGCACCTATTTCTGCCCAAGTGGGCAGATGACAGAACATTCTATTTCCTTAAGGGATTATCAAGCACCTAAGCACCAGTTTGCATTATAATGCTTGCTTGTACATTGTTAGTTACTAGTGATCTGTGTGTGATCATACTTACCTGTTACAGAAGCAGCAATGTTGTGACTGGGTATTTCCAACTTCTCTGGCTATACCAAAAGTGGACGTACCAGCACGTAGTGATAATGACACAGCACCCTCAAATCCCCCATCCCAGATGGTGTGAAGCAAAACACCTATGCTAATAGTTAACAATCAGGGTCCTTTCTTTAAAAAAGGCCAGTCTACTCCTGAGATGGACAGTCCTACTGATGTACTGGAAAAGTCTACAACTTTCTAAACTGTGGAGGAACTCATAATGCTTGGTTGCTTGCATGGACCAGAGGGCCCTGATGGAAAGCTGAGCAGATCACCACCAGTAGTTCTGCCAGGGAACTGACAACATGTCAATAGGATAAAAAGCCTCTTATACTTACTGATGCAAACATTCCTTTACAATAAAAGAAATTCTGGCAAGACATAATAGAAGGTCAGTGGTTCGTTAAACTTCAAACCAAGGCACTAAAGAAGGATAATGGTGAGGTGAGCTGCATGCCAAAGACACAAAAGAAAGATACTAGTGTGATGTATGCTTTAAATCTGACCACCTTGGAAGAGAGAAAAGTGAGGGGTGATTTGATCACAACCTTTGTTTTTGAAAGAAATAGATGATATGGACAATGAATACTTCTTCAATAAATATATGGATAAAGCAACCAGAGGAATAACATGAAATTAAGCAAGAAACTTGTTAAAGAGATGTAAATAAGTACTTTTACTGTACAAATGGTGGATGAATGGAACAGAATGACTGAGGACATGATTAATGCAGACAGCATACATAATTTCACAAGTTTTACGGTAGTAAAGAATATCAAAAAGATGGAGCTCCAAGAATGTAAAACTCCCTTCCAATACATTACAATGAAGTAATTACACAACTTGTTTGTTGGAAATCATCATGAGAGAGAGAGAGAGAGAGAGAGAGAGAGAGAGAGAGAGAGAGAGAGAGAGAGAGAGAGAGAGAGAGAGAGAGAGAGAGAGAGTTGAATGTGCTGGAAGTTGTCTTGATAGTCAGGAATTACTGTTGGGTGTAGAGTTATCTGTTCTGGAAAACTAAGAAAAGGCCTTGACTCTGCCTGGATCATTCCAGGTAGATACTAACCAATCCTTGTGGTTAACACCAAAATCCCCCTACAACGAACATTTCAGTACATGAGTGTGAAGAGAACAGTGTTGGAGGTATGTTCTACAGTACAATGGTGTCGTATGTCTTCTACCCCACTGCTTGCTTTCTAACAAAGCTGTTATGATGCTGCTCGGTTCAACATAACAGTTTTGTCACCAACTGAGCTGTGGGAGTAACACACCCCTGAAACTATCGTAAAACATCATACATTCTGATGACACTTAAGGTGGTATGGTTAAAGGAAATGTGAGACAGGTAAATATTCTGCTCAACCTCTGGGAAAAGTAAAACTATTAAGCAAAAATCTTATCAAGATATTTCATTGGTCAAATGTGCTTGGTAAACTATTTATACATACATCAAATATTCATACTTTTTTTTTTTTTTTTTTTTCATACTATTCGCCATTTCCCGCGATAGCGAGGTAGCGTTAAGAACAGAGGACTGGGCCTTTGAGGGAATATCCTCACCTGGCCCTCTTCTCTGTTCCTTCTTTTGGAAAATTAAAAAAAAAAAAGAGAGGGGAGGATTTCCAGCCCCCCGCTCCCTTCCCTTTTAGTCGCCTTCTACGACACGCAGGGAATACGTGGGAAGTATTCTTTCTCCCCTATCCCCAGGGATAACATCAAATATATACCTATGTAAATTTAATTTCAGGCTATCCCAATGTGTCATTTTTCAGGTTTGCCAATCCTCTAGTTATCATATCAACTGTAACATCAAAAGAAATGCAGCTAAAACCAGCCAATGAACTATAGTTTGATGTTATGGTAACTATACTACATCATACTGCTATATCAAATGGCTTACTGCTTCACCAAGACCTTTACAAGAAAAAACAGATCAGTGCTTTATCTGAATCTCAATAAAGCATGCAGACATACATGTATTGTCATGGTATGATAATTCCTTCTCTGTGAAAAAGTAAAACCAAGTATACAAGAGGTAATATGAGGAAAACCATAGTCACATTATAAGCAATAAACAATTAATATCTATGATATGCAAAAACAGAACAAAAGACAAAGCAGTCTGCCAAGCAAGCAGCCCACAAACCAATAACAGCGATACGTACTCTTTTCTTACTCACTTTGCTGGAATGTGGTAAGGGTGCAACCTTCAGCCAGGATCCACTAGATGTGGCACTAGAGGTTGTGGTTCCTGTTGAGAGCTGATGATTGGAGAACAAGGGAGCAAAAGCAGGTCGCTGGGTCCGCAACGCACTAACTTCAGCCAACAATGACCCAGTGAAGTCCTGCATCTCATACCTGTAGAAAATAAATTGTACTTCATATTGATTTGTTTATGGCTCTAACATTTGATCACCTGCACAACAAAAGCAATCAAAATGTATACAAAGATTTTAAGTGTACCACTTGAATTGAAATGCACAAAAAGTATTACTGGTTTATGCTACAGCAGCCCATTGAAAGTTCAGGAAGGGAAAGGGCATCAGAGATATAGATAGACAGACAGCAACATCTTTTACCTAGAGCCGAAACAGATGAATGATACTATTCTCTTCTTTTCCACATCACATAAAGCATATTCTCCTCCAGTAATGTCAACACATATTTCGCCAGCAAAAAACAATCATCCACACATTAGCTAGTAACCAACAATCAGTTCTCCCTATCTGACTCAAGCTTTGCTCTCTATCTCTTCCTATTCTTACCTTCATCTTTCTCGCTGCCCCCATCCATATGTAAATACTAAAAAGCCACAGTGATACTGCCCAACTGATTCCTATGTCCATCTCAAACTTTTCTCCTAACCTCCCAAAGCAATGTAAAAACTAACAAGACTGTTTTCTACCAGTGTACACATCATATGATTACATAACCAGTGCCACACAAAAGAAAATACAACCTAAAGACAAAAATACCAAGATTAAAAAAATGGATGAACAAAGGAAGAGAATATGGAGGGAAAAAAAACAAGTATGCAACACAGATAAAGTTTTGTAATTAAAGAAAAAGTAAGAAATTCTGACAGAGACATAATGGTCACAGAAAAGAACAAAGAATATATGAAACAGTATTCAAAGCAAGGATCATTTCCAAAAGTACTATTTGCATACTTGAATAATAATGAAGAAAAGAAAATCAGAGATTGGCCCTTTTAAAGATGGAGCCTAGAAGAATCCACTACATTTGAATGCCCTTCCCCCTTTTCTTTATAGACTTAATTGCCATTTCCCATGTAAGCAAGGCAGCATCAGAAAACAAACGAAGAAAGAGACATCCACTCATACATATACATAATTCCCCATACACACACATATAAACATATCCATACATATCAATATATACACATACACAAATGTACATATTCGTACTTGCTTGCCTTCATCCATTCCTGGCGCTACCCTACCCCACAGGAAACAGCATTGCCACCTCCTGCATCAGCGAGGTAGTGCCAGGAAACAGACAATGAAAGGCCACATCTGCTCACATCCATACATGAGATGTCGTATGTAATGCACCAAAACCACTGCTCCCTACCTATTCCAGGCCCTACAGACCTTTCCATATATATGTCACAATTAAGTACACAAGAGAATGAAGAAATCAGTGATATCTTATGACTTTGATGAACTGCCCTCACTGGCAGGCAATGTAATATTAGGAGACATGACTGAAGGAAGTGACCAACTAAAAGAAAGCTCAGCACTAAGGCCTCATGGAATCCTAGCTATCCTCTTAAAAAACACAGAAAATAATAGCTAATTCTCTCACAATGCTGCTGGAACAAGGCACTGACCACTCTAACATTGCATACATATACAAAATGATGTACAAAGCAACAATGCAAATATTCAAACTGCTGTGAAAACAATATAGACCAGTCAGCTTAACATCACATAATCAAAGTATTTGTGGTACTAATAAATCAATGTAAAATGGAGCATCTTATTGATAATAACCCATACATGAAGACCAGCATGGTTTTGCACCAGATAAAAGCATGCAACACAACTACTAGCTCACTATAATGAAAGATGAAACTAACAATGATAAAGAATGGACACTTTCTAGATTTTTGAAAAAGCATTTCAAAAAGTAAATAATGTAATATAGTATGATTATAACATAGCACAGTTCGATATGATTTCAATATAACACAGGAACCTAAATAATTCCCATTATTTCATTACTACATCAACTATCACAGTACAACAAGAACCCAGCTGGCTGTGCACTGCAAGCTGCTGATGCTGCACATGCCATGCTGCCCACAGCATCTCTTCTCTGCTAGCATTCAATAAGGAAACACTCTTTATTCACTCATACTTTTCAACACTTCTACTCAACTGAACCAGTCAACACTATGGCTAAGCATCCAACAAGTACTCCTACTACAAATTAGCCTATTCAGGATACTGAATCAGCTTGAACATGGGTGTAGTGCTCTAGCAGCTGCTCACTGTTATGCTGTTAATGACAGCATCATCTAAACCACAGAGAAGAAAAGTAAACATATTAAGATACCTTATTCTCTCAGCCATCTATTTTGAAGATGGCAATGCATCTCAGGACAATGATATATGTGAAGATAGAGGATGCTCTTCCATAAACCTTCTAACATCTCAAAAAAAAAAATCCTACCTACCCAAAAAATCTGCAAATTTCCAATGTTTTTCCTCTTAAAATAGCAAAGATTATGTTAATGGTTGCAGTAGCACTGAAGAATATGTGGAAAGAGAGGTTGTTGTCTTCTGAGAAGACAAAAATGGGTATGTTTGAAGGTCCCAACAATGTTATATGGATGTAAGGCATGGGCTATAGATGAGGATGTGCAAGCAAGGATGGATGTGTTGAAAACTGAAATGTTTGAGTACAATATGTGGTGTAAGGTGGTTTGATCACAAAAGTAATACAAGGGTCGTAATATTAATATACCTCCCTAGTCATTGGCTGCCTACCAACTACTATCAACCACAACACATGCACTTTAGCTGTTAACCTACCTCCTTTCAAAAACCTCAATATTTAGATTGAGGTACTCTCTTTTAGCTTTCTCTCTTCGTTTCACCATTTCTAAAAGGGTAACAGCTCTACACAGATCTCGACGCAGTTTTAACATTTTCTCATAACTGGATTCATCATTTTTACGGTTCTTTCTCGTCTGCATCTTCTCTGTTCTTTTACGAAAAGCCACATATGGATCGCTGGAGTTTGACCCAGAGCCCTTTTCAGTCTTAACCTGAAAACAAAATAATGATTATAATATTTCATGTTTGAAAAAAAGAAGGTGGAACTGCAAATAACCCTTAAAACTATCTCCATACAGCTATTGTACAAAAATAATATTTTAAACCACTGTAAAAATTAACATCCAATCACAATAAACCAAACTGACCTGCGGTCGAGTGCTAAAAAAGACATCCATGGTGAAAAACTGTAAGATGTGCAGCAAGATCTTGCTAGCAAACTTTGGTCTGCCTTAAGAGCATCATTTCACTCAGACTCATTCATACCACCAGATTAGTTAACTATGACACCTCAGTAGGAACCCATTTTTAATACTGGGCTCCCAAGAGGACAATAAACTACCTCTGGTGTCGACTGGGAGCATATTAGGCAACTCTGACCTGTGGTATGAGTGCATGAGCTAGTCTGAGCCGCTTGTTGAGCCAATAGTCGTAGACTGCGATGATGAGATCATCATCGTCCTTCAGAAGCACCTTAGCCTCCTGCAGAGTCACAGCTTTCAGTCCTGAAGCCTGAAAATAAAGATATGTATTAAAAACACACGTTTACATACCAAACTCATGAATATAGATCTTACTTTAACATGTAAGCTATGGCATCTTTTATGCTAAAGATATTGATGTTGCACATGAGTGTGTGTGGGTGTGTTTTACATTTCATGGCATTCAAGTAGCAAAATACATATTTTCATCTTGGGCTACTCCAACATCTAAAGTCCAGTATCCTAAATTTTTGCAGCTACTGTAATCCAGCACTAACATAGGAAATGGTGCTTCATGAAAACTCACATCTGCAAAGTAAACCACTGCATTATCTAGGCACTGCCTACACATCCAAGCATCATAGTCCATTGTTTATACTGTTTGGAACAAACAAATGAAGATAATCAAAATAAGCTAGTGGACACAGCAAGAATCATTAAAACAAAATGCATCAAAGTGTCATGTGTCCAGTTACAGAAATTCCAAACCCAAACCCCTTGCCTGATGCTTCTCAAGCTAATTTTCCATGACCCTTAAGTTCATCAACACCAATTCCTATTACAGTAGCATAATCAACCCAGGACCCCTTTTCAAGGAGCTCTGGCACCCTTGCATTACACTCGGAAGCAGGGATGGGATGGACTCCTCTGACATTGCAAGTCCTTTGACAGAACTGCACTGTTTTGTCAACTGACAATGATACAGCTTCATTAAAGGTGACTTTTCACTCATAGTATAGCCTCAAGCTGGAGCAGTCCAGTAACATCCCGCCAACTCCTATTAAATAGAAAATGGAGGACCTTTCCGTTTCTTCTGAGGCATGAACCCAATTGCAACAAAATGATACTTGGGTTCATTTAACTTCGAGATGCTACCTGAAGGCAATTCATCTTCAATGTGTTTCAGTGGTTTCTAATGGGTGTATGTCTGGTGGGTTGAAGCTTAAGACTCAGCTGGAAGGTCAGCTGTTCAGTGCTTCAGAGGTTATTTCAGTAAGCAAGTGCTTAGTTAGTGTTACATTTGTTGAAGATGGGGGGGGGGTGTGTGTGTGTGTGTGTCTGAGAATAAAAGTTACTCAAGTGGGAGGCATAGTTAAGCTTTTTATTTTGATATGAGCATTGGCTGTTAGTTATAGAGTGATTTGGGGAAAGCAGTCTAAGAGCTGAAGAGGGTGTGCTGAAATAGTTTGGACACATGGAGAAAATGAGAGAGGAAAGGCTGACAAAAAGGATATACATGTCAGAAGTGGAGGAACCAAGGAGAACAAGGAGACCAAAGTGGAGATGGAAGATTGAGTGAAAAGGATCTTGAGTGATCGGGGCCTGAACATGCAGAAGGGTGAAAGGCGTGCACGGAACAGAGTGAACTGGACGTTACGCTGTAAAGGGGTCAATGTGCTGTCAAGATACTGAATCAGAGTATGTGAACAGTTCAGGATAAACTATGGAAATGTTTGTGGGGCCTGGTTGTGGACAGGGAGCTGTGATTTCGATGCATTACACATGATACCAGAGAATGGATGAGAACAGATGTAGCCATTCTTTGTCTTTCACAGGCAATACCTCACTACTATGGGAAACACCAATGAAGTATGAAAAAATTATACATTTAAGGTATAGGGGATGAAGAATACTTCCCACATATTCCCTGCAGGTCACAGAAGGCGACTGAAACGGGTGGGAGTGGGGGGCTGGAAATCATCCAGAGAAGGGGGGCCAAGTGAGGATTTTTCCCTCTAAGGCTCAGCATCTCTTCTTGATGCTACCTCACTCATGTAGGAGATGACAAGTGTTATAAAAGAAAAAAATTTATTATTCATTTTACTTTGTCGCTGTCTCCCGCGTTAGCGAGGTAGTGCAAGGATATAGACAAAAGAATGGCCCAACCCACCCACATACACATGTATATACATACACGTCCACACACAATTCATACTGTCTGCCCTTATTCATTCCCGTTGCCACCCCGCCACACATGAAATGACAGCCCCCCTCCCCCCCGCATGTGTGCGAGGTAGCGCTAGGAAAAGACAACAAATGCCACATTCGTTCACATTCAGTCTATGGCTGTCATGTATAATGCACCGAAGCCATAGCTCCCTTTCCACATCCAGGCCCCACAGAACTTTCCATGGTTTACCCCAGACGCTTCACATGCCCTGGTTCAATCCATTGACAACACGTTGACCCCAGTATACCACATTGTTCCAATTCACTCTATCCCTTGTAAGCCTTTCCACCTCCTGCATGTTCAGGGCCCGATCACTCAAAATCTTTTTCCCCACCATCTTTCCACCTCCAATTTGGTCTCCCACTTCTCCTCATTCCCTCCACCTCTGACACATATATCCTCTTTGTCAATCTTTCCTCACCATTCTCTCCATGTGACTAAACCATTTCAAAACATCCTCTTCTGCTCTCTCAACCACATTCTTTTCATCACCACACATCTCTCTTACCCTTTCATTACTTACTCGATCAAACCACCCACACCACATATTCTATCTATCTATCATACTCAACTGTTGTCTCCCGCGTTAATGAGGTAGCGCAAGGAAATGGACATACATACATACATATACATATATACACATGCACACATTCATGCTTGCCTTCATCTATTTCCAAAGTCACCCCCACACTACAGAAAACAGCACAAATGCATGAATAAAAATGAAAAAATGGTACATATACATTCTCCACTTCTACCCCACACAATCACCGCTCCCTGCGTCAGCAAGGTAGCGCCAGGAAACACATGAAGAAAGACCGCACTTGCTCATATCCATAAATGAGCTGTCATTGTAATGCATCAAAACCACAGCTCCCTTTCCATATTTATGTCCCACAGACCTTTCCATGGTTTACCTTTGATGTTTCACATGCCCTAGTTCATTTGGGCACTTAGTTGCACATGCCATGTCAACAAAAAATAAAATGCTATGAGGATTTCAAAAATTTTGAGCAACATCATGCATTAAATTCACTTATCATTTCCTTAACCTTATCCCTTACTCAATTAATTTCCAAGAATTAATGCAGTTTTGAAATGTATACATAAAGAAAAACCAATACAAAATTATTTTGATTGAAATGTTATCATTCTATAAAACATATCATATAATGAAATAAGCAGTTCCTGTGAGTCCAAGTTATCTTAATGAATACAAAAATAGTTATGAAAAAATACAAAATGTAAATTTAGGAACTTAAGATTAAATTCTTTTTAGAAATAACAAAGAAAAATGACAGCTTGTTGAAGAAATGCAAAAATCCTATAATTTCATTACTAATGATACGTTACCATCTAATGCTTCCTTTATCCTTTGATATTACCATCAACATACCTGGTTTTCCCTTGAGTTATCACGTCAAGTTTATTACTGACTCAAGAAAACTTTATAAATATTGCTACATACTGTACTCTAACATTCAACCTTTGTGTAACTGACAAGTGTTGTTACCAGCAAAAGGAAATGATTGGTCAGATACAATAAAGATAACTTCACTGTAGTCTACTCCACAGCATTAGCCAGACTATTTGAGCCAGCAGAATGTTGAAGAAATATTTCTAATGTGTCTTTATAGCCATCACGGCCATATTCATAAAACTTGTTAATATTAGGGAGAAAAAATAATGAAAAGGCATAAATAAGCCAAACACTTGCACCTCCTCTAAGAGACACTGCTTTTTTTTTCGTCTACTACAATACCAAAATTAGGTATTTTTTCCTAATCAGACGTGGTATCATTGTCATGTGTGTGAGTGCATCTGCAGAGTCAACACATGCTAATTATCACTTTGCTTATTGTTCACTTTGCTTATTGTGAAAAAAAAAAAAATGGAAAAATGAGCAAAAACAAGGCAGATGTATGCACCTCCTCTGAGAGATGCCTCACCATGCTGTCATCTGTAGATGCAAACAAGTGACATTACAAGTCACTGAGAGAAATGACAGAAAATGTACCTGGAACCCCACACAAGTTATTTCAGAATATTAATTTCAGAAAAAAGTGACGAGTTAACTCAATAATAATTCACACTAAAGATTAACTCGAGTAAACTCAGGATAGTATGGAAAGGAGTTAATGTGGCTTTTCATCAAACTGAGCAATAGGTTAAAAAATCATTCAATTACAGACTTCATCAAAATCCGCACCCTATAGCAACTTACATTAAACACATGTAAGTTTTAGTTATCTTAAAATGTTTCTTCCAAGACAGTAGGGGATTTCCAATGTTTTTTCTTCCTTCTACCAAGAGGTACCCTAATAAATCAAAGAACTTCAGTGACAGTAATACATTAATGAGCTAAGTGCTACATGGTCAAGATGGTATACAATCATGATTAATAAAGTGATGTATACTGTTATTCAAATAATAGTTTCCCTGACCAATAAATACCTTTTCCAGGCGATCCATCATTTCCTCAAATTGCAGGTTGGTGAGCGGAACCTCCCCTTTGGCAGCATGTTGGCTGAGCCACGCCTCATCCTCAGAGTCCATGTCATATTCAGGGATGTCTTGGTCTGCTGAGAATGGGTGGATGTGGATCAGTTGTCGGGGGGCCTGTAACATAGGATCACCACACTAAGCCATATTCTATTCTTGATTATAAACATTTACAGATGGGAGGTTTGAATGGAGCTTGAAAGGAGAAAACTTGAAGAAAGTGAAGTATTTTACATAACTGGGAGTGAACATGGCAGCAAAAGGAACTATGAGAGCTGAAGCTGGGCATAGGTAGGGTGAGGAGGTAAAGGTCCTGGGAGCACTCAGAAATGTGAAGAAAAATATCACTACCTGAGAAGCTGAAGATTGGCGTGTCTGAAGATATAGTAGGGTCCTATGTGAGAAAGTACAAAGAGGGTGACTGTATTGGAAGTGAAATACTTGAGAAATGGTGTGAGGAGGGAGGATCAAGCACAAAATGATAGGTTAAAAGAGAAGCAAGAAATGAAAAAAAAAAAAAAAGTATGGTTGAAAGAGCCAAATTGGGAGTGCTAGAATGGCTGGGAAATTATGGAGAAAATAAATGAGATCAGTTGACAAAAAGGATATATGTGTCAGAAGCAGAGGGAACAGAGAGAATGGAGAGGACAAATTGGAGATGTGAAGGATGGAGTGAGTAAGGTCTTGAGTGTTTGGGGCTTTAAAATGTAGGAGGATGTGAGGCATGCATGGGATAGAGTACATTGGAGCGATGTAGTGCACAGGGGGATGTGCTGTTCCTGAACTGAAGCAAGGCATATGAAGGGGTCATGGGAATCCACAAAAAGACATGGGGGGGGCTGTGCATTACATGTCAGCAAGTAATGCCACGTCTCCCTCTGTTCCCGGCATTCTCTTGCTAATGCAGGAAATGGCATTAGCGCAAAAGAGTAAATAGGAAACATGCGGTATAATGGGGTCAACATGCTGTCAATGGACTGAACCAGGGAATGAAAAGTGTCCATGATAAACCATGAAAAGGTATGTAGGTTCTGGTTGTGGATAGGGAGCTGTGGTTTTGTTGCATAACAAGACAGCTAGAGAATGGATGTGAGCAGATGTGGCCTTTCTTCCTCTGTTCATGGCACTACCTTGCTAATGCAGGAAACGGCAATTAAGTATGAAAAAATAATAATTACCAAAAATATAAAGTAATTTTCATAGTACAATTTTCTTTTCAAATATTTACTCTCCAGCTAGGTGAATATCTACCTAAATCTGATAATGACTTATGGTGATATGTTGAATTACAAGTTAATTCATTATCTCTAATAAATACATTATACCTGCTTCAGGATCAGTTTTAGCCCCTCAGGAAAAAGCCTTGGCAAATACAATGATTTTCATCATGTCACCTTTTCCATATTCAGTCATTCAACCCTAAATTTGAATACTGCAAAGTTCCAGACATTTTGAGTTTTACAACAATTCATGATTCATTACACATGTTTCTAGACTAGTTTTATTCCATCAGTAAGGTATGCAGGCACACATCATGAACGTTACTGAGAACCATTTTTCTGCATATTTTAAAAAAAACCTATTTTCACTTTACACCTGCACTTCCTAGGATTCAAATGCCAGAAATGGAAACCTCGAAGTTTTCTTATGATGAAAAAGTAAACAACTATTCTAAATAGTAATTCCCTTTTTCAACAGGAAAATACCTTTTATCGAGCATGCTCTTGAAATCTTATGATGAGCTTGAAGTGTTTAAGCTATAATTACCTTATAGGTGGGAGGGTACATTTTGTCGAGGACGGAGGCTTCTTCGGCACCTAAGTCATACACTTCGGGCACCGGAATCACACGTTGGTGAAAGATGGCCTGCTGCAGGTGATGTTCCTGTGGGAAAATAAAACAAATGAAATACATCAAAGCATAGCCCTTGAAATACAACATAAAATGTATATCAAATTTCAAGAGTTGGTTACTACTCTTGTACATACATAAACACTGGAGCTATCACATCAAACTTCAAAAAGCTACGGACGAAAACTCAAGAATTCTCCTAGGACAGGATACATATGTAAATCTATATTTCAAGTTTCTGGCCTCTTGTTTGTCAAAAGAGCCGTAGTTATCATGCATGGCTGCTAGAAAAGGTTTTGAAGTGTCACCTGTAAAAAACCTATCCGGCTACAGCACAGACGAGAACATGCAACCACATGGTGGTTGCTCTCAACCCCTCACACCCCACGAATCTTGCCAACCAGAGATACATTTCTATTATTGCTCTTCATTAATGCAATTTGCAATAATTTCTTTTTAACATAATCTTGCATTTCATTTTTTTCATATAAAAACTCAGCCTATGCAAGGATTCAAGGAAAGCAAAGGTAGCTCTAAACAACCAGCTATTTATGGATTTTCTTTTCATTATTTCAATTCTCGACAAAATAAAAAGGATTTTTTTCTTAAACCATGCCTATCATAGCCATTCATGAATTTAAGCAACAAACTGAGGTTTAATCTTTCCATTCACTGTTCCATGGATTATCTGATTTTATCTAAGAACTCTGAAAAGTTCTGATGTACAGTGTCAGTGCTGTTAGTCATTAGTTTTTATGGAACATGGTACCAGAGGCTTGGCATATTGTTCTATATGCTATGGGGAGGATTAAGATGTATTCCATTATCTAGGCACCAGTGGGTGGAATGAGAGCTTACAGCTGTTCTATAATCCATCATCCTTTCTCAAAAATTTATCTTACAATATTTTCTGAGGTTATTTAGCTCCATAGCTCCGACTCAGTTTAAGCAGCTGCATTAAGGTTTGATCTAGCACTCAAATGGCAAAGACTTGGAGGTCTTCTATCCCAAAGGCCTAGGCTGAATTCAGGCAACAGAATTGGGCTGTTGTTCAACCAGGATATAGGAATCCATGGCCTCCTGGCCCTGTTGCCTCTAGAGCCTAGCTCGTCTGGTACACCTTGTAAGTACTTATTGCTCATCAAATTTTTCCACTACACACCCTAAAGTGATGAATAGTCTTGGGCCCCAGATTTTCAAGGTTTTATCTCTTTTTGTGCTTATGACAGATTTTGATTTTGGGGGCAACAATTCTGAACACTCCAAGCCTGCCATCTCAAAAAGGAATTATTTTTTAGTCTAGGTTTATGAATGTACCTTCAAGGATTTTCTAAGCATAAATGATGATATACATCTATTTACATCTCAGATGTAGAGCCTCAGTGATTTCATTAGTTCCTTAGTACTAGGACCTCTTGATTTACACAAGTTTCATTTATACCATTTTCAAAATAATGCACACAGTTCATTTGCACCTTTTTTTAAATTCATTTGGGATTATGTCTGGAATAACAAAATCATCATTGGACTGGCAGTACAGTGGTTTTGCACTGTCAGTGCCACATGAGAAAAATGCACCAACATGGCGAGGTTATGCAGCTTCCCATCTTGCAGTACCCAGTGCATGGATACAGTCTATAGTCATAGAGAACTACAGTATTATGTGCTGCACTATACCATGTATTGCATGTGCTTTGCCCCTTGCATCATGCCACCAAAACTTCTTTCAAGTTCTCCAGGTACCAGTGGTGATAAGAGGCATAAGGCCATCACCACTGAAATTAATATGTATGTGCTCAAATGTTATGAGGGGTGAAGGAACAGCCGATATTAAGCATGTCCTTGGACTTAGTGAATCTACTCTGTGGACTATTTGCGACAGTGTAGAGAAGCTCAAGGTGTGCAAAGAATGGAATGTTAAACTAGTACTCCCAAAGTTCGATTATAGAGGATAAAATGAATGTTAAGCACATGGACTGATCACCAAACTCATGAAAATATTCACATCAACATGACTGAGATACAAGCAAAGGTCCACAGTATATAAGATGACCTGTCAGCAGAAGCACCAATGAAGACATTTCAAGCAAGTTCTGGTTAGTTTGTGAATGTTGGGAAATGCCACAATTACATCATGATGACTGGTAAAGCTGCTTCTGCTAATGCTGTTGCTGCCAAAAATTTCCCAGGAACCCTTAATATAATTAATGAGCAAGGCAGTTATCTTCCTATGCAGATTTTTACCATGGAAAAGACCAAATTATTTTGGAAGAGAATGCCTTTGAGAATTTACACTTCCCATGAGTCAAAGACTCCACCAGGATTCAAAGATGCCAAGGATCACCCCATGATCTACCATTTAGAAAATCTCAGGACTTTTAAGGGACACATGAAGCAAATTTTTCCTGTCTATTCTTATTCTAATCAGAAGGGGGTGGATAACAAGCTTCCTATGATTAATTTCCTGCAAAGCTCCATACAGGGCTGCAAGAGTACTGTGAGAAGGAGAATACAGTATGTTTCAAGATTCTTCTTTTCAATAATGCCCCTAGCCATCTATCTCTGTGAGAACATCAAAGCAGTCTTTCTTCCACTCATCACTAAATCTCTAATCCAGCAAATGGACCAGGGGGTGATATCTACTTTCAAAGCCTAATGTCTACAGACAACATTTGCAAAGCTCTTGAAGGATAAAGAATAACTAGATGACAGTGAAGGAATTCTGGAAGTCCTTCACCATCAGGGATGCCATCATGATGTATAAATGGTATGTGGCAGAAGTTCTACCCTTAGTTTGTTCCTGGATTCCAGGGTTTTGATATCAACACTAACGTATCAAGAACATGTTCATACATTATGGAAATGGCGAAAAAAGTTGGCTTTAATCTAGTTGAGGAGGGTGATATGCTGTTGCTAGAATCACATAAGAGCTCTCAAATGACGGTCTTCTTCAGTTGGAGAAGGAATGCTTGAAGAAGGTGGTAGCAGAAAATGCATTCTCCTACTAGCAAGAGGTTAGCTAAAGCATTTCATTACACAGACCTTGCTCTCACTATGATGAGGAGGATCCAAACACAGAA
This sequence comes from Panulirus ornatus, assembly GCF_036320965.1. Lineage (NCBI taxonomy): Eukaryota > Metazoa > Arthropoda > Malacostraca > Decapoda > Palinuridae > Panulirus > Panulirus ornatus. The sequence goes on from NC_092295.1 coordinate 3,252,674, forward strand.
CACACTTGAAAGGCGGCATGAAATATCCTAGCTGATATCAGGTGCTATGAAGAACAGACAACAACAGATTTCTTTTGGAAGAAAAAGGAAGAACAGCCAACAATACTAAGCAAAATTGTAATGGAACCCTTCTGACCATCACCACCACCTTCACCAACGTCATTTTACCCAGATGACCTGCTTCCCCAGTAACTCCTCTACTCGCCTCCTCCCTCTCCTCCAGTACCATCAAGCAATTCAAGAATAGCGGTAAACGTAAGTGTAGGAATTGAGTCTGTTATTTTCTCCTTTTCATGAATAAATTCATTGGGCAGAATGTACATTTTAGTATTCTATATTTCCTGGTATGAGTATATCGTACTTTTCCATTGGTATAATATTCGATACAGTTTTACTAATAACAAAGCCACTTGATCCCCACTATTTACATTCACTAATTCACCTGAACATTTTCAAGAATGTGATTATCGTTAAAATCGAAAGGCAACACTCGTTGAGCTCCTTTACCAAATCAATATGGACCGTGAAGGATCTTTCAATACATTCTAATTCTGCATTTCTGATTGTCTTGTAAGGTTATGTCAGTTTAAAAGTGGTTTTTGGCTCAATGAACAATGATTCATATTGCTTTACTGGTCTCACTTATCTCCTGGCAATCATCTGAGTACCACATTTGCAATCACCTGTTCTTAAAGCTCGACTTTCATTTTTGATATAGGTAAAGGTGATTTTCTCCCCTCAATTTCATTGTTGTTTCTTTCTGCTTTCTGCTATGTCTTGCATGAGTTAATCATCAATATTCTGTAGTCTATATTTGTCAACTTGCTTGACATATTTTCTTTAACGAGAGAGCTGTGCATTCTTAGAAGATATTCAATTCATATTAATCTCCTACAGAGGGATCACCTTTCTCATTCTACTCAGGACCTTTTGCATCTAGCATTTACTGACATGTCTGATGTATGTTTGGAGTGCTTTTGTCGCCATGCAGTTGACACACTCCTCTGGGGTTCTGATACTCACAAAAGGTAGTGAAAATCTTGCAAAATATGAAATTTGACAAGGTGGCTGGAGTGGATGATACTAAAGTTCTTGAGAAAGGGTTGATTGTGTTGTAGACTGGTGAGTTAGGATTTTCAAAGTATGGATCATGATGAGGTGCCAGAGAACTGGAAAAATATTATATGTGCAATTTTCACAAGGGAAACACGTGTGCAAGTAGGTAGAGAGGACGATGGGTCATTCTAGGTGAAGGCTTGCAGGAGGGTGGTGTGATATCATTATGGCTGTTTAATTTGTTTATGGTTGGGGTAGTGAGGGAGTTAAATGTAAGGACCCTGGAGAAAAGGGGCAGGTATGCAGTCTTTTGGGGGTAAGGGTGGCTGGAAAGCAAATCTGTTGTTGTTTGCTAATGATACAGCACTGGTGGCAGATTCAAGTGAGAAACTGCTAAAATTGGTGTCTGACTTTGGGAGAGTTTCTGAAAGGAGGAAGTTGAGAGTGCATAAGAAGGGAAGAAAGGTTACTGGGTTTGACAGCTTTTAGATATAAAATATCTATTGCTTTGGTGCAGACAAGGCATTTTAGTGAGAATATGGGTGAAGGGAACATACATAAGGATAGGTGGAGACAAGTACAAAGGGTACAGCGGGTATACTATATCAAATAGGAGGGTGAGAGTTAAGCCCGAATGGGGCCCAAGGACCCAAAGGGGTACCCCCTCCCATTAGGTGGGAGGGAGGCTTAAGATACATTAAATACAAGACAGTGGGTGATTCTGGCAGCAACATGGGTAGCAATATTTGTGTAATAAATAATAACACAAAGTTTAAAATATGTCATACACATACAGAACATCTTGCTAACATTTGAAATTCGTCTGAATTAGGTTTAACAAAGCAGAGACAGATTAGTTGGGGTATGCTGTTTGAAAGGGGTGTTTTAGATATGTACGAGTGCTGGGTTCTGGGAGCACTGAGGAATGTATGGAAAAGAGGTTTCTATCTGGGATGGCAGAAATTACAATATTTGAATACAGTGTTCTAAATTTTATTGTATGGGTATGAGGCATGGGCTACAATGAAAATAAATGAAGAGGGGCCACATGTTGGAAATGAAATCCTTAAGGACAATATGCAGTGTGAAGAGGGCTGATCAAGTAAGTAGTAATAGGGTAAGACAGAGGTGTCCTTATAAGAAGAGTGTGGTTGAGGAAGGTGAAGCGGCTTCCAAAATAAAGGTCAACCAAAGACCCAATCCAGCAGCCAATACCCAGCTGGGTTGAGGAGGGTAAAGACCCCCAAAGACCCATTAAGTAATCCTAATTGATATGTCAGAAACTAATTAATGTTAAAGGAAAATTGAAAGATGAAACAAAACTGAATCAATCTGAAATGTTCAGAGCAGATAGAACTAAATTTTATCAAGGGCACGTTGCAATACATGTCCATAAATAGATTTCGAGGGAAAACAACAAAGATGAGTTACAATAAAATATGGATTATGAACTAATTAAAGTGATGATCCCAGATATAAATACATAGATTTAGTGTCATATAGACCATCAAAAACAAAACTAAATGACTTCAGAATTACTTTAACAAAAGTTGAGGAACTACTGAAGGGATTAAAGATACCTGACCCAATAATAACATGGAATGGCAAGAAAAAGAAATAGATTATAGATGCACATACAGCTGCAAGGGAAATAGTACGGGATTGACTGAGGAAAGAGAACAGCTTCAAATCTTAAATTATGTGAATCATGCAATTTTGTGCATGTAAACCAAAGACTGACATTAAGGACCAAGCGCTACATGTTTACTTTTACAAGACATAGCAAAAAATTGATTTCTTCAGATACAATAACCTTGAGACAAACACAAACATATAAAGTGAAAGATTTAGTCAACTGACCACCAAGCAAATACCAGAGAAAAACAAAATGACAAAATGAAAAACTGCATGAATAAAATGAAAGAAAAAGCTGGAAAAAGAAGAGGAGAGCAGTGAAAGAAGCAAGAGAATGAGAAAACTAAGAATGAGGATGTGGAAATTTTGAAATCCCACAAACAAAAAATTAACGAAGAAAAAGTTATACAAAACATGAAGAGGAATCCAAAGTTACAAATTCCAGACATGAACAAAGCAAAAAAACAAGACAACAGAGATTGAACAATTTAAGGAAGGAAATATGCAGGATGTCTTTTAAACAATACAATTTGGTATTCAGACTGAAATGTAAGGAGAAACTGGAAAATTAACAGTTTAACCAATCCAATGAAAAATGTGTTCATAAATACTAATGAAATATCAGAATAATTAGAATAAATGATCAACTCTTAAGAAAATTCAGCCTCAGGACTAGATGGAATCCAAGCTATATCCCTAAAAGAAGACTAAAATGGCAACACCAAAACCAAAGCTGTTATCATCTGTGCAAAATTGCAGACATTCACAATTTGACACACGTAAAACTAATACACAAGGGAGGAGCTAATCTAATACCTAAACAATGCAGATCAATTAGCTTGACTTCATGTGTAATAAAGGTTCCTGAAAGAGTGATAAAAGGACATACATCAAACCATCTAATCAAGAATAGTTACACAAAGAAAGGCCAACACAGACTTGTGCCAGGAAAAGTCAGATCAGCTCATTACAGACATATATGAAAATTTAATCCAAGGAAAAGAATAGATACTGTTTTTCTTGGTTCGGCAAAAGCATATGGCATTGGAAACCACAGGACTATGCTAGAGAAAGTGGTTACAAAAAAACATAAATGGTAAGACAGGAAGGAGGGTTAAAGTTTTAAATTGACAGCGGGTTGAAAGTGGTGGCAAACTGAACCAAGTATGAGTAAGATGCTGTCCTATCAGGGTACCACAGTGGATGGCACTAGCCTCAGTACTCTGTAATAATAACAGCAAATATGGACAATGAAATTAAAGGAAAGCACAGCCAGGTGCTCTGCTAATGACACCATAGTAAGCAAAATGATTAGATCACAGATTGATCAGATGGCAAAGCAAAAATGACTTCAGGCACACTATACAAATGGGGAGAAGGGAACCTGATGGAATTTAATAAAGACAAATCTAAGCAAATTTGTTACGAGTCAAGGACAGTCATTAATCCATATAAAGAGGCCAGACAAGGAAAGTGACAGAAATTGTTTACGTGAGAAAGTGAAACAGGAGGCCTAATTGGCCAGCCCATGACCGGGTTGTCTGGTAAAAAGAAAAAGTAAAGGATTTCAACTTAAAATGTAATTCTACTCAGCAGTTTCTTAAGCTATTAAAGATACAGGTGTCATCATATACAAGAAACTAGATTTAAGAGAATACTGAGAAGGTGACACCATCAACATACATGATAAGTGGTATAATTTGGAGCATTTTCCCTCCAAAAGATAGAAGCCTACTAATAAAAATGTTTAATAATATTTGTATAAGAAGCAATATTGAATACTGCTGTGCTGTATTGTCAGCGATGAAACAATCAGAAATAAACATGTTTCATAAAATTCAGAAGTACTTCACATGCAAAATTGAGCGGATGGAACATATCGACAAACAGGAAGGGCTGAAAGAACTCTACCTACATAGCCCAGAAAGAAGTAAAAAATATATACAATAATCTATGTACACACACAATTTGAAGGTGTAAAATCAAATGGGTTAAACCTGACAGGTTCTTGATAGGGAAGATAGAGAGGTGTTAAATGTTCAATGCCATAAAAACATACTGTAAAATCAAACAAAAATATATGAAAGCCAACCAGGAAATTAGACTGATGATTCAGTGCACTTCCAGGAGAAATTAAGAATATCCACGGAAGAACAACAAAAACATTTAAAAGAAAACGACACATGATTGAAATCTGTCCCATATGAACCAAGAATTGATAATTATGCAATGCAGGGAGCAGATGAGAACAGCCTTTTACACTAAGCAAGACGTGCAGTGAATGCTTTGAGCTAGCCCTGCTATTCTTGCTAAATTTCATTCTAGCTACTCCTAGATAAGAATACTCTCTCTCTATCCCTGGGGTAAGATAGAAAGAATTCTATCTCTATATTCCTGCATATCTCAGGAGACTAAATGAAGCAGGAATGGGGCCTAACACCCTGCTTATTTTTGTATTTCTGTTTCTAAAAGAAGGAACAGAAGAAGCCAAGCGGGAAATGCTCAACCTCCTCAAAGGTTCAGGTTGGAGTGCCTGGATGAAGCCAATATGGGAAGAAACGAGAGATTGGTAACATGTTTGATGAGAGGAACCCGGATGTTCTGGCTCTGAATGAAACAAAACTCATGGGCAGGGTGCATGAATGGCTTGGGAATGTCTTAGGAACAAAGCCAGGGGGTGGTATGAGGGAAAGACCTAAGGAAGGGGTGGCACTTTTGCTGATGCAGTTGTGGGAGTGTGTGAATAGTGTGTTAAGGAACTGAGCTCCAGACTGATATAGGTAAAAATTAAAGTGGCCTGTGAAAGATGGGTGATTATTAGTGTTTATGCCCCTGGACATGTGAAGAAAGATCATTAGAGGCAAGTATTTTGGAAGCAGCTAAGTGAGCGTGTTAGCAGTTTTGATGCAAGACATTAGGTATTAGTGAAGGGAGATTTGAAATGTAAGCCGAGTAATGTGGCAGTTATGGGCATTTAGTTACATAAATGGAAAATGAGAACAGCTTGTGGAGCTGTGTGCTGAAAAAGGACTGGTGATTAAGAATACCTTGTTTAAAATGAAGAACAAATATAAGTATGCATATGTGAGTTGGAAAGATGGTCAGAGGGCATTACTGGACTACGTACTAATTGACAGGTTCGCAGAAGACTTTTGGATGCAAATTTGCTGAGGGACAGCTGGTGGTATGTCTGATCATTAATGCGTGGAAACAAGGGTGAAGATTTAAGGAGGTTTTCTAAAGAGAGTACAGAGTATGGGTAAGAAAAGAATCATGAAAGTTAGTGAGCTTGGAAAAGAGACTTCTGTGAAGAAATTCCAAGAAACTGAACATAGAATGGCAAGAGATGAGAGTAAACAATGCTAAGGGAGCGGGTGAGGATTGAGAGGTATTCAGGGAAGAGCTGACATGTGTCAGTTATGTGTGTGGCATGCGTAATGTGGGAGCTGGCTAAGTGAGTGGTGGGATGACGAAGTATACTTGCCAGTGAGAGAGAAAAGAGAGGTAAATAGGCTATACTTACAAAAAAAGGAGTGCATACGAATGGGAGAAGTATTAGAGAAAGAAGCAGGGATTGAAAAAGGTAAATGAGATTTGGGGAAGTGAGCATTAATAAACTTCAGGGAGAATAAGATGATGTTTTGGAAGGTTAACGAATGTAAAACAGGAAAACAAAGGAACATTAGTGAAGGGGGAAAATTGAAAAGTACTATCTCCCCGCACCACATACTGTCCTCAAACATTTAACTTCAAACACATTCATCCTATTCTTTACATTTCTGTCTAAGGCCCATGCCTCACATCCACACAGCATCGACAGAACTACAATACCATCTAACATACGTATCTTTGCCCTTATGGACACTGACCGCTCTCTCCACACATTCCTCAGTGCACACAAGACAGCTGTCAAGAGCTTCCCACAATAAGCTATCATCTATTGTACCTGTACTGTGCAATGGTCAATTCCGACCCACTTGGGAAAGGACCCATAATCTTTTTTTTTTTTTTTAAAGAAAGAATCTTTCTTTTTTCCCCATTTATGAGTGGTTCATTCAGTTCCAATGTATTATCAACATCCCATTCCTCAACTGTCATCTGTATAACGTTATTATGCTTTTGAGTTGAGTTATTTGAGACAAATAAATGGCACTGACTAACATAGTGGGTTTTTTTATGCGTTTGGCAACTGTCTCACGCCAGGTACCATAGAGGTCATTTTTCCTTAATGACTTGTATTGCCAAGGGTTCCCATGCCTCTCGTGTTATAACCCATCACGAGCAATAACTACATTAGTTACTGCTTGTTAGGGAAACACTCACACGTCATCCATCCAGTCAGTCATGTGACCCACAGCCATCACAACATCGTAGTAGTGTTTATTAAAGGTCATTAATCTTGTGGAATGTTTCTTTTGTGTATTCCTTAATAAATCGTGTTTTCCTACGGTTATGTTGACTATCAGACATAAACAATAATGACACGGGGTCATGTGGCAGTGTGTACTAAAGGTCATCAATTTTGTGGAATGTCTTTTGTGTATTCCTTAATAAATCGTGTTTTATTACGAAGTTATGCTGACTATTAGACATTAACTAACTCTAATGACACTGGGTCACGTGGCAATGGCTCTCATGAGATGAGTAAACAGCATTGTTTACGTTGGGGAAATGTAAACCATCAAGGTCCAATGTTGACTTCAAATGATAAATAAACAATGTGTTGGTGATCTAGGAGGGCAACACTTCCCCGTCGTGTGCAGGTGAACGTGTGTATTGCAAGCCACTGCAGAGTATAGGGCCACTAGGCCTAGTGTATAGGCCTAGGAGGCCACCAGCTGGCCATCCACCTGTCAACCCCCCACACACAAACCACCTCCATTACAACACCCACACGGACCATCACCTCCCTCCCCACACTTGATCTACGCCTATTATCCCACACCTCAGACGACCCTGGGGTTGTCACGCCCTTCCAACCCAGGCCCAACGTCAGGGGGGAAAATAGCCCAAGAATTTCCAGGGTTTGAATTTGGCGCCGCCAGATCCAACATGGCGGCGGCGCAGGCCATCCCCGCGCGCCACCCTCACCTCGGCTACTCACCGTTTCTTCCTCCTTTTCCATGCCCGTGGGCATCTGCGGCACTGTCCTGTTGATCGCATTAAATTCGGCAAAGTCTGGGATATCCTCTTGCATAAACACAGGTATGGGTTTCGAGGCATCGAGCTGCCTCGCACGAAACTTGCTCATTTTGGCAGCCCAAATATTATCGAGCCCGCACCACCACAAAACACGCCACAATTCACTTCACGGGGGGCTGAGCGGGCCACAGCCCACCGCAAAATAAGGTGGACACCACCTACGATGTGCCCATGGTGCTGCTTTCCTCTTTCCAAAACACACAAAGAATTAGTGGGAGAAAAAACACAGATTCAAGCGCTAGGAAACCGCAGCACAATCATGGCGGTTCTTCACACCACGCTCTGCGCGCCACTGGCCCACCAGAGCCACCCAGCGGCCACTACGCCAACTAATGGATCAACACTCTTGACCGTACCTATCATCCCACACAGCCCTAATCATCCGCTCTGCATCATTCTTAATCATCTACAACGTCTCTACATCCTCCATGAGGGTAATGAGACATAAATAGATGGGGTATATGGTGCCGCGCGGGAGATACGGTCATGTTTGTATAATTTATTCCCTGTTCTTATCATCCCAGAGGGTTTAGAGGTATGATATGTAACTGGTTAACATGACCACGATCTAAGGTAAATTCGGTGTCGACTTTACCACACTCAGATGTACGCCCATTGGGAAAAAACTCCCATTCATAACTTAAATACTATGATTATTGCTATTAAATGCTGTCAGTAGTCGCTATTAATAATTTGACAAGTAACTCTGATGCTCCTGGTGTATAAAGTAATTAAGTAGACCGACCATATTTACCTAAAGCATAAACATTGGTACTTGAACACATTTACGCTACTACCGATACAATTGAAAAATCTGGAAACATTTGGAAACTCTCATGTGCGAGTGTCCATGGGTCAAGGTATTCCCTGGCATAAATAACATTGTAAATTTCCTTTTTCCCTCTAGTTTTTCTGGCTTTCCGATCACTCATTTTCCTAAAAAGACTCTGATAATAAATAAGGAAACAGTACCTAAAAGTATGAAATAGGAGTAGGTTAAATATTCATGAAAATCTATACCTAACATTAGAACGTATGCGTGGACTTTTGTAGGTGGAAAGAAGCTGGCAAACTCCCTGCTACTTGTGCCATAAGATGATCGCTTAAAATCATGTTTGGAGATTCTTCGTTAAAGGCCGCCTTGAACTGCACTATTATTATGTGTAAAGCAAATAAGGAAAAATAACGAAACCGATGCAATACTGATCACTAGTACAGTCATTCAAGATTGGCAATAAAAATGACTGAATACGGATGTAATTATCGATTGAAGTGTTTTACACCCAAATGTAAGCATCGAAGGCCTACATTGTTTTTGTTTTGTTATCAGTAAAACATTTATATCATAATCAAACCAGCTGGTTATTTCGGGCACAAATCATGTATCATATCAGTTATTTCTATCATAAGTAATATTAAGGACAATCATCACATTACAAAAGAAATAAAGAAAAAATATTTGCATCGTTTTCTACACTACCGAATACTAAAGCTTCTATATTTTCTATATGGATCTATACTAAAATTATAGATTTTTTAAGAGCAACATCACTTTGAATTACAACATTGTAGTTATAATATTAGAAAAATAATGTTCAGATGCATCTTACATCTGGCAGATTTAAACTGCCGGGGTACGATGATAAATTTGTCATCTGCAAATACCGCAAAAAATTAAATTACTTGTCTACTGGGCCTTGTTCTCATATGCCTAAAATAATTCAAAGGTAAACTATTTCGAGATAAACTAAAGATTCCACTTCGTGTGAGGCTCAGTGTACATACCAAGTTAAACTTTTCAGATAACTGAGAACTGTACAGTTAGGACATTGACTACTAGGTCCGTCTTGCTTACGGGAGACAACTTGACATTGTTTTATTTACGTACTCTTGGCACATTTACATCTTCCTATGCAATAATATCTCATTGGTAATTTATCTACGAGATAACGCCTAGTCATATATCAAATGATGATACATACGGTGGTTCTCAACGGTTGTAAATACTTGAAACTTATAAATACACGGATGTAAACAAGTGTGATCTAGGTTAAGTTTACATGGTAAATTCCCATTATCAGTCCAAGAAGAGGTTTACCCAAATAAACACAGGTTTACTCATAACATAATGCTATTACTTTCAACAGCTTTACCCAATTAAAGACATCTACCCATAGAAAGACAGGTTTACCCATGAAACACTGCCACTAAAATAAACAAATTTACCCAGACACACACATCTACCATCACACACACACACAGACGTTTACCTCCATAAACAGAGGTTTATTCATAGGTTTTCCCATACAGAAAGATCTACCTCGATAAACAAAGGTTTATTCATCCTAAGAAATCTACCCCTGCGAACAAATGTTTACCTATAAAACATATCTATCCTTACAAACACAAGTTTACCCATACCATCAAAAGTATACTCATGTAAACCTGTGTCCCCCTTCAATAAACAGCACAGTTTACTTGTAAATACAGAGATATACCCATACAAACATAAGAAGTATACTAAAACAGGTTTATCCATAAAACAGGTTTACCCTACAAAGAATTCCTAAAAGAACTCTTGCATCCGGCCTCACATTGGTAACACTGCCTCTCCTTATGTAGGGGGGGTGTAGTATGTAGAGCAGCGCTGGCAGTATTCCCATCACGTGTCATAATGCGGTATATAGAGCCATCTTTGACTTACCAGCTGCCACAATATTCATGTGGCACAGCATAACCAGTTTGCTGAGTGTTGCTTGGTCCAGCTAGTGGTGTGTGGGGGGTACACAAGCAGCCAGCACTCGGGAGCAAAAACTAGAAGTAATACCTGTAGAAGAGGGAAAGTGAACCACTGTATCTCGGGGTTGGGTAAACGGGTTAAAGTTTTTAAGGTTAGCCTGGGAGGGTTTATAAAGTCGAACCGCTTTCGACTCGTCTCTGTCAAGCAAGGATGTAAAGCTAGGGCCACCCCAGGTGTCATGAACAGTACTCCATACAAGGACCAATCAAATCCTTCGTATAAACCTAACAACTGTTGAGCAGGAAAACACATTTCGAAACCTGAACAAGACACAGTTTCATAAGAGACAGACTTAGGTATTTATATATATATAATGTTGGGGGTGTCCAAAACAGAGTGGATGTTATATATGTGGAATTACAGGTCCATCAAAGGATCAGAATGGAAGGATGTGGAGGAATGTTGAGTCGTCAGGTGGACCAGCAGCCCCTCTCCCAGGTCAGGTGGACCAGCAGCCCCTCTCTCCCAGGTCAGGTGGACCAGCAGCCCTCCCAAGTCAGGTGGACCAACAGCCCCTCTCCCAGGTCAGGTGGACCAGCAGCCCTCCCAAGTCAGGTGGACCAACAGCCCCTCTCCCAGGTCAGGTGGACCAGCAGGCCCTTTCCCAGGTCAGGTGGACCAGCAGCCCCTCTCTCCCAGGTCAGGTGGACCAGCAGCCCCTCTCCCAGGTCAGGTGGACCAGCAGCCCTCCCAGGTCAGGTGGACCAGCAGCCCTCCCAGGTCAGGTGGACCAGCAGCCCCGCTGTGTTAGGCATAGTTAATGCTGGCGCGAGAGAACCCCAGAATTTGTGGCAGGTCGGCAGCCCCCCCCCCCCCAACCTTCTGGGGGCGGGGCGTTTGTGTCCAGCCTGCTGGAGGGGCGGGGCGTGGGTGTCCAGCCTGCTGGAGGGGCGGGGCGTTTGTGTCCAGCCTGCTGGAGGGGCGGGGCGTTTGTGTCCAGCCTGCTGGAGGGGCGGGGCGTTTGTGTCCAGCCTGCTGGAGGGGCGGGGCGTTTGTGTCCAGCCTGCTGGAGGGGCGGGGCGTTTGTGTCCAGCCTGCTGGAGGGGCGGGGTGTGGGTGTCCAGCCTGCTGGAGGGGCGGGGTGTGGGTGTCCAGCCTGCTGGAGGGGCGGGGCGTTTGTGTCCAGCCTGCTGGAGGGGCGGGGCGTTTGTGTCCAGCCTGCTGGAGGGGCGGAGCGTTTGTGTCCAGCCTGCTGGAGGGGCGGGGTGTGGCTGTCCAGCCTGCTGGAGGGGCGGGGTGTGGGTGTCCAGCCTGCTGGAGGGGCGGGGCGTTTGTGTCCAGCCTGCTGGAGGGGCGGGGCGTGGGTGTCCAGCCTGCTGGAGGGGCGGGGTGTGGGTGTCCAGCCTGCTGGAGGGGCGGGGCGTTTGTGTCCAGCCTGCTGGAGGGGCGGGGTGTAGGTGTCCAGCCTGCTGGAGGGGCGGGGCGTTTGTGTCCAGCCTGCTGGAGGGGCGGGGTGTGGGTGTCCAGCCTGCTGGAGGGGCGGGGGTTTGGGTGTCCAGCCTGCTGGAGGGGCGGGGCGTTTGTGTCCAGCCTGCTGGAGGGGCGGGGCGTTTGTGTCCAGCCTGCTGGAGGGGCGGGGCGTGGGTGTCCAGCCTGCTGGAGGGGCGGGGCGTGGGTGTCCAACCTTCTGGGGGGCGGGGCGTTTGTGTCCAGCCTGCTGGAGGGGCGGGGCGTTTGTGTCCAGCCTGCTGGAGGGGCGGGGCGTTTGTGTCCAGCCTGCTGGAGGGGCGGGGTGTAGGTGTCCAGCCTGCTGGAGGGGCGGGGTGTGGGTGTCCAGCCTGCTGGAGGGGCGGGGTGTAGGTGTCCAGCCTGCTGGAGGGGACGGGGTGTGGGTGTCCAGCCTGCTGGAGGGGCGGGGTGTGGGTGTCCAGCCTGTTGGAGGGGCGGGGCGTGGGTGTCCAGCCTGCTGGAGGGGCGGGGTGTAGGTGTCCAGCCTGCTGGAGGGGCGGGGTGTGGGTGTCCAGCCTGTTGGAGGGGCGGGGCGTGGGTGTCCAGCCTGCTGGAGGGGCGGGGTGTAGGTGTCCAGCCTGCTGGAGGGGCGGGGTGTGGGTGTCCAGCCTGCTGGAGGGGCGGGGTGTGGGTGTCCAGCCTGTTGGAGGGGCGGGGCGTGGGTGTCCAGCCTGCTGGAGGGGCGGGGTGTAGGTGTCCAGCCTGCTGGAGGGGCGGGGTGTGGGTGTCCAGCCTGCTGGAGGGGCGGGGTGTGGGTGTCCAGCCTGCTGGAGGGGCTGGGCGTTTGTGTCCAGCCTGCTGGAGGGGCGGGGCGTTTGTGTCCAGCCTGCTGGAGGGCCGGGGCGTTTGTGTCCAGCCTGCTGGAGGGGCGGGGTGTGGGTGTCCAGCCTGCTGGAGGGGCGGGGTGTGGGTGTCCAGCCTGCTGGAGGGGCGGGGTGTAGGTGTCCAGCCTGCTGGAGGGGCGGGGTGTGGGTGTCCAGCCTGCTGGAGGGGCGGGGTATGGGTGTCCAGCCTGCTGGAGGGGCGGGGCGTTTGTGTCCAGCCTGCTGGAGGGGCGGGGCGTTTGTGTCCAGCCTGCTGGAGGGGCGGGGTGTGGGTGTCCAGCCTGCTGGAGGGGCGGGGTGTGGGTGTCCAGCCACACAAAAGAACGAAAAAGGCTTCCTCCGTTCACACTCAAGTCTCTCTAGCTGCCATGTGTAACGCACCGAAACCACAGCTCCACATCCACGCACCGAAACCACAGCTCCCTATCCAAGCACCGAAACCACAGCTCCCCATCCACGCACCGAAACCACCACAGCTCCCTATCCACTTCCAGGTCCCACAGACCTATTCATAGACTGAAATTACCCAACCATATACCCGACCTCGTAATGCAAAATACCACAACTTTTATAGCAATGGCGATGTAACGGGTAATGCTAGGTTAATATTGTATTAACCTAGGATAAGGTACTCTCTAGAGTAAGCTAGGCTAGGTAAAGTACAGGACTCTCTAGGTTAAGCTAGGCTAGGTTGAGGTAGAGTACTAGTGTAAGCTAGGTTAGGGTAAGGTAGAGTCCTGGGTAAGCTAGACGAGGTTAAGGTAGAGTCCCAGGTAAGCTAAGCTGGGGTAAGGTAGAGTCCTGGGTAAGCTAGGCTAGGCTAAGGTATAGTCCTGGGTAAGCTAGGCTAGGGTAAGGTAGAGTCCTGGGTAAGCTAGGCTAGGGTAAGGTAGAGTCCTGGGTAAGCTAGGCTAGGGTAAGGTAGAGTCCTGGGTAAGCTAGGCTACGCTAAGGTAGAATCCTGGGTAAACTAGGCTAGGGTAAGGTAGAGTTCTGGGTAAGCTAGGCTAGGGTATGGTATAGTCCTGGGTAAGCTAGGCTAGGGTAAGGTAGAGTCCTGGGTAAGCTAGGCTACGGTAAGGTAGAGTCCTAGGTAAGCTGTGCTAGGGTAAGGTAGAGTCCTAGGTAAGCTGTGCTAGGGTAAGGTAGAGTCCTAGGGTAAGCTGTGCTAGGGTAAGGTAGAGTCCTAAGGTAAGCTGTGCTAGGGTAAGGTACCTAGCAGAGTCCTAAGGTAAGCTGTGCTAGGGTAAGGTAGAGTCCTAGGTAAGCTGTGCTAGGGTAAGGTAGAGTCCTAGGTAAGCTGTGCTAGGGTAAGGTAGAGTCCTAGGTAAGGTGTGCTAGGGTAAGGTAGAGTCCTAAGGTAAGGTGTGCTAGGGTAAGGTAGAGTCCTAAGGTAAGGTATGCTAGGGTAAGGTAGAGTCCTAAGGTAAGCTGTGCTAGGGTAAGGTACCTAGCAGAGTCCTAAGGTAAGCTGTGCTAGGGTAAGGTACCTAGCAGAGTCCTAAGGTAAGCTGTGCTAGGGTAAGGTAGAGTCCTAGGTAAGCTGTGCTAGGGTAAGGTAGAGTCCTAAGGTAAGCTGTGCTAGGGTAAGGTAGAGTCCTAAGGTAAGGTGTGCTAGGGTAAGGTAGAGTCCTAAGGTAAGCTGTGCTAGGGTAAGGTAGAGTCCTAAGGTAAGCTGTGCTAGGGTAAGGTAGAGTCCTAAGGTAAGGTGTGCTAGGGTAAGGTAGAGTCCTAAGGTAAGCTGTGCTAGGGTAAGGTAGAGTCCTAAGGTAAGCTGTGCTAGGGTAAGGTAGAGTCCTAAGGTAAGGTGTGCTAGGGTAAGGTAGAGTCCTAAGGTAAGCTGTGCTAGGGTAAGGTAGAGTCCTAAGGTAAGCTGTGCTAGGGTAAGGTAGAGTCCTAAGGTAAGGTGTGCTAGGGTAAGTAAAGTACTAAGGTAAGCTGTGCTAGGGTAAGGTAGAGTCCTAAGGTAAGGTGTGCTAGGGTAAGGTAGAGTCCTAAGGTAAGGTGTGCTAGGAGCGGATGTGTGAGGTAGTGGGCAGTGGACAACAACAGGATGTGTCATCACCATCATGGCCACCTCCTAATTACCATACGTCTAGTTTACTCACCATCATGGCCACCTCCTAATTACCATACGTCTAGTTTACTCACCATCATGGCCACCTCCTAATTACCATACGTCTAGTTTACTCACCATCATGGCCACCTCCTAATTACCATACGTCTAGTTTACTCACCATCATGGCCACCTCCTAATTACCATACGTCTAGTTTACTCACCATCATGGCCACCTCCTAATTACCATACGTCTAGTTTACTCACCATCATGGCCACCTCCTAATTACCATACGTCTAGTTTACTCACCATCATGGCCACCTCCTAATTACCATACGTCTAGTTTACTCACCATCATGGCCACCTCCTAATTACCATACGTCTAGTTTACTCACCATCATGGCCACCTCCTAATTACCATACGTCTAGTTTACTCACCATCATGGCCACCTCCTAATTACCATACGTCTAGTTTACTCACCATCATGGCCACCTCCTAATTACCATACGTCTAGTTTACTCACCATCATGGCCACCTCCTAATTACCATACGTCTAGTTTACTCACCATCATCATCATGGCCACCTCCTAATTACCATACGTCTAGTTTACTCACCATCATGGCCACCTCCTAATTACCATACGTCTAGTTTACTCACCATCATGGCCACCTCCTAATTACCATACGTCTAGTTTACTCACCATCATGGCCACCTCCTAATTACCATACGTCTAGTTTACTCACCATCATCATCATGGCCACCTCCTAATTACCATACGTCTAGTTTACTCACCATCATGGCCACCTCCTAATTACCATACGTCTAGTTTACTCACCATCATGGCCACCTCCTAATTACCATACGTCTAGTTTACTCACCATCATGGCCACCTCCTAATTACCATACGTCTAGTTTACTCACCATCATCATCATGGCCACCTCCTAATTACCATACGTCTAGTTTACTCACCATCATGGCCACCTCCTAATTACCATACGTCTAGTTTACTCACCATCATGGCCACCTCCTAATTACCATACGTCTAGTTTACTCACCATCATCATCATGGCCACCTCCTAATTACCATACGTCTAGTTTACTCACCATCATCATCATGGCCACCTCCTAATTACCATACGTCTAGTTTACTCATCATCATGGCCACCTCCTAATTACCATACGTCTAGTTTACTCACCATCATCATCATGGCCACCTCCTAATTACCATACGTCTAGTTTACTCACCATCATGGCCACCTCCTAATTACCATACGTCTAGTTTACTCACCATCATGGCCACCTCCTAATTACCATACGTCTAGTTTACTCATCATCATGGCCACCTCCTAATTACCATACGTCTAGTTTACTCATCATCATCATCATGGCCACCTCCTAATTACCATACGTCTAGTTTACTCACCATCATGGCCACCTCCTAATTACCATACGTCTAGTTTACTCATCATCATGGCCACCCCCTAATTACCATACGTCTAGTTTACTCACCATCATGGCCACCTCCTAATTACCATACGTCTAGTTTACTCACCATCATCATCATGGCCACCTCCTAATTACCATACGTCTAGTTTACTCACCATCATGGCCACCTCCTAATTACCATACGTCTAGTTTACTCACCATCATCATCATGGCCACCTCCTAATTACCATACGTCTAGTTTACTCACCATCACCATCAACTGAGAGAGAATTATTTAATGGTCTTCTCAGATCCCTTGCTTTCCTCAATATTTGCTGAGGACACCAGCTGGGCCACCACCTGGGCCACAACAGACACCAGCTGGGCCACAAAATAGGACACCAGCTGGGCCACAACAGAGGACACCAGCTGGGCCACAACAGAGGACACCAGCTGGGCCACAATAGACTACACCAGCTGGGTCACAACAGAGGATACCAGCTGGGCCACAAGAGGACACCAGCTGGGCCACAACAGAGAACACCAGCTGGGCCACACCAAGTAGGTCATCAGCTGGGTCATCTCCATGATAACAACACCTACCTGACCCACGTCATTATAAAGGTCAGGTCAGGCACACACATGTTGTTAACACGTACGGTTGTGATGGGTGGAGGGACACACATGTTGTTACAACACCTGGCAACAACATGTTGTTACAACACCTGGCAATAACATGTTGTTACAACACCTGGCAACAACATGTTGTTACAACACCTGACAACATGTTATTACAACACCTGACAACATGTTGTTACAACACCTGACAACATGTTGTTACAACACCTGGCAACAACATGTTGTTACAACACCTGGCAACAACATGTTGTTACAACACCTGACAACATGTTGTTACAACACCTGGCAACAACATGTTGTTACAACACCTGGCAACATGTTGTTACAACACCTGGCAACAACATGTTGTTACAACACCTGGCAACATGTTGTTACAACACCTGGCAACAACATGTTGTTACAACACCTGACAACATGTTGTTACAACACCTGGCAACAACATGTTGTTACAACACCTGACAACATGTTACAACACCTGGCAATAACATGTTGTTACGACACCTGGCAACAACATGTTGTTACAACACCTGACAACATGTTGTTACAACACCTGACATGTTGTTACAACACCTGACAACATGTTACAACACCTGACAACATGTTGTTACAACACCTGGCAACAACATGTTGTTACAACACCTGGCAACAACATGTTGTTACAACACCTGGCAACATGTTGTTACAACACCTGGCAACATGTTGTTACAACACCTGGCAACATGTTGTTACAACACCTGGCAACAACATGTTGTTACAACACCTGGCAACAACATGTTACAACACCTGACATGTTACAACACCTGGCAACAACATGTTGTTACAACACCTAGCAACAACATGTTACAACACCTAGCAACAACATGTTGTTACAACACCTGGCAACAACATGTTACAACACCTGGCAACAACATGTTGTTACACCATTTGACAACAACTGCAAGACGACTTACGTCATCAGGTCACTTCCATACATCAGGAGGTGACCTGACCTGACCTGACCTGGCCTGACCTCCAGACATAGGTACAACCTCGCCCAATTTATCGCACACTTTCCTTACTTAAATCAACTTACCGTGTAAAGTGAGCAAGTAAGTATATATCTAAGTGTTGAATGATCAGGTACAACTCTCAAATGTTGTGAGTGTTTGTGTCATGTTATGGAGGTTATTATAACCTTGATCTGATCCTACACATCAATGTGAATGTTGTTATAATACGTTGAGATACATATCTACTGACCTATATACATACACAAACAAAGAGACAGATAGACAGATAGATAGATAGATAGATAGATGGTGACACACACACACACACATATATATATATATATATATATATATATATATATATATATATATATATATATATATATATATAGAGAGAGAGAGAGAGAGAGAGAGAGAGAGAGAGAGAGAGAGAGAGAGAGAGAGAGAGAGAGAGAGATTTAATTAGACATTTTTAATTATTTTCTTTTGTTTATCCTTCTGTGTAACATGTATTAGATGGTTTATTTTCTCTATAATTTCTGTCTGTATTGTACTGTCTCCATGTATAGTGGTGGGTGGGTGAGGGGTGGGTGGGTGGGCAACATTACAGTGGGTTGGTCGCTGGTCACAGAGCCTGAGGTGGGGGTGTGGGGGGGTCTCACACAGCACAAACCCCCCCCCCCCCACACCCCAGTCTTGCAGCACACGTGACGCGCGTCAGGCAGTGTGGGTGTGGGGTGATGTGGAGGAGTGGGGTGGTGTGGTTTGGCAGGAGGTTGTGTGGTGTGGTGGGAGGTTGTGTGGGGTGGTGGTGTGGTGGTGTGGTGCAAGGTTGTGTGGTGGAGTGGTGTGGTGTGGTGGAGTGGTGTGGTAGAGTGGTGTGGTGCGAGGTTGTGTGGTAGAGAGGTGTGGTGTGGTGTGGTGGTGGTGTAGTGTTGCAATACAGGAAGATGCACGTGTGTGTGTGTGTGTGGCTGGCAGGCTGGGAGGGCCTGGGTTGAGCCTACATGGCCACAACCTCTGGCCACTACAACCCCCGAACTGTACCATAATAACCTCAAACGTTACATTAGAAATGATCATCGTGAATTATGACACAGATAACAATAAACAATATCCTGGATTATGACGCAGATAATAATAAACAGTGACGTAATTATGACGCAGATAATAAACAGTGACGTAATTATGACGCAGATAATAATAAAGTGACGTAATTATGACGCAGATAATAGTGACGTAATTATGACGCAGATAATAAACAATATGAATTATGACACATACACAATAAACAATATCATCATGAATTATGACGCAGACAATATGAATTATGACACATACACAATAAATATCATCATGAATTATGACGCAGATAATAAACAATATGAATTATGACACATACACAATAAACAATATCATGAATTATGACGCAGATAACAATATGAATTATGACACATACACAATAAACAATATCATCATGAATTATGACGCAGATAACAATATGAATTATGACACATACACAATAAACAATATCATGAATTATGACGCAGACAATATGAATTATGACATACACAATAAACAATATCATGAATTATGACGCAGATAAACAGTAAACAATATCATGAATTATCACACAGGTAAACAACAAATACCATGAAGTATGACGCACACAAGCAATAAACAATATGAGATGACACAGATAAACAATAAACAATATCGTGAATTATGACACAAAATATCAACAAAATATATGTGACGAATACATTATTAATGTGGTCTTGCTGGTGTCATGTACATAATAGTCATATATATATATATATATATATATATATATATATATATATATATATATATATATATATATATATATATATATATATTATATATATATATATATATATATATATATATATATATATATATATATATATATATATATATATATATATATATATATCATGTTACCTGGGTGTGTACAAGAATGATTTAGACAACATTTGACAATAGTGTTGGTATTTCAATCATTTAAGTACATAGTACATTACATCTGGTCTTACTTATTTAAACTTGTCATAATGTAAACAAATAAATAAATAAATAATATAATGGGAAACATATCTATTGTGGGACATCAAAGACATCTGCAGTGTAAAAACTTTCCCAGTACAATCTCCATCAACCACAAATATATATATATATATATATATATATATATATATATATATATATATATATATATATATATATATATAGATAGATAGATAGATAGATAGATAGATATAGATATAACATATTATATGGTATGAGTTTTGTTTAACGCGATGTATGCATCAAAATAACCCATTCTTATTTCTTCCCAGTTAAACATATACATTGTGTAACACAACCTGTCATATATATATATATATATATATATATATATATATATATATATATATATATATATATATATATATATATCGCTGATGAAGTACCATGAGTTGGAAACCAGTTAGACACAAGAGGACAGATAGCGACGTCTGGCAACCCCGGCAGCAGGGTGAGGCCAGCTGGAGGCCAGCCAGCCAGTCTGGTGATGACCGTCGACCTGGAAGCACGGTCTTCTCCAGCATCCTCATCCTCGCTCCCACCTTCACTGAATTATAAATAAAAAGGCGCGCTATATTGTACTGATTAACAAATAAAAGACTATAATGTTGTAAACATTTTATAAAAAAGGTCATTGAGATGTGTGAAATGTCGCGTGGGTAATAGTAGACGTTTTTGAGGTAAACACATGTGTTTACATGGAACATTTGGCGGTCCATTTTGACTACGACCTAGGACCAGGTGCCACTGTCATGGCGCACCTGACCTCCTACAGCTTCAGCTGTCAAGGGAATAAAAATGTTGGCAGATAACGCCGCCTACATGACGCAACATAGCGTTTAAAATTCTCGTTGTGTGAATTCAGCATTTAACCAGACTTCACCTTCTTCCTAAGACACAATTGAGCGTGGAAAATGCCTGAATATTTGAAGATTTCTCTGATATTCGTTCCTACGAGCATAAACTAATGGCGTCCTAGCTTCGTCTCTTCGTTGTATATCAACTGACTGTTATATTTCTCTCTTGTGTCTCCCCTGATAATGTGATTATGACATGAAAGTGCACTTGGGAACTTATCGTGTTTCATTTTCCCCCGTGGACTCATAGAAATATATAGGATAGGGGAGAAAGAATACTTCCCACGTATTCCCTGCGTGTCGTAGAAGGCGACTAAAAGGGTAGGGAGCGGGGGGGCTGGAAATCCTCCCCTCTTGTTTTTGTTTTTTTTCCATTTTCCAAAAGAGGGAACCGAGAAGGGGCCAAGTGAGGATATTCCACAAAGGCCCAGTCCTCTGTTCTTGACGCTACCTCGCTAACGCGGGAAATGGCGAATAGTATGAAAGAAAAAGAAGATATATGTATGCTGTGCAAATGATGCTGGTTTTCATATACATTCCTGTACATTATTATGATAGGTTATTGACGAAGTGGTCTTGTGGTGTGTGAATAGTGGGGTGGGTTGGTCACTAGGGGTGTGTGAATGGTGGGTTGGTCACTAGCGGTGTGTGAATGGTGGGTTGGTCACTAGCGGTGTGTGAATGGTGGGTTGGTCACTAGCGGTGTGATCTGGGATGTACTTGAACAATTCTTGGCAAGATAACACTTACCACCCAGAGATAAGAGGGGCGACCCATCTACGTAGGGAGGGAGGGAAGGAGGGGCCATTATTATCTTCTTAATCTTATCATTGTTATCAGTTTCAGTTGGAGGGTAACAGCTCTTGTTAGGGGCCACACGGTAGTTAACATCATTAAGTGACCCCCAGCAGGTGCCTGTGTGTGTGTGTGTGTGTCTGTGTGTCTGATCATTTCCCTGCACCATTAGCCATCAGGGAAGGGTCTGTCACGAGCCACCAAGGGAGGGAGGCCTGTCACGGACCAGTGTGGTAACTGCTGTGTGTCACCAAGGGGTCTCTGTGGACAGACGGTGGGCCGTCGAGGACAGACGGTGGGTCGTCGAGGACAGACGGTGGGTCGTCGAGGACAGACGGTGGGTCGTCGAGGACAGACGGTGGGTCGTCGATGACAGACGGTGGGCCGTCGAGGACAGACGGTGGGCCGTCGAGGACAGACGGTGGGTCGTCGAGGACAGACGGTGGGTCGTCGAGGACACAGCAGCCAAGGAGACAGTTCACGAAGTCATTGAGATGTGCAGTCAGGTGAGGGAGTCTGGTGTAGTGTGGATGATGGGGCAGAAGGGCGCCTCCTACTGATGGGGGAGGCGTGTAGTGTGGATGATGGGGTAGAAGGGCGCCTCCTACTGATGGGGGAGGCGTGTAGTGTGGATGATGGGGTAGAAGGGCGCCTCCTACTGATGGGGGAGGCGTGTAGTGTGGATGATGGGGCAGAAGGGCGCCTCCTACTGATGGGGGAGGCGTGTAGTGTGGATGATGGGGTAGAAGGGCGCCTCCTACTGATGGGGGAGGCGTGTAGTGTGGATGATGGGGTAGAAGGGCGCCTCCTACTGATGGGGGAGGCGTGTAGTGTGGATGATGGGGCAGAAGGGCGCCTCCTACTGATGGGGGAGTCTGGTGTAGTGTGGATACACGCTCTCAAATCACCACTAAAATAATTTCCACGCTAACTACGTGTTCGCTCAGATGAATGCTTTATATATATATATATATATATATATATATATATATATATATATATATATATATATATATATATTTATATATATACTGAGTGTGAACGAATGGGGCCTTTGTTGTCTTTTCCTAGCGCTACCTCGCACACATGAGGGGGGAAGGGGGTTGTTATTCCATGTGTGGCGAGGTGGCGACGGGAATGAATAAGGGCAGACAGTATGAATTATGTACATGTGTATATATGTATATGTCTGTGTGTATATATACATATGTATACGTTGAGATGTATAGGTATGTATATGTGCGTGTGTGGACGTGTATGTATATACATGTGTATGTGGTTGGGTTGGGGTCATTCTTTCGTCTGTTTCCTTGCGCTACCTCGCCAACGCGGGAGACAGCGACGAAGTATAATAATCCCCATAACTTGTGGTATGTATCATAATTCAACCACATGTTGTTGTCATGTGACATTACATCTGCTTCATCAAAATATTATTCGCCCATTTCCACCTTCGTCCCACACCTGCACATATCCTCCCCTTCCCGTCACATACCGGGGAGAATAGTGGGCTGGGGAGGGAGGAGCTCTCCCTTCAGCACCAGCTGTGTCATCATGTGTCTCCCTCCGTGTGTAGGCTGGTGCCCCAGCTGGCGAAGTGCCGCCCACCCTCTGTGCCATCTGCCTGGAGTCGTGGGACGACCTTGAACACCTGCCGAAGTTCCTCTCCTGCCACCACACCATCTGCCTCACATGTGTGACGGCCATGTACGAGGCCCACGCCCTTGCCCCACGCCCTGCCGCCCAGCCCACCACGCCCCCAGCTTGGCCCCTGACCCTCATCAGGGGCGCCAGACAACCACAACAACAGGTGGAGGTTCAGGAACCACAATCTTCCACATGGATCAAGTGTCCTATGTGTCGCAACCCAACCTTGGTGGAGGATCCCGCTACATTACAGACCAACTTCTACTTGTCCTCTACTTCCTTCAACAGGTGGGTCACCTCCACCTGACGCAGGGTTTACCGAGGTGGTAGGAACATGGTCAATGGGCCTCTCTCCCAGGGGCACGGCCTTCACGCTCTCGTGTATTACAAGGTTATCTTTCAATGACACAATTGAAACTAGAGATCTAACGACTGTAACTGGTGTGTGTGTGTGTGTGTGTGTGTGTGTGTGTGTGTGTGTGTAGTGTGTGTAGCTGGAGGTGTAAGTAGTGTATGACACCATACATGAATGCATCACTGGGAATATGAGTGGGTTGCCTGGCGCCCCACACACAACCCCTTCTCCACCAGCTCCACTGCCCTACACTCTCTGAGTTCGCCACTCACAACCCATGGCTGTTGTAGCCGAGGCCAGAGCACTACCTACAACACCAGATCATAACATGGTCCACTGTGTAATGTTCGTGGACCATATTAACCGTGAACTACTGTACAGTGTAATGGTAGGACCATCTGGGTATAAGGGACAGGTGTGTGTGTGTGTGTGTGTGTGTGTGTGTATGATCACAACACCAGAGTGTTGTATGGTTGTGATCAACAAAAGCCAGTCTTCACCTCCATGTACCCGACCCACAACCCACCTCCCATACCAGTAAACAAGAGCATGTATGAATACATTTACAACGACGACTCATACTCAGTAACACAAACACACGCACACACACACATACACACACACACACACACACACAACACTGGCCTCCCATCATTACGTTCAGTGAAGGATAAAGTACTTTTACGTCGCTATTTTCTCTCTCTTTCTCAAACAAAATAACTCACAACTATGTCTATTCACATTCTTTTATCATTAATAACCCAATTCGGTTTCAGACAGAACCACGCACACACACACACACACACACACACAACTGTGGCCGCGTGTAGCAGCCAGGTTGTGTGTGTGTGTGTGTGTGTGTGTTGTGAGCGGTTGTACGCTTGTAATGTGTGTTGTGTGTCTTGTTGGCCAGGTTGGTTGTGTGGTGTGAGAAATGCTGGAGTGTGGCTCGCTCAGACTGTCTTCACCACAACCTTACGCCTCTACCACACAAGATGCGACATCTCACGGTACTGTACGAACATCCTCTTCTGTACTGTGTGTGTGTCTGTGGGGTCAGGTCACTGTCTGTGACCTGGTCCTGTTCGTGTATGGTCAGGTCATGGCCTCTGTCACCTTGTCCTGTTCGTGTATAGTCAGGTCACTGTCTGTGACCTTGTCCTGTTCGTGTATGGTCAGGTCACTGCCTCTGTGACCTTGTCCTGTTCGTGTATGGTCAGGTCATGGCCTCTGTGATCTGGTCCTGTTCGTGTATAGTCAGGTCACTGCCTCTGTGACCTTGTCCTGTTCGTGTATGGTCAGGTCATGGCCTCTGTGACCTGGTCCTGTTCGTGTATGGTCAGGTCACTGCCTCTGTGACCTTGTCCTGTTTATAAAGTCGAGCCGCTTCCGACACTCTGCTCTATCAAGCAAGGATGTAAAGCTAGGGCCACCCCAGGTGTCATGAACAGTACTCCATACAAGGACCAATCAAATCCTTCGTACAAACCTAACAACTGTGGGGCAGGAAAAGACACTCTCACATGCTGTACATCTCGGGTGGTTATTATAACCAAGTACAATGTTTGTTCTGTGTTCGAACCCCCTTCTAGCAATTAGTTTAGAAGCCACTACCTTACCGTAGTATGTGTATGTGTGTGTGTATGTAACGTGTGCACTCCACATGTACAGGAGGAGGTTCAGACCCTGGCAGACGAGGTGTACGTGTGGTCATGTGACCGTGCAGTGGAGTACGAGAAGCAGACGGCCATGTACAAGTGGTTATGTGGACTCTTACGTCATGCTCATGACCACATGTCCACCAGCCTGAGCCAGACACAGGCCAAGCAGCAGACCATCATCCACCAGACAGACCACCTCCACACTCTGGTATGTAACCACCACGCTTCACTCACTCACTGCTCTTCCAAACTTGGACAGAAAGTCAAATAAAACTATTATCATGATTATCAAATATCAGGCAAGGGGTCGGGTCATCAAAGTGCCCACAGTACACCCTAGGTTTACCTCCACCTACCCTAGTTGTACTGCCCACAGTAGACCCTAGGTTTACCTCCACCTACCCTAGTTGTACTGCCCACAGTACACCCTATGTTTACCTCCACCTACCCCAGTTGTACTGCCCACAGTACACCCTAGGTTTGCCTCCACCTCCCCCAGGTCAGGCGCCCTTCACCCACACCTCCTGAACTTCATGTAACATGCAATTACTCCTCGTCTTAGGTCAAGAAATCCGAGGCCTTGGCTGGCTGTCGGGACGGGAGCGAGGAGGCAATCAAAGACCTCCTGCAGGTGGCTGACGAAGTGAAGGCGATCCATGACGGGGCGTGTGGTGGGGGCGCCGCCCACACAGCCCACCCTACGCCCCTGGGGTCGGGGCAGACCTTCCGGGTGCCGGAGTGCCCCCGGGGACCCAGAGGTTACCACAGGGCCAGGATAACCCTGGAGGCCAGCAGCGACCACCTCACACTCTCCTTCACCAGCGAGGACCAACCTGAAGGAGGAGGAGGAGGAGAGGCGGAAGGCGTCGCCAGGGGCAGGGAGGCCGGGCGTGGCAGGCGGTTCCACACCCTGCAGGGGAAGGGGCGTGACTCTGGGGCACCCACGCCCGTCAGAAGGGCCGCGTCTGTGTGCCACGCGACGCCACCACGACCAGCGGTCGACCCCTCGCCCACACACGCGCCCCCGGACGCGTCAGCAGCCCGGACCCAGCCCCAAGCCTTGCCCAGCCCCAAGCCTGGCCCCAGCCCCAAGCCTTGCCCCAGCCCCAAGCCTGGCCCCAGCCCCAAGCCTGGCCCCAGGCAGCCCTCACCACCACCACGCCCCCAGACATGGAGCCCGCCAAACCTGCGGGCGCGGGTGGGGAGTGGCTGCAAGACACGCCCTCGTCAGACTCCGACACTCCCAACAGCAGACACACGCGCGCGGACGACGGGCGTGGCAGAAGGCGTGTGGTGGCAGGGCGCAACGACGCCAGAAGGCGCACGCCACATCCACCACACAGGTCATCCAAACCCAGGTGTTGTGTGGTGTAACCCGCGCCAGGTTAGACCACATAACCACCACGGAAATGGTGGGGTCAAGTGGCTGGCCACTGATGGGTTATATGTGACCTGACCTTAGATCAACACTCAGGTCAACGGTCATTAAACCATATGGTGGTTAAGGATCGTACCATCGTGTTCACGTACCCTATCTACAACCATTAAACGGGAAAAATGATATATATATATATATATATATATATATATATATATATATATATATATATATATATATATATATATATATATATATATACCACTGGCTCATTTTAATTATGTATGTGTACCTTAAAATCATGTGATGTGATTAAAAGTCATGAAATCCAAACACAACGAGTTATACTTGCCTAACACTTCAATTGCAGTTATTATTCTGTTTATCAATATCCTACAGTTACCTGTCGACATTTTCTTTAACATCGTAAGTGATATTTACATAGAAAATGGGTCGCTAGTTTACTCCTTTGGGTCGGGGGAAACCCACACATACACAACATAATGACATTGCTGAAGAAAACAAGTTCAAAATACAATGAATTATGGCATGCAATTTTGGCAATACTTCACTACAATTGCAACACTTAACAAGCTACATACAGTTTGGCTGTTTGTTACATATGGTGAATTAGTTAGAATCTATGGTTATATAAAGTGCAGTAGGTCATTCAACCCTTAACCATAAGACACCAGATATGAAGATACAGTAGAATTTCTACTCATGATACGTATATGTGTACATATGTATATGTCTACCTTTCTGTGGGGCCTGGATGTGGAAAGGGAGCTGTGGTTTCGGTGCATTATTGCATGACAGCTAGAGACTGAGTGTAGACGAATGGGGCCTTTGTTGTCTTTTCCTAGCGCTACCTCGCACACATGAGGGGGGAGGGGGATGTTATTCCATGTGTGGCGAGGTGGCGATGGGAATAAATAAAGGCAGACAGTATGAATTATGTACATGGGTATATATGTATATGTCTGTGTGTGTATATATATGTATACGTTGAGATGTATAGGTATGTATATTTGCGTGTGTGGACGTGTATGTATATACATGTGTGTGTGGGTGGGTTGGGTCATTCTTTCGTCTGTTTCCTTGCGCTACCTCGCTAACGTGGGAGACAGCGACAAAGTATAATAATAAATAAATAAAGATACGTACACGTCATAATGAAGTAGTGAACACTACAGTATAATGAAGTAGTGAACACTAGAGTACTGCTGATAGTTAAAAAGGCCTAACAACCTCGTTGAAGTCTAGCCTCTACCTGGCACAAGGACCAGTTCATGAACGCCTTTGAACAAGTGAACATAAATCATTTTAAATTATTCAAGTGTGACCTTGAGAGGCAGTTCAAACCACCAATATTGCTCGTATTATTGGTAGTTCAGCAGGAATAATAGGTTCCTCCATTATGACATGTCCATAGAGTGATATACAGACTGTAATACAGACTATGTCATGAATTGACCTGTATTGAGATGTACCAAGGAACGGGGAAAACTTGCTGTCAACAGCAATATTTACATGGCCAAACATGAGGGAAGTTGGATCAACAAGATCTACCTTGCAAAACAGTTGCAGGTAAACAAAGTCAGAATCAAAGATTTCAGTAAGAATCTAATCTAAAATGGCGATGATGAACAAGGTATACTTTTTAAGGTTTACTTACAAATTAACTAAACTTGGTGTAGTTGTATTGTTCCTAATGCATTACTAGTTATTTTTTTCAAGTGTTTACGTACCTTTACTAGCTATTATGGCTATTTTACTATTATAGAATTTACTGTCTCTATACCACTTCATTTTCGTGATATCACACGAAGAATATATTGGTATATTCAACCCTTAATGTATATGTGGGTTTGACACGAGTAAATACTACTATAAAAATCACTGCAAGTCGTTAACTGGTTCCTTGGTTTTTAAAGACTACATGTTAGATACAGGAATGACCCCAGTGCAGGGGTTCGAACCCTGCTAGTGGCCGGCTATTGGTCAAATACCTAAACCAGCAGTTCATCTGAGACTGCTTGATAAATTAGGTACCTGGCCAATTCTAATATATATATATATATATATATATATATATATATATATATATATATATATATATATATATACATATAAGGTATTCATTTGCTCGTAACATGTTGGCAAAATAATTGTCAACATTTACTCTCAAGAAACAGGTCATTCAACAATAAAAATGCCTTCGTAAATGATAAATGATAAAGACATGTGGGATAACAGGTAGTGAAAATACCATACAAATGTTAATTCATTTATTTCCCACTGTGGTGCAGACAATGGAGGAAGGGGTTCATGTATTCAGGTGGGTGATGTCTGTAGAGGGCTAATTGTCCTCGGTACAAGGTCAAGTTATAAATGAGTCAAGTTATAAATGAGTCAAGTTATAAATGAACATTCTAAAACAAATGCACAGGTTGTGGAAAACGGGGGGTGGGGGGGATATGTAAAACTAGAAAGCATAATGTGGGCGATCAAGGCTTCTGTCAATGTTTATTATTGGGTGTTGTGACTGCTTGTTATCATACGATTTCAGGATGAAATGTAAAGAAGCCAGGTATGGAATGTGATGGCTGGGCGAGCGAGAGGTGGAAGAAAATGGTGAATGGTTCTAGTTGGAGTTACTGTCTTGGATCCATGTGGCCACCTTCTCGTCCAGGGTCAGAACACGATCCTTCACACCATCGTACATATCCTGGAAGGTCTTGTCCTTCAAGGTGTCCGCCTTCTCCTGCAACCCACAACCACACTTACAAACATGCCAAGTCCTACGTGGTTCCAATCCACCACTTGTGCCATTATTAATCTACTCTGACCTTCCTAACTACACACTCTATACCTTCTATGTTATGTTATGACATTGCTAATTACCGGACTATATCAATATGTTCCTAATCCACGGGGAAAATGAAGCACGACAAGTTCCCAAGTGCACTTTCGTGCATTTACCCTGATGATGTGATTATGACATGAAAGTGCACTTGGGAATTTATTGTGTTTCATCTCCCCGTAGATTAAGAATATATATATATATATATATATATATATATATATATATATATATATATATATATATATATATAGATAGATAGATAGATAGATAGATAGATAGATATACACAGTGGACATAGTACATTTTGAAATCCATCTAACCAGTCCGTAAAGATAATTTCTTTAAGCGTACTTACAACAAATGGTGTGTCAACTACGTATAACAAAAGAATTAAACTAGGATGCTCAATTAATTCGTACTTACACCGAAGTCAACAATAAACCAATGTATTAAGGCCACCAGAGGGTACTTACCTTTAACCAGTTCTTGATGGGAACGAGTGAACTGACCAGTCCTTGAATAGCCTCGTTCTCCTGTGCCCATTCCTTCACATCGGTCACCTGCAACATTACAATGATCGTTAACGTAATGGCAACATTTAGAATGATTATAGTGTTAGATGAGACAGTATGGACAGATGAGGTCCTAATCAAGGCCATCCCATTAACGCTATATTTATATTCCTATGAGTCCACGGGGGAAAATGAAACACGATAAGTTGCCAAGTGCACTTTCGTGTCATAATCACATTATCAGGGGAGACGCAAGAGAGAAATATAACAGTCAGTTGATATACATCGAAGAGACGAAGCTAGAACATGTTTAGCAAATAGCGTCCAAGCTTCGTCTCTTCGATGTATATCAACTGACTTATATTTCTCTCTTGTGTCTCCCCTGATGATGTGATTATGACACGAAAGTGCACTTGGCAACTTATCGTGTTTCATTTTCCCCGGAGATTCATAGGAATATATATATATATATATATATATATATATATATATATATATATATATATATACCATAACCTGAGCCGCTACACCACGGGACTATATAAACTCAATACTTTAACACTATATTAAGGTAATTACTCTCTAATGTAATTACCTCACATTGTACTGTATCATGTAACAACTCATTCCCTGTAGAATTACTCCCCTTACACCCCCCCCCCCCCCCCCGGGCCTACCAGTGACTTTCTCTAAACACATAATTACACAAATAATTACCTTTTCTCTAAACACATAATTAGACAAATAATTACCTTTTCTCTAAACATAATTACACAAATAATTACCTTTTCTCTAAACACATAATCACTCAAATAATTACCTTTTCTTTAAACACATTACACAAATAATTACCTTTTCTACACACATAATCACACAAATAATTACCTTTTCATGAACATCATAAATAATTACCTTTTCATGAACATCATCAGCGACATCTGATGGCGTTTTTGATGGAAGTTCCTTCACAAAGTAATCCGTTACTGGCCTAAAGTAATCCCTGATGGCATATACAGTCTTCCACCCACTCGACCTGAAAGGATCAAGTAATTATTACCTTTCCCAACCTTACAAAATATAATTCAACTTTCATTAAATAAATTCATATTGTTATTGTAATATTTGCGAGGTATATTAGGTTAGGAAAGTCTTAAGTGGTTCGTATGGTGTCTTAATATAAGAATAACTTATTAATATATACAGGGAATCATTTAATATATAAAGAGAATAACTTATTGATATAAGAATAACTTATTAATATATACAGGGAATTATTTAATATATAAAGAGAATAACTTATTGATATAGAGGGGGAATAACTTATCAATATACTTGGAGAATAACTTACTGATATTATTACGAGAATAACTTATTTATATATAAGAGAATAACTTACTAATATAATACATAAGGAGAATAACTTACTGAAATATTAGAATAACTTTTTTTTATATTTTTATTTAGGAGAATAAGTTATTAATATAGAATGAGAATAACTTGTTAACGTAACTAAACTTACTGGTTGTCCGTGTGGTCCACTGGGAGAGCTAGGGCCAAGGCTGAAGCCAAGATCAACACCAGAGCTGACATTACTAACCATGACCCACGCATGTTGACCTGGGGTCACGTGAGAACACAAGGTGTTAACTACCTCTCATGTGGTCATGATCACACACACACACACACACACACACACCATGTTTACATTAGTAATAATAACAGCAAAATAGTCCTTAATAAATCCAAGATGATAATAATAATAATAATAATAATAATAATAATAATAATAATATTAATAATAATAAATAATAATAATAATAATAATATTAATAATAATAATACTATGTTTTTTTTATCATTGTCAAACTGCATATATGATACAAAAAGATATTATGGTAAAAGGGCAATTTAAGATTAAGTATAAGAATTATATATAATAAAAATTATAAATATCACATAAAAAACTTATGTGGTGGAGTTCACTACCATGTGGTGGAGTTCACTACCATGTGGTGGAGTTCCCTACCATGTGGTGGAGTTCACTACCATGTGGTGGAGTTCACTACCATGTGGTGGAGTTCACTACCACGTGGTGGAGTTCACTACCATGTGGTGGAGTTCACCACCATGTGGTGGAGTTCACCACCATGTGGTGGAGTTCACTACCACGTGGTGGAGTTCACTACCATGTGGTGGAGTTCCCTACCATGTGGTGGAGTTCCCTACCATGTGGTGGAGTTCACCACCACGTGGTGGAGTTCACTACCACGTGGTGGAGTTCACTACCATGTGGTGGAGTTCACCACCATGTGGTGGAGTTCACCACCATGTGGTGGAGTTCACTACCACGTGGTGGAGTTCACTACCATGTGGTGGAGTTCACCACCATGTGGTGGAGTTCACCACCATGTGGTGGAGTTCACCACCATGTGGTGGAGTTCACCACCACGTGGTGGAGTTCACTACCATGTGGTGGAGTTCCCTACCATGTGGTGGAGTTCAATACCATCAATTGTGGAGTTCACTACCATGTGGTGTAGTTCCCTACCATGTGGTGGAGTTCCCTACCATGTGGTGGAGTTCCCTACCATGTGGTGGAGTTCACTACCACGTGGTGGAGTTCAATACCACGTGGTGGAGTTCACTACCATGTGGTGGAGTTCACCACCATGTGGTGGAGTTCACCACCATGTGGAGGAGTTCACTACCATGTGGAGGAGTTCACTACCATGTGGAGGAGTTCACTACCATGTGGAGGAGTTCACTACCATGTGGTGGAGTTCACCACCATGTGGTGGAGTTCACCACCATGTGGTGGAGTTCACCACCATGTGGTGGAGTTCACTACCATGTGGTGGAGTTCACCACCATGTGGTGGAGTTCACGACCATCATGTGGCTTCACGGAAGCCCACAAGTGTCTAGTGGTGGAGGCCAGCCACCTCGAACACTCCACTCCTCCCCTTGACCGTGAACCTAGCCACTACCTCACACACGCCACTACACCACACACCACTACCTAGCCACTACCTCACCCACGCCACTACACCAGACACCACTACCTAGCCACTACCTCACCCACGCCACTACACCACACACCACTACCTAGCCACTACCTCACCCACACCACTACACCAGACACCACTACCTAGCCACTACCTCACCCACGCCACTACACCAGACACCACTACCTAGCCACTACCTCACCCACGCCACTACACCACACACCACTACCTAGCCACTACCTCACCCACGCCACTACACCAGACACCACTACCTAGCCACTACCTCACCCACGCCACTACACCAGACACCACTACCTAGCCACTACCTCACCCACGCCACTACACCATACACCACTACCTAGCCACTACCTCCCCCACGCCACTACACCATACACCACTACCTAGCCACTACCTCACCCACGCCACTACACCAGACACCACTACCTAGCCACTACCTCACCCACGCCACTACACCACACACCACTACCTAGCCACTACCTCACCCACGCCACTACACCAGACACCACTACCTAGCCACTACCTCACCCACGCCACTACACCAGACACCACTACCTAGCCACTACCTCACCCACGCCACTACACCATACACCACTACCTAGCCACTACCTCACCCACGCCACTACACCATACACCACTACCTAGCCACTACCTCACCCACGCCACTACACCATACACCACTACCTAGCCACTACCTCACCCACACCACTACCTCACCCACGCCACTACCTCTAACCTAGCCACTACCTCACCCACGCCACTACACCACACACCACTACCTAGCCACTACCTCACCCACACCACTACCTCACCCACGCCACTACCTCTAACCTAGCCACTACCTCACCCACGCCACTACACCATACACCACTACCTCTAACCTAGCCACTACCTCACCCACGCCACTACACCAGACACCACTACCTAGCCACTACCTCACCCACGCCACTACACCAGACACCACTACCTAGCCACTACCTCACCCACGCCACTACACCAGACACCACTACCTAGCCACTACCTCACCCACGCCACTACACCAGACACCACTACCTCTAACCTAGCCACTACCTCACCCACGCCACTACACCAGACACCACTACCTAGCCACTACCTCACCCACGCCACTACACCATACTCCACTACCTCTAACCTGGCCACTACCTCACCCACGCCACTACACCACACACCACTACCTCTAACCTGGCCACTACCTCACCCACACCACTACACCAGACACCACTACCTCTAACCTAACCACTACCTCACCCACGCCACTACACCAGACACCAGTACCTAGCCACTACCTCACCCACGCCACTACACCAGACACCACTACCTCTAACCTAGCCACTACCTCACCCACGCCACTACACCAGACACCAGTACCTAGCCACTACCTCACACACGCCACTACACCAGACACCACTACCTCTAACCTAGCCACTACCTCACCCACGCCACTAATACCATACACCACTACCTCTAACCTAGCCACTACCTCACCCACGCCACTACACCAGACACCACTACCTAGCCACTACCTCACCCACACCACCACTACCTCCCGCAATCATTCATTGTAAACAACAATTATTGACACACACACAATGGCCAAGTGACAATTTAAGAAACGAGTGATTGAAGATGTGGTTCTGTAATTGTGTGCCAGAACCACCAGACACATACACCTCCTCCCCTCTCCTGCTCACACGGAGGAACAGAAGAGAAAGTTGAGAGAGAGAGAGAGAGAGAGAGAGAGAGAGAGAGAGAGAGAGAGAGAGAGAGAGAGAGAGAGAGAGAGAGAGAGATGGTTGAGTGAGGTGTTACCACTTGGTGTGGTGAGGTGGTTGAGGGAGGAGCAGAAAAGAAAGTTGTGTGTATGTGTGTGTGTGTGAGAGAGAGAGAGAGAGAGAGAGAGAGAGAGAGAGAGAGAGAGAGAGAGAGAGATGGTTGGGTGAGGTGTTACCGCTTGGTGTGGTGAGGTGGTTGAGGGAGGAGCAGAAAAGAAAGTTGTGTGTGTGTGTGTGTGTGTGTGTGTGTGTGTGTGTGTGTGTGAGAGAGAGAGAGAGAGAGAGAGAGAGAGAGAGAGAGAGAGAGAGAGAGAGAGAGAGAGAGACGTCAAACCTAACTTTATGTTAAGTGACCTCAAACGACCAATTCATTCTAACGAATAAACTGGACGAAATAGAAGTACAGGGAAAAAACAATATAGAAAGTTCACCATATTTAAAAACTAGCATTTTCAAATTTTAATTACCTAATTAAAACAATTTAAGATAATACTACAATTGGCTTGTAAGTAGAAAAACCAGTTAATATCTATATAACTAGAAAACAGTACAATATCCACAGCAGACAAGCACATGACCCACTTATATCTTCTTAAAGTAATTTGACCACTTTGATGTAGTGGGTTTCCCCCCCCCCCCCCCACTGGAAAGCTTCACTGTGCATGAAATTAAAATTTTTAAAACAGAAATGATCCAACACACGAGCCACGAGAAGAGGATATGTTGACACTAATTCACTCCTACCGGTTTTAACATTTTTTTTTTAACCATAACACAATAATATACCGTTTAATTATCAATTTTAACATTTTTCTAACTATATCACAATAATGTATCGTTTAATTATCAATTTTAACATTTTTCTAACTATATCACAATAATGTACCGTTTAATTATTAATTTCTTTTACTCCTCAGACCTTAACTATCATATATATTTGTTAAGGTAAATTTCTATGTCATTCTTTGACTATATATAGCTATAAAATAACGTTAAATTGACGATAATCCATTTTAACATCGAACGAGACAGTTCTTGTTAAATAGCGGCACTAATTTCAACAATATAAAAACTACGTCTTTCACATCAACCACTAGAGCGAGATCTTACCAGTGACAAGTGAGGAGTAGTGTGGACGTGTGAACTGCTTGGATGTAATTCACCTAATTGCTGCCACCACCAGACTGTCAGGTGGTGGCCAGGCCCGCCCTTTATATATGCCCGCCGCCATGCCTGACCGACCACTACCTCCCTTAAATTTAGCGCGCAAATAATATTCGCTATTTGGTGGATAATACACTCCAACTGAATTATTTATTGTTTGTTGATACTTCGATAAAATTACCATCGTGTTATGGAAAATAGGAGTTTCTATACTGTACGCTAATTTATATAATTATCATCAAAACGAGATCTTCAAATTTAACTCCCGCGAAAAAGGTGTGTGTTCCGAGAACTGGGAGGGATGACTGTACCATGACGTCACGACGTTTCTCAACGCTGATTGGCTGGCGTGGGACGGTATATACGGATATGGCCACGGCTTCCGGTCATTCACAATTGCGTATGACCAGGGGCAAAACATGACACATACTCGATGTGAGGATCTTGTGAGAAGCGGCTGAGCTGGAAAATGAAATGCTTTTCGGTGAAATAAGCACAGAACACTATGTCCGACCTGACCCCGCTGTGTATGTGGGTAGGAAGCCATATTTAAATATGACTTGACAATCACATCCTACAAGGTCAAGGTCAGGTCAATATACCTAGAGGGTTATGTAGTACAGCTGAAATGGTCAAACTGTCGTTGTATTTGGTGATGTTTTGAGCACACTGCATTTAATGACGTCACAGTCGAAATATACATGTAGTGCTAAGGAATAAGTTCGTTAAATCATTTATTTATTAACATTACGAAAGAACAAATTATTTAGCTGGTTTTTCCAACGCATCTAAACCAATAACCAAGTGCTTTACACGATTTCTAAAACAAGTTTCTCAAGCAAGAATATAAATAATTTAAAATACATATTCAAATAATTTTAAATACAAATTCTAATAATTTTAAATACAAATTTTAATAATTCTAAATACAAATTTTAATAATTCTAAATACAAATTTAAATAATTCTAAATACAAATCTTAATAATTTTGAATACAAATTTCACTTATAGATAGGCTAAAACAGCCTTTTATTTTACCGTTATCTTAACATCATTAAATAAAGCCTTTTAATTTTTATTTATCTTTATATCAAGGATAATTTCATTTTCCATTTATATCATTAAAGAAAACCTTTTAATTTCCTTTATCTTTATATCATTTAAGACTTTATTTTTCCTTATTAAAGATAGCCTTTTAATCTTCCTTTATCTTTTATTAACAAAGATAGTCTTTTATTGTCCATTATCACTATATTATTAAAGATACGCTCTCTCTCTCTCTCTCTCTCTCTCTCTCTATCTATCTATCTATCTATCTAAACCTTTCTTGTAACTTCCCATGTCCTCTTCACGACCCCGTAATTTCATCATTAGTCAGTAAAATGAATATATATAGTTCGTATAACCTAACCTTTGACCTCTCTTGGGTCACCAACCAGGTGGGGCGTGACCCCAGGTCATGTGACCTCACATCACATTATGAGACAGCAGCACATCCCACGTGACCCCCAGGAAGGTCATGTGACCTCACATCACATTATTTGACCTCGACCTGTACCAGACACCAGACATAGATGCCACATTGCTTTCTCTTCTATATCTTTCTATAACATTGATCCTAACCACACATCACAACCTTGTGGATCAAGGTTATATCATGGATGTACACAAGTAAATAGTACACACTTGGGTTTGTAACAACACACTACTGTCTGTACATCTGTACATCAATTTGGTTTATGTAATCAAATGTCTGTACATCTGTACATCAATTTGGTTTATGTAATCAAATGTCTGTACATCTGTACATCAATTTGGTTTATGTAATCAAATGTCTGTTCTTTCTTTTCAAACATTTTTTCGCTTGGTAAATTTAAACTATATTGATGTACAGATTTGAACTAGGGTGTTGTTAGATATTGTAACTACCTTGCCAGGGTAGACTAGGTTGTTAGATATTGTAACTACCTTTCTAGGGTAGACTAGGTTGTTAGATATTGTAACTACCTTGCCAGGGTAGACTAGGTTGTTAGATATTGTAACTACCTTGCCAGGGTAGACTAGGTTGTTAGATATTGTAACTACCTTGCTAGGGTAGACTAGGTTGTTAGATATTGTAACTACCTTTCTAGGGTAGACTAGGTTGTTAGATATTGTAACTACCTTTCTAGGGTAGACTAGGTTGTTAGATATTGTAACTACCTTGCCAGGGTAGACTAGGTTGTTAGATATTGTAACTACCTTGCCAGGGTAGACTAGGTTGTTAGATATTGTAACTACCTTGCTAGGGTAGACTAGGTTGTTAGATATTGTAACTACCTTTCTAGGGTAGACTAGGTTGTTAGATATTGTAACTACCTTTCTAGGGTAGACTAGGTTGTTAGATATTGTAACTACCTTGCCAGGGTAGACTAGGTTGTTAGATATTGTAACTACCTTGCCAGGGTAGACTAGGTTGTTAGATATTGTAACTACCTTGCTAGGGTAGACTAGGTTGTTAGATATTGTAACTACCTTTCTAGGGTAGACTAGGTTGTTAGATATTGTAACTACCTTTCTAGGGTAGACTAGGTTGTTAGATATTGTAACTACCTTGCCAGGGTAGACTAGGTTGTTAGATATTGTAACTACCTTGCCAGGGTAGACTAGGTTGTTAGATATTGTAACTACCTTGCTAGGGTAGACTAGGTTGTTAGATATTGTAACTACCTTGCCAGGGTAGACTAGGTTGTTAGATATTGTAACTACCTTGCCAGGGTAGACTAGGTTGTTAGATATTGTAACTACCTTGCCAGGGTAGACTAGGTTGTTAGATATTGTAACTACCTTGCCAGGGTAGACTAGGTTGTTAGATATTGTAACTACCTTGCCAGGGTAGACTAGGTTGTTAGATATTGTAACTACCTTGCCAGGGTAGACTAGGTTGTTAGATATTGTAACTACCTTGCCAGGGTAGACTAGGTTGTTAGATATTGTAACTACCTTTCTAGGGTAGACTAGGTTGTTAGATATTGTAACTACCTTGCCAGGGTAGACTAGGTTGTTAGATATTGTAACTACCTTGCCAGGGTAGACTAGGTTGTTAGATATTGTAACTACCTTGCCAGGGTAGACTAGGTTGTTAGATATTGTAACTACCTTGCCAGGGTAGACTAGGTTGTTAGATATTGTAACTACCTTGCCAGGGTAGACTAGGTTGTTAGATATTGTAACTACCTTGCCAGGGTAGACTAGGTTGTTAGATATTGTAACTACCTTGCCAGGGTAGACTAGGTTGTTAGATATTGTAACTACCTTTCTAGGGTAGAGGAACGTACACACATACAGACAACAGAACGATAAAAACTAAATTCTCACACAAACACACAACATCAAATGAAACCATAGCCTATCATTAGTTACGAATTACTTCAATGGTTGTTTAAAAAAGGTGATTGGTTAAGCTTTGAGCCTATCAACATCCAGGGTTCATTATATATACAGAAAACCGTAATTTACATCCCACAATTGAAATATGTTTTCCACCATTTTCTTCAAGTGTTAAGTGTAAGACGTCCAATGTACATGTTAAAGAGTTTAGTAGGTTAGAGAGTGTGTGTGGCGGGAGCAGGAGCCAACTTTCCAATCTTCGGAGAAAGTGTGGAGGGTGCGCACTGTGCAGTGAGGAGGGTGCGCACTGTGCAGTGAGGAGGGTGCGCACTGTGCAGTGAGGAGGGTGCGCACTGTGCAGTGAGGAGGGTGCGCACTGTGCAGTGAGGAGGGTGTGCACTGTGCAGTGAGGAGGGTGCGCACTGTGCAGTGAGGAGGGTGCGCACTGTGCAGTGAGGAGGGTGTGCACTGTGCAGTGAGGAGGGTGCGCACTGTGCAGTGAGGAGGGTGCGCACTGTGCAGTGAGGAGGGTGCGCACTGTGCAGTGAGGAGGTTGCGCACTGTGCAGTGAGGAGGGTGCGCACTGTGCAGTGAGGAGGGTGTGCACTGTGCAGTGAGGAGGGTGCGCACTGTGCAGTGAGGAGGGTGTGCACTGTGCAGTGAGGAGGGTGTGCACTGTGCAGAGGAGGGTGCGCACTGTGCAGAAGAGGGTGTGCACTGTGCAGTGAGAATGGTGTGCACTGTGCAGTGAGGAGGGTGTGCACTGTGCAGTGAGGATGGTGCGCACTGTGCAATGAGGATGGTGCGCACTGTGCAGAGGAGGGTGTGCACTGTGCAGTGAGGATGGTGCGCACTGTGCAGTGAGAATGGTGTGCACTGTGCAGTGAGGAGGGTGTGCACTGTGCAGAGGGTGTGCACTGTGCAGTGAGGAGGGTGTGCACTGTGCAGTGAGGAGCGTGTGCACTGTGCAGTGAGGAGGGTGTGCACTGTGCAGTGAGGGTGCGCACTGTGCAGAAGTGTGTGCACTGTGCAGAAGAGTGTGTGCACTGTGCAGAAGAGGGTGTGCACTGTGCAGTGAGGGTGTGCACTGTGCAGTGAGGAGGGTGGGCACTGTGTGGTAAGGAGGGTGTGCACTGTGTGGTGAGGAGGGTGTGCACTGTGCAGTGGAGGGTGTGCACTGTGCAGTAAGGAGGATGCGCACTGTGCAGTGTGGAGGGTATGCACTGTGCAGTGAGGAGGGTGTGCACTGTGCAGTGAGGAGGGTGTGCACTGTGCAGTGAGGAGGGTGTGCACTGTGCAGTAAGGAGGGTGTGCACTGTGCAGTGAGGAGGATGCGCACTGTGCAGTGAGGATGCGCACTGTGCAGTGAGGAGAATGTGCACTGTGCAGTGAGGAGGGTGTGCACTGTGCAGTGAGGAGGGTGTGCACTGTGCAGTGAGGAGGATGCGCACGGTGCAGAGGAGGATGCGCACTGTGCAGTGAGGAGAATGTGCACTGTGCAGTGAGGAGGGTGTGCACTGTGCAGTGAGGAGGGTGTGCACTGTGCAGTGAGGAGAATGTGCACTGTGCAGTGAGGAGGATGTGCACCATGCAGTGAGGAGGGTGTGCACTGTGCAGTGAGGAGGGTGTGCACTGTGCAGTGAGGAGGGTGTGCACTGTGCAGTGAGGAGGGTGTGCACTGTGCAGTGAGGAGAATGTGCACTGTGCAGTGAGGAGGATGTGCACCATGCAGTGAGGAGGGTGTGCACTGTGCAGTGAGGAGGGTGTGCACTGTGCAGTGAGGAGGATGTGCACCATGCAGTGAGGAGGGTGAACTCCCTCCCTCCCTCCCTCCTTCCTTCCCCGGTACACACGCCCTCCCTGCCCCGGTACACACGCCCTCCCTCCCTCACCCGGTACACACGCCCTCCCTCCCTCCCTGCCCCGGTACACATGCCCTACCTGCCTCCCTCCTTCCTTCCCCGGTACACACGCCCTCCCAGCCTGCCCGGTACACACGCCCTCCCTGCCCCGGTACACACGCCCTCCCTCCCTCACCCGGTACACACGCCCTCCCTCCCTCCCTGCCCCGGTACACATGCCCTACCTGCCTCCCTCCTTCCTTCCCCGGTACACACGCCCTCCCTGCCCGGTACACACGCCCTCCCTGCCTGCCCGGTACACACGCCCTCGCGTCATGGTGAGTCAGCCATCAAGCTTGAAGGTCTGAGCGGATACAGTCAGTACTGGTGTGTGTGTGTGTGTGTGTGTGTATGTGTGTGTGTGTCTGTGTGTGTGACGTACAGCTGAGCTGGCCACGAACTCCATTATCAAACTGCTTACGATGCCTCTCACAACTACAACTACAACTACAACGCCTCCTCCAGGGTTGTAACATGATGGGAAGGCCTCGTCACAACCTGGTCACATGATGGGAAGCCTCGTCACAACCTGGTAACATGATGGGAAGGCTCGTCACAACCTTGTAACATGATGGGAAGCCTCGTCACAACCTGGTAACATGATGGGAAGCCTCGTCACAACCTGGTCACATGATGCGAGGCCTCGTCACAACCTGCTACCATGATGGGAAGCCTCGTCACAACCTTGTAACATGATGGGAAGGCTCGTCACAACCTTGTAACATGATGGGAAGCCTCGTCACAACCTGGTCACATGATGGGAAGCCTCGTCACAACCTGGTCACATGATGGGAAGCCTCGTCACAACCTGGTCACATGATGGGAAGCCTCGTCACAACCTGGTAACATGATGGGAAGCCTCGTCACAACCTGGTAACATGATGGGAAGCCTCGTCACAACCTGGTCACATGATGCGAAGCCTCGTCACAACCTGGTAACATGATGGGAAGCCTCGTCACAACCTGGTAACATGGGAAGCCTCGTCACAACCTGGTAACATGATGGGAAGGCTCGTCACAACCTGGTCACATGATGCGAGGCCTCGTCACAACCAGCTAACATGATGGGAAGCCCCGTCACAACCTGCTAACATGATGAGAAGCCTCGTCACAACCTGGTAACATGGGAAGCCTCGTCACAACCTGCTAACATGATGGGAAGCCTCGTCACAACCTGGTAACATGATGGGAAGCCTCGTCACAACCTGGTAACATGATGGGAAGCCTCGTCACAACCTTGTAACATGATGGGAAGGCCTCGTCACAACCTGGTAACATGATGGGAAGGCCTCGTCACAACCTGGTAACATGATGGGAAGGCCTCGTCACAACCTGGTAACATGATGGGAAGCCTCGTCACAACCTTGTAACATGATGGGAAGGCTCGTCACAACCTTGTAACATGATGGGAAGGCTCGTCACAACCTGGTAACATGATGGGAAGCTCGTCACAACCTGGTAACATGATGGAAAGCCTCGTCACAACCTGGTAACATGATGGGAAGGCTCGTCACAACCTGGTAACATGATGGGAAGCCTCGTCACAACCTGGTAACATGATGGGAAGCCTCGTCACAACCTGGTAACATGATGGGAAGCCTCGTCACAACCTGGTAACATGATGGGAAGCCTCGTCACAACCTGGTAACATGATGGGAAGCCTCGTCACAACCTGGTCACATGATGGGAAGCCTCGTCACAACCTGGTAACATGATGGGAAGCCTCGTCACAACCTGGTAACATGATGGGAAGCCTCGTCACAACCTGGTCACATGATGGGAAGCCTCGTCACAACCTGGTCACATGATGCGAGGCCTCGTCACAACCGTTCACAACCTGGTAACATGATGGGAAGCCTCGTCACAACCTGGTAACATGATGGGAAGGCTCGTCACAACCTGGTAACATGATGGGAAGCCTCGTCACAACCTGGTAACATGATGGGAAGCCTCGTCACAACCTGGTAACATGATGGGATGCCTCGTCACAA
This sequence comes from Panulirus ornatus, assembly GCF_036320965.1. Taxonomy (NCBI): domain Eukaryota; kingdom Metazoa; phylum Arthropoda; class Malacostraca; order Decapoda; family Palinuridae; genus Panulirus; species Panulirus ornatus. Next base: position 3,296,155 of record NC_092295.1, read on the forward strand.
CCTGGTAACATGATGGGAAGCCTCGTCACAACCTGGTAACATGATGGGAAGCATTGTCACAACCTAGTAACATGATGGGAAGCCTCGTCACAACCTGGACACATGATGGGAAGCCTCGTCACAACCTGGTAACATGATGGGAAGCCTCGTCACAACCTGGACACATGATGGGAAGCCTCGTCACAACCTGGTAACATGATGGGAAGCCTCGTCACAACCTGGTAACATGATGGGAAGCCTCGTCACAACCTGGTAACATGATGGGAAGCCTCGTCACAACCTGGTAACATGATGGGAAGCCTCGTCACAACCTGGTAACATGATGGGAAGCCTCGTAACATGATGGGAAGCCTCGTCACAACCTGGTCAGTGAGGCAGGGAGGTGTTCAACACCTGGGGCTCACAAGAGGATGTGACTCACAACCTTGTGAGTAGCGGCGGTGACATCATCATCATCACCAGGTCACGTGACCTGAGTCACCATTTCCAGTGGTGTGACATCATCACCACCACCAGGTCACGTGACCTGGGTCACCATCCCCAGTGGCGTGACATCATCACTACCATGTCACGTGACCTGAGTCACCATTTCCCAGTGGTGTGACATCATCATCACCACCAGGTCACGGGACGGTGTTGTAAGGGAGAGAGACACACAATGGTGGTTGTGAGTTGGTTGTGGTTGTGGTTGTAGGGGAGGAGAGGACACACACACACACACACACACACACACACACACAGGATGTTTACAAGTAGTGAGGGAATGATGTGTCACCATCTACGTCATGACTCACTCAGTTATGACCACTACTTGGCAACCCCTGACCTTACATGACACACTCCCACCACCTGACCACCTGACCACCACCACAACACCACCACACCACCTGACCACCACCTGAACACCACAACACCACCTGACCACCACCTGAACACCACACCACCTGACCACCACACCACCACCTGACCACCACAACACCACCACCTGACCACCACACCACCACCTGACCACCACCTGACCACCACACCACCACCTGACCACCATCACACCACCACCTGACCACACCACCTCCACCTGACCACCACACCACCACCTGACCACCACACCACCACCTGACCACCACACCACCACCTGAACACCACACCACCACCTGACCACCACCTGAACACCACAACACCACCTGAACACCACAACCACCACCTGACCACCACACCACCACCTGAACACCACACCACCACCTGACCACCACCTGAACACCACAACACCACCACACCACCACCTGAATAGTGGTAGGTGGTTGCCACACACGCACAAGTTCGAATCCTGGTCGCTGGAAGACGGTCCACGGTCCACCCTAGTTGTTCATCCTCCCCAGAGGGACTGGTCGATCGAATGGGTAACTGGTATAAGCAAGTGTGTGTGTGTGTGTGTGTGTGTGTGTGTGTGTGTGTGTGTTCTCTCCCCGCAACACATACATAATAATCACTTACACTTTACTGAACACTTACATTTCACTCCAGATGAGGTGGTTGTAGTGAGGTGTTTGTAGTGAGGTGGTTGTAGTGAGGTGGTTGTAGAAGTGGTTGTAGTGAGGTGGTTGTAGTGAGGTGGTTGTAGTGAGGTGGTTGTTGTGAGTTGGTTGTAGAAGTGGTTGTAGAAGTGGTTGTAGTGAGGTGGTTGTAGTGAGGTGGTTGTGGTAATATAGTTCGTGTCCTGGTTAATGGGTAATACTACTGCCTAACACCTGTACCAGGCCACACAGAAAATGGGAGACCAAACTGGAGAGGTGGATGGAATGAAAAAAGGTTTAGAGGCACTGGGGGGTGTAAACATGCAGGAGGGTGAGAGGCGTGCACGGGATAGAAAGAATTGGAACGATGTGGTATACCGGGGTGGACGTGCTGTCAATGGACTGAACCAGGGCACTGTGAAGCGTCTGGGGGTAAACCATGGAGAGGTCTGTGTGTGTGGGGGGGGGTCTGGTTGTGAGAGACAGAGAGGGGGGGGTCTGGTTGTGAGAGACAGAGAGGGGGGTCTGGTTGTGAGAGACAGAGAAGGGGGGGTCTGGTTGTGAGAGACAGAGAGAGGGGGGGTCTGGTTGTGAGAGACAGAGAGGGGGGGTCTGGTTGTGAGAGACAGAGAGGGGGGGGTCTGGTTGTGAGAGACAGAGAAGGGGGGGTCTGGTTGTGAGAGACAGAGAGGGGGGGGTCTGGTTGTGAGAGACAGAGAGGGGGGGTCTGGTTGTGAGAGACAGAGAGGGGGGGTCTGGTTGTGAGAGACAGAGAAGGGGGGGGGTCTGGTTGTGAGAGACAGAGAGGGGGGTCTTTGTGAGAGACAGAGAAGGGGGGGTCTGGTTGTGAGAGACAGAGAGGGGGGGTCTTTGTGAGAGACAGAGAAGGGGGGGTCTGGTTGTGAGAGACAGAGAGAGGGGTGGTCTGGTTGTGAGAGACAGAGAGGGGGGTGGTCTGGTTGTGAGAGACAGAGAGAGGGGTGGTCTGGTTGTGAGAGACAGAGAGAGGGGTGGTCTGGTTGTGAGAGACAGAGAAGGGGTGGTCTGGTTGTGAGAGACAGAGAGAGGGGTGGTCTGGTTGTGAGAGACAGAGAGAGGGGGGTGGTCTGGTTGTGAGAGACAGAGAGAGGGGTGGTCTGGTTGTGAGAGACAGAGGTGTGTGTGTGTGTGTGTGTGTGTGTGTGTGTGTGTGTGTCAGCGGATGTGGCTCGTTTCCTGGCGCTACCTCGCTGAGAGAGAGAGAGAGAGAGAGAGAGAGAGAGAGAGAGAGAGAGAGAGAGAGAGAGAGAGAGAGAGAGAGAGAGAGAGAGAGAGAGTAATTGTAATCGTCTTGGTCGATGGCGATTATGATTACCTGGTAAGCACAATCTACTCCCTTGTTGTATAGGAAATGTAATTACTAGAACGAGTGGAGTTGTGGACATATACCACAGCTGTGGTATATCATATACCACAGCTGTGGTATGTCAGCTGTGGTATGTCACACACTCTCCCTCACCGTTGCTATGATGTGTGTGGCACGCACCACAACACTTATTTTCCACTGGGCCAGTAATGGGTTCTATTACCTCTAACAAAATAATGGGTCGTGGCGGCGATTCATTTCCAAGAAGACTCGAGTGTCTTATAACCCTCCCCCCCCCCTACACTCACAACCCATCACAACCACACACACACACACACACACACACACAGACACTTGCCTCACATTAACGTACTTCCTGGACACCATCTCATTGATCAACCTACCACTAGACTTCAAATCATAGCTACAGGTAACCTATACATTTAACAACCTGTTAATATAATCATCCATTACCCAGTTTGATTGTAATTGCTTAAGTGTAGGTGAGTTCTATGGCCCATTTGTGGGTTACTTTGAAACTTTATCTTAAACAAACCAAATTTTAGATGTTCTTGTGTACCCTCCACTTACTCACATGTCTCCACTCACTTGATCTCATTTATTTACCATTTTATCTGTAAATAATGTCCTTCTTTACCCAAAAATATTCTGTTTCATAGTAAGGTATTTGGGTGTTTCATCCATGCATCTTTCACAGAACTGTTTAGGTTATGAACAGATCACGACTTAATCTTTTCTCTTCATGCTAGACATATTTATGGTTCTTAGCTTTTATGTACAACTCTTTGTTGTACTATTATGTGTCTTCCCGTCGTGTGGTATCACAACCTGATAATCATATTACAACTTTTCTGTGAAGTACAACATGTGAACAACTTGAGAAACATTTTCATTCGTACTTACAACCCGGTTCACTAGTGCCTTTTCTGGCTATTACAACCAGCTCACTAGTTATACATGGCTATTACAACCAGCTCACTGGTTATACATGGTTATTACATCCAGCTCACTGGTTATACATGGTTATTACATCCAGCTCACTGGTTATACATGGTTATTACATCCAGCTCACTGGTTATACATGGTTATTACATCCAGCTCACTGGTTATACATGGTTATTACATCCAGCTCACTGGTTATACATGGCTATTACATCCAGCTCACTGGTTATACATGGCTATTACAACCAGCTCACTGGTTATACATGGCTATTACATCCAGCTCACTGGTTATACATGGCTATTACATCCAGCTCACTGGTTATACATGGCTATTACATCCAGCTCACTGGTTATACATGGTTATTACAACCAGCTCACTGGTTATACATGGTTATTACATCCAGCTCACTGGTTATACATGGTTATTACATCCAGCTCACTGGTTATACATGGTTATTACATCCAGCTCACTGGTTATACATGGTTATTACATCCAGCTCACTAGTTATACGTGGCTATTACATCCAGCTCACTGGTTATACATGGTTATTACATCCAGCTCACTGGTTATACATGGTTATTACATCCAGCTCACTGGTTATACATGGCTATTACAACCAGCTCACTGGTTATACATGGCTATTACATCCAGCTCACTGGTTATACATGGCTATTACATCCAGCTCACTGGTTATACATGGCTATTACATCCAGCTCACTGGTTATACATGGCTATTACAACCAGCTCACTGGTTATACATGGCTATTACAACCAGCTCACTGGTTATACATGGCTATTACATCCAGCTCACTGGTTATACATGGTTATTACATCCAGCTCACTAGTTATACATGGCTATTACATCCAGCTCACTAGTTATACATGGCTATTACAACCAGCTCACTGGTTATACATGGCTATTACAACCAGCTCACTGGTTATACATGGCTATTACATCCAGCTCACTGGTTATACATGGTTATTACATCCAGCTCACTAGTTATACATGGCTACATCAACAACCTCGAGTCTTACTAAAATGCTTTTGACACAAACATTCCTGAGATCCACCTTCTATTTCATCATACCAGTCACAACACTTGCCCATTTCTTATCCTAATTTATATTTACATGAAATGAATTTCATCCACCACATACCAGGCTAACGATGGAGTTTGTCTTGTTCAACCTTGTAAGATGATGAACTCAAACCATCTTTACTTTCCTTCATATAACATTACCATCACAACACACAACCACATGTAAACACAAGTACACCAGACATGTTATTCATATACACCAGGAAAGGTGATATATCTATGAACCGGATGCCTAAGGCATGTTTATGATTAAACTATCCATATACACATGAAGGGTAATCGCAATTCAGTAGTTTAGATAACTGACTGGTTTAACAACACACGTGTTGTGAGTTGCAAGACTTCAATAAATTGTCTGAATTAGGTTGTACCTTACGTTCAAAAATTTTAATGGACTCGTGTGATGGTCACGTTATTAACAGCCACACACATATATTTGTTAATAACTACGATGAAATATGAAACACAAGTCCCAAGTGCACTTTCGTGTAATCTCATCATCAAGAGAGAGATAGTAGACTCCGAACAGTTAGAATACATAAATCTATATACAAGAGGCGGAATTGAGACTTCGTTGGTAAACAAGTGTTTGTGGTGTTTGGTATGGCATCATAACGATCATGAAATTCTATAATGTGAACAAGACAAGACATCTGCCCTACTCCATTTTCTAACAGTCATGTGTAATGCATGAGTCCAAAGCTCCTTATGTATACATCCAGGCCCCACAGACCTTCCCATGGTTTACCCAGGACGCATCGCATGACCTGGTTCGGTGGGTAACAATGTCAGACAGTTGGGAGAAACAATTAATTGTTCAAGTTGTATTTACATCATGAAACTCGGGCATTATGAAGGATTACTGGCTTAAAAGATAATAGCTATGGTTATACCACGCCCATCTGTACTGAGTCTTTGTTTAAGTCAAGTCCAAAACGTGTACGTCAACTTATAGTTTTGAAGTATTTGTAATATGTAATTATTTCAATTTTCTGTAACTGTAACCAGGCAACTAAGGTCATTTCAAATATGGGAAAATAATTGACACTAATTTCCTAACCTAATCAAGGTTGGGTTAATTTGGATTATACTTAACCAAATAAGTTGAATTTGATTCGTACTTAAGCTAAGGTTAATTTTGATTAGGTGTATATCTAACCTAATGAAGGTTAGGTTAAATTGGATTAGGTTTGTACCTAACCTAATCAAGGTCAGGTTACATTTGATTAGCTGTTTACCTAATCAAAGTAAGGTAAATTTAAGTGTTTACGTAGCCTAATCAAGGTAAGGTTTAAATTGATTAGGTGTGTACCTAGCCTAACCAAGGTCAGGTTAGATTTGATTAGGTTTAATTAACTTTACCGAAAAAAAAAGTTTTGGAACGAATGGTCACGTGACTTTTCCAACGGGGCAAGGTAATACATACGTCACCAAACGCTAGTTAATATGGGTATCGTAACGAGGCAATGGTTTTGATGCTTCTAATGAGTGTTAATGCTATCTACTATGACAGTCCATTAACAATATTATGGTCTATACTGGTTAGAATGTGATGAAATAGGGTACTAGTGGCTTCTGGTACATTATCTTACCATGGGGTGTGAGTGGACATCTTTGTGATCCTCGACGAAGGTACAGTTGATTACTGCAACACTAGAGAGTCTTATGGTAAGCCTGTGCTTGCTGTGGCTCACACTCACTCTGACATAACAACACTGACAACACTTCGAGGAGACTGGTAGGTCAAGGGGGGGAGGGGGTAACACCTGTGGTTCCTAGGAAAATTGGGTTGGGTCACTGTAGTATAAGGTGAATTGTGAGTTATGGGCATAATTGCGGCGATTCAAATGGACCATTGTAGGTCATCGCTTTTCAATAGATGGTGTCTGGTGATGTGTGATGGAAAGTTTGCATGTACGGCATTTGATGGTTCTTGGGTATACAATAATTACTTCTGTCACTCTTTCAGACATTCTACTTACTTTGTGACAAAGTTTAACTTCTTTTCTTTAATGATAACTCAGCTCTTGCTATAAAAGTATAGTAATTCCTCAGCTTGAGCCAGATTACATCACAAGAATTACATTCATAATCCTAAAACTTGATAATACTTGACTATATATGCAGGAGAGGGAGTGTGCAGAACTATAAGATATCAAGGAAAGAGTGAACTATCTTGGACAAAAGGGAAGGCCAAGAGGATGGTTTGTATCTGGACTGCCAAAAAAGGATTTGAGTGTATCGCACAGGAGGTTGGTTAAGGAGCTGGATCTCGAGTCAGGAATAAGAAAAAGATTCATCTGAGAGACAGATTATCTTAGTGGAAGGGAACAAATAATGCATATCAGAGAAGCCCTCTCAAAATGGGTGGAAGTCATCAGTGGAGCATTACAGAGTTCTGTTCTCAGAATATCACTTTTCTTGCTCTATGTGAACATCTTGCTGGAGAGTATGGACTCCTACTTGAACATGTTTGCAGATGACACAGAGTCATGTGGGATATGAAAAGTGAGGAGGATTACACTGAGTTACAAGAGGACCTTAACACTCTCAAAAGTTGGTTTGATACATAATTGATGAAATTCAAACTGAGTAACTCTAAAGCACTAACAATGGGACATGGTGAGAAACGCCCAATATGAACATCATCTACCAGGAAATATGTTTCAGAATTCTGTGTAAGAGAGGGACTTGGGACTCGACATCATCCCTAAGCTGTCACCAGAGTCCCACATCAGGAGAGTAGTATAGGAGACCAACTGTCTGCTGGCATGAATTATATGAGCTTTCACATATATAGAGAAGGAAATATTCAATAACCCATTCATATGCTAAATAAGGCCAAAACTAGAATATTTCTCAAGTTTGGTAATAGCAGAAGGACCTAACAGAGAAGGTCCAGAGGAGAGCAACAAAGACTATACCATAATTAAGGGAGTTCAGTTTCTAAGAAAGGCTAAAAGCCTTAAATCTGCTCACCACAGATGAAAGAACAGTGTGAGATGAACTGATCATAACCTTTATGTCTTTAAACCTGACTGATAATGCAAACAGTGAACAGTTTTGATAAAAAGGACTGTTATGGTATGAGTGGAGGATGAAACAAATAAACTGAACAAGGATGTGGTAAATGTGGACAGTAAACTTACGTTTAAAAGTTGTACCAGAGTAGATAATGCTCAAGAGATGGGGTCCCATGAGTGCCAAACTCCCTCCCTATACAATACAAACCATTAATTGTAAGCAAAGTATATGAGGCGGCAATACCTGGTAAAGAATTAACACAAAGGACAAAACAATAGACATATTTACACTACATATAATGTATATCTATATACTTACATATATACATACAAACATATTCTCTTACACACTAAATATCAATATATCAAAGAAAAAGAAAGAGGGGCAAGTATGAAGTCTGTTGGGGATGAGAGAGCCTGGGAAGTGAGTCAGTTGTTGTTCGCTGATGATACAGCGCTGGTGGCTGATTCATGTGAGAAACTGCAGAAGCTGGTGACTGAGTTTGGTAAAGTGTGTGGAAGAAGAAAGTTAAGAGTAAATGTGAATAAGAGCAAGGTTATTAGGTACAGTAGGGTTGAGGGTCAAGTCAATTGGGAGATAAGTTTGAATGGAGAAAAACTGGAGGAAGTGAAGTGTTTTAGATATCTGGGAGTGGATCTGTCAGCGGATGGAACCATGGAAGCGGAAGTGGATCATAGGGTGGGGGAGGGGGCGAAAATTTTGGGAGCCTTGAAAAATGTGTGGAAGTCGAGAACATTATCTCGGAAAGCAAAAATGGGTATGTTTGAAGGAATAGTGGTTCCAACAATGTTGTATGGTTGCGAGGCGTGGGCTATGGATAGAGTTGTGCGCAGGAGGATGGATGTGCTGGAAATGAGATGTTTGAGGACAATGTGTGGTGTGAGGTGGTTTGATCGAGTAAGTAACGTAAGGGTAAGAGAGATGTGTGGAAATAAAAAGAGCGTGGTTGAGAGAGCAGAAGAGGGTGTTTTGAAATGGTTTGGGCACATGGAGAGAATGAGTGAGGAAAGATTGACCAAGAGGATATATGTGTCGGAGGTGGAGGGAACGAGGAGAAGAGGGAGACCAAATTGGAGGTGGAAAGATGGAGTGAAAAAGATTTTGTGTGATCGGGGCCTGAACATGCAGGAGGGTGAAAGGAGGGCAAGGAATAGAGTGAATTGGAGCGATGTGGTATACCGGGGTTGACGTGCTGTCAGTGGATTGAATCAAGGCATGTGAAGCGTCTGGGGTAAACCATGGAAAGCTGTGTAGGTATGTATATTTGCGTGTGTGGACGTATGTATATACATGTGTATGGGGGTGGGTTGGGCCATTTCTTTCGTCTGTTTCCTTGCGCTACCTCGCAAACGCGGGAGACAGCGACAAAGCAAAAAAAAAAAAAAAAAAAAATGATAGAGTTGATAGAGATGCTCTGTGGAAGATTTTAAGAGTATATGGTGTGGGAGGCAAGTTGCCAGACGCAGTGAAAAGTTTTTATCGAAGATGTAAGGTATGTGTACGAGTAGGAAGAGAGGAAAGTGATTGGTTCCCAATGAATGTCGGTTTACAGCTGGGGTGCATGATGTCTCCATGGTTGTTTAATATGTTTATGGATGGGGTTGTTAGCGAGGTGAATGCAAGTGTTTTGGCGAGAGGGGCAAGTATGCCGTCTGTTGTGGATGACAGGGCTTGGGAAGTGAGTCAATTGTTGTTCGCTGATGATACAGCGTTGGTGGCTGATTCGGGTGAGAAAGTGCAGAAGCTGGTGGCTGAGTTTGGTAAAAAGTGTGAAAGAAGAAAGCTGAGAGTAAATGTGAATAAGAGCAAGGTTATTAGGTACAGTAGGGTTGAGGGACAAGTCAATAGGGAGGTAAGTTTGAATGGAGAAAAACTGGAGGAAGTGAAGTGTTTTAGATATCTGGGAGTGGATTTGGCAGTGGATGGAACCATGGAAGCGGAAGTGAGTCACGGGGGGATGTTCTGGGAACGAAGAATGTGTGGAGGGCAAAGACATTATCTCGGAAAGCAAAAATGGGTATGTTTGAGGGAATAGTGGTTCCAACAATGCTATATGGTTGTGAGGCATGGGCTATAGATAGGGTTTTGCATAGGAGGGTGGATGTGTTGGAAATGAGATGTTTGAGGACAATGTGTGGTGTGAGGTGGTTTGATCGAGTAAGTAACGTAAGAGTAAGAGAGATGTGTGTAAATAAAAAGAGCGTGGTTGAGAGAGCAGAAGAGGGTGGTTTGAAATGGTTTGGGCACATGGAGAGAATGAGTGAGGAAAGATTGACCAAGAGGATATATGTGTCGGAGGTGGAGGGAACGAGGTGAAGTGGGAGACCAAATTGGAGGTGGAAAGATGGAGTGAAAAAGATTTTGTGTGATCGGGGCCTGAACATGCAGGAGGGTGAAAGGAGGGCAAGGAATAGAGTGAATTGGATCGATGTGGTATACCGGGGTTGACGTGCTGTCAGTGGATTGAATCAGGGCATGTGAAGCGTCTGGGGTAAACCATGGAAAGCTGTGTAGGTATGTATATTTGCGTGTGTGGACGTATGTATATACATGTGTATGGGGGTGGGTTGGGCCATTTCTTTCATCTGTTTCCTTGCGCTACCTCGCAAACGCGGGAGACAGCGACAAAGTATAAAAAAAAAAAAAAAAAAAAAAATCAAAGAAAAAAAGTATTACTAATCAAAGGGATGAAAAAGGCCATATGACTGGAAAATTACATTAGCTTTCAATAGCCATTAGCCAGTGGGCTGATGACTTCATCTCTCTTGCAGTCTCTCACTGACTGAGGGCTCGTTTGAAACAAGCAAGCAGCTGCTATCAGTTGTGAATGAAAATTATGGGTAAGGAAACCAGCCTTTCCAACCAGGCAGTCAGAGGATTAAAAGGTCCTAACCCCAATATTCTGAAAGAACACTTCTCGTGCCTGTAGGGCAAATCACAGAAGAGAAATGCTTTATGCCACCCTTCCTGTATCACTGAAAAGGATTACTTTTCACCCAGTTGAACTTCACGAGGTTTACCAAGTATAGCCAATCCACAGTAATTCATGATTTGATAACTCCATATCAGTAACCTGGAACTTGAAACGAAGATAAGAATAAAACCCATCACAAGCATATACAATAGGTACCGATAAATATCCAGGTAAACAGAAGCAGTGGTTATACACATTAAAGAAATACTTGACCTAGTTTTTGTTTTGCTGCAACAACTAAAGTGTTATGGATAGTCTTCAAGTAGAATAGCATGGCACTTTTAAAATCATTTGTACATTTTCTAATCATATTTCTTAATATCACTTTTGTTCTAAGGTATTCTCATACATTTCACATGGAAAAGGCAGTCCCAATTTGAAGAAAATGTTAGCTGAGAATATTGGATTTAAACTCTTTGGATAATGATGGCCATCCAAGGTTAAAGAACTTTTCACACGGTAGTATGCCTTTACAGGTGAAGGTTAGTGCTAGGGACAGACCATCCTGAAAAACAAGAAAAATTACTATAATATTTACAATTAGAATTCTTAGGTGTATTGTTCATTGAAAATAAATACATTAAAAGTTTTAAACAGAAATTAATTGAAACACCCTCTAGAGTTAGAAGACCTGAAATCCATCAACTCAATATCCAGAATATTCCAAACTCTGTCTATTTTGATGACTACTCCATTGGCTAAGAGAAAAGGCCAATGAAATAATTTTTGGGCTTGTCCCTTACACACTGGCACCTAAAAACAATGTCATTCAATCAGCTGATACCACTTATGCCACGTACACAGCGATTCAATTCAGGCATATGATTCCACCACAAATGGAATTGATTTCAAATACCATTACCCAGCATATCCATATGTACTATTACATATCCTTCCAAAAATAAAATAAAGTGATCGTAATTATGATTACAATGAAAACTGTAATCACGATTCTTACGATTATACATCAGGTAGAGAGAGACAGTGCATAATCACTGCCATGGCCAATTATATCTAAGAATTGAAAGACATCAGCATATTGCACTGGTCTTTCACTTAAAACTGCCAATTACTTTTGATGAGCATCAGGTTCTGGAACTTTAAATCTGACAGGCAGCAGCATTCAGGAGGGAACACCTTTCCTATCATACTGAGCAACCTCTCCGCCAGTACTGAGGTAACAAGAAGAGAGAACTACTGAGCCAGCTTGGACAGAATGGAAAGGCTGCTTGATCTTGTACGCCTATATTCAATGGTCTTCTCTGGAAACTATTTTGAGAAGCAAGTGCTCATCTCATCAGTAGCTGCACGAGTCAGAGGAGGATACTACTGGGGGCTGGCTCCTTCTCCATGACAATGGACAGCCAGCACCATTCACTGGCAGAGAAGCAGAAGACCATGTTGCTATTAACACAGGTGTTGAAGCTAGTGTCTCAGCTTCTGTGAGTCATGTTGCGTGCTATTGGTCTGCCTCAAAACTGTCATCAAATCAGTTTAACTTGAACTATGTATTAAGTGTAGTTGCCATCTAAAAACGACTTTCCCTCTTAACACATGCTCAAATAGCTGTTGACTGACGTCCTTAAGATGGCTACCAGCTTTTTGATATCTAGTGCTCAGGTTAGTTAGGAGACTCTTAAGTCTATGAACATGAAAAGCTACTAAAGGAGGTCCAGAGGAGAGGAACAATGATGGTATCAGAATTAAGAGAGACCAGTTGCATGAAAAGGCTAGGGGCCTTAAATTTACCCACTCTGTAAGAGAAAAATGCGAGGGGTGAGCTGCTCACAACCAGACTGTGAAAGGTCCTCTGTGAGATATTGGACAGAAAAACAAGAAGACATAAAATGATATGCATAAAAGCTTGTTGGGAAAAAGTGAAGAAATACTTTTATAGGTCAAGAATGGTGGATGAATGAACAAAATGAAGAAAGACATGATAAAGACACACAGCATACAGATACTTAATAGGCTGTATGACCATTGAGTTAATCCAAGATGTGGGACCTCATAAAATTAGACTGTTTTATCATCCTTTCTATAAATGTAATGAATCTGCATGAATAAGTGGTGTGTAAACAGAAATGAGTTATAATGCAAAAACTGTAAAATGATGATAATATATGTAATTGGGTGGATATCTTAAGATGTAAGTGTTATGTTACAAAAACATTAGACCTGGCAAATGTAGAAGACTGGCAAACATCATGCACCTGGCAATAGTGAAGCATGAAAAATAATAACAGCTCCTAATGAACTTAAGTAATTTTTGCTCTTTTTGAGTTGTATATCACTTTACTTACAAAAATAAGCTCAATGAATATTATCAAACAAAAGTATGGAAATATTTTTTCTAATCAAAATCTCCTTAACAAAGTATCCCTTGGATTTTAGGTATGTCAAGAATGCCTATATCAGCCAAATGTTCGTGATAATCCAAAACTCCATTAACGAAGGTAGATTATACACAACATGAAAAATCAGATTTAGTTATGTCAAACAAAAGTGAAAATATTAAAACTTTCATTAAAATACATCCCTTAAAATCCATACTATTGAGGCACCCTGTGTTGTTAAACTGGAACCAATACCCTTAAAAGAAATATCTAACATTCCAATAACTAACAAAATGACAATGCCTATGAAATCAAATCTTCACATACCTCAAGAACTTGAATTCCAGCAACAGGACAAATTATGGGTGATGTTCTTCCTCTCAGTTTAACAGTGATCTGTGAGAAGTTAAGAAAAAGGTGAGTTTCAAAGGATTAAGAAGTTTCACACTAGGGTGGTGTACTGTCAGGTTTGATGGAATATCTAAGACCCCGGGGGTTAAAAACAATCTAACTCCCTGCCATCTGTCAAACTTAACACAACTCATCCCTTGCAAACCACCTTTTCAGCAGGTGTCTCTCTACCAACCAGTAACAGCCACTCAGTGATGATGTCATTTTATCAGTGTCAAAGACATTGGTTACACTAGTGGTCTTAACATTCTTAGAACACAAACAAATTTCTGTAGGTGGTTATGGGCAATTAAGAGAAAAGGCTTTTGAAAAAGATGGTACGGTTAGGCAGGAGATAGCAACCTGGAAAACCGCCCCAGAGGGACAGTTTTTCATTTTCTAAAACTCACATTTCACTTCAGGATCAGAGTGGCCTACCATCTGATTCCATAGTTTTTCATCTAGAATGCCCTAAATCTAAGAGTTTACTTCAGATATCTTCTTCCCACACACCACAGTGAGTTGAGGATCCCACACACCATAGTGAGTTGAGGATAAGATACTGGTGCTGGAATAGAGAATCCATGTTCCTCAGATTCTGGTATGGGAGGCAAGAAGCCTTGTTCTTCAGATAGTGGTGGGGAAGGCAAAGAGACTTGTTTCTCAGATACTGGTGGGAGAGGCAACTTACTAGATCAACCTTTCTAGCACCTACAGCATTGCATGGTTTGTGTTACATCAATAATCCAGTGATAGTTCCACTGTACAAAAAAATAATTTGAGATTATTTACTAGGTACTTGTTTATTATATACAGAGTTGTGCGATCCTGTATGTCATATGATGGTCCTGGAATTTCAGGTTAATACTAGTGCTATAGTCAGACTAGACATGACCATAAGATTATTAGACAAGGATGGCTCCTGGAACACTTATTTTAGAAAAAATGCTTCTTATAAGCAGCAAAGACAGTATCATATTACATATATATTTTTTTCATGTCCTTCAACAAAAATGTTACAAGAGGCTCTATCAAAAGAAGTTTCTTGGACTGTATATTGAAAAAAAAAAATCATACACTACATCCCATGTGAATCATTTGACACTTATCCATGATATGGTGGAAGAAGCCAAACAAAAAAAAAAAAAAAAAAAAAAAGGGGATTTTGAGTTACAGACAGTCTGTGCAACTGGTGTATCAGCAAGTGGAACTAAAACTATTGATATGCAGATGGGTAGACTACGACCAAGCTGCAGGCCACATCTACTGCATGAGTGGTTAATAAGGAGTGACAGGCAGGGGCTGACAGGTTTCTGACCCAAAGAACAAACTAACCTTGGATGGAAAATGTTTTATCATCACATGATATTTGAAATTCAAACAGGGGAAATAGCATTAACTTGGTAGAATATTATGAAAAAGGCATTCAGTCTACCTTAACCTATGTAATTGGAGGTATATAGATCTAAAATCTTTAACATATGGAATAATATTCTAATGAACACATGATTAACGAAGTTAAATCAATGATATTCATACGGGACGAGAGGAGGAACTGATGATGTCAAGGTGAGTGTAGGATTATGCTCATTTACCTCTACCTTCCTGCCCCAGGAGCATCTTCCTTCTTCTATGGGGCACCCAACAGCACTTAGAAAGCTGGCCTTATTCACTGGGCAGGACCTCTGATCAGCAAGTGTATTGGTACTATATGTATGTCTATATGGGAAGAGTTTGGGACAATAGAGCACTGTGTTCAGATTGTGGTAGCTGCATAATGGGCATGAAGGGTCTGGAAATATGCTGAAATAGTGGATGTAGTGTTGTAGAGATGGGTGATATCCAGGGAATTAACAAAAACTTGTATATGTCTAGGGTGTGTGGTTCCAGATGGGTGTATAACTGATGGGGTGGTTTTCAGGACTAAGCTGGAAGGGTGATAAATCAGTGCTTGTCAGGTTATTTTGGTATGCATATGTTTTGTCAGTGTTGTGTTTGTTGGGGGTAAGGGTATCTAAGTATAAACTGCTGTACTGTGAAGCTTGGGAAAGCTTTTTATTTCTATGGAGTATGTTTTGGATTAAAAGGGTTTTTTAGTTACAAACAAGTGAGTCCTGAGCAAATTAAGGAGAGACTGCACTGGGAAGATTTTTGCTGTATTGTGTACGTGGAATGTTCATGGCTGCATGTCAAACACTTACTTTTCTAAATGCTCTGTTTTGTCTAGTTTGCACTTTGTTATGTTTGCTTTTGATAGGGTGGGTGACCAAAAAGGTGAGATGTAGTTTAAGGCAGAATTAAAGATTTGTCTGTGGAGAATACTATGGGATTCTTTATATTGTCCAAATCTGATGCCAGTTAAGGTACTGAAAGCAGTTAGTTCGTTCTGTGTTAGTGCTTGTGGCAAGAGAAGCAAATATGTGGGAAGCAAATATGTGTATCAAATGTGATGGCAAGAAAAGCTAGTGTTTTGTTGGCCATTCAAGGTGATGGGAGGATACAGGTTGGATCTGGATTGTCTGGATTCAAAGGGGTGACTGAAGGCTTCTATCGAGATGCATACATTCTGTTCAGGAAGAGCCACTGTTCCAATTGTGCGATGTAGTTTTGCATGTTTGCTGTTGCTATTGTGGTGTTACGGTGCTGTGATGTGACTGTAAGTTGTCTGCATGAGATAAATCTTCACACTGTGGTCTGCAGGAGTTAATGGTAGGTCATATATAAGAAGAGACTGAAGAGGGATGGAGAAAGAATTACTCCTTGGGGCAACCCACTATAGATCTTATGTGTCTTGGAGGCAGAGCCTCTGCAAGTAACTCTGGCTTGGTACCCAGCCATGACATTGGCTATTTTTGTGTAAGAGTACACTAGGGTACAGTGTCAAATGCTCTGTTGATGTTCATTGCCACTAATACAGTGTAAATAGGAATCAAAGTTGGTAGAAGCCATCGAGGATATGTTGTGTGAGGTCTGTGTGCAGTGTGGCAGTTAAAAGAATAGGTCTACAGCCATGTTGCATGGGTAATAGAGGGATATTTTGCTTTATTATGTTTGACTCTTTGTGATCTGGTGTTTCTGTTTATACACATCCTATTTCAAGTTTGTGCAATCATACTTGATATTTATCGTGGCTGCAAATATTCTCTATCAACTTACCTTTTCACCTATGCTGGGGCAGATATCAAGATCCAGTCCACCATCTAATACACTTGGATCAAAAGGACTACCATTCTGCATTATTATCATCATAATATCTATACAGTTACTAATGACCCAAGTTGGATAATCATTTTGGCTCTGCCAAATATTGGATAACTTCTGTTGATTGCACTGAATTTTTATTTCCAGGTCTAAGTCTCCAACCTTGAATCTGAAATTGAAAAAAAAATCAAAATTATGAATACAATAACCAACACATCAGTTTTTCAAAATTCATGATAATCATTGAAGCAATCCACATAGTGGTTCTAGAGAGTATCTGGTCATGCTGGAGGACACAAATGAATGATGAGAAATTGGACAGAGTTCAGAAAAAAGGAAAAAGCTGAGTGCTAGATCTGGTGGGTTAGAGTTTAAGACTGAGTCGGAGAGATCTGATGTTTAGTGCTTGTCAGGTTATTTCTGTGTGTATGTGTTTTGGTAGTGTTATATTTGTTGGAGGAGGGGCAATCTGTGAGTGTAGATTTTATTTCTTATACTTGATTGCCATTTCCTGCGTTAGCAAGGTAGTGCCAGGAAACAAAGAAGGAAAGACATATCCACTCACATAAACGTATATGGACATACACATACATGTATATATAATGACCAATCATTTACACTCATGAACTTCCCTCAGAAATGCATTTTGGCACTTTTCAACTAATCAACTAAATTTGAAAGCAATTCATACATCTTATTTTTTGGATGAAAAAGACTATAGAATAATAGAAAACAAATCTCCTGAAAACTTACCCTTCCTTTAGTAACGACTCCAACATTTCCAAGATTTTCCCAGCGATTAAGCACTCCGTTCTCTGTAAATACATGCTGCTTCAATAAACAGAAGATAATAACTTGTTCCGTGCACTTATATACTTAATACTAGTCTGCTGTCTCCCATGTTGGCGAGGTAGCACCAGGAACATAAAAAAGAAAAAAAAAGGCCACATTTGCTCATATCCATTCTGTAGCTGTCATGTGCAATGCATCTGTATACATATAATTTTTTTTTCATATATATTCACCATTTATTGCATTAGTGAGGTAGCATCAAGAACAGATGGCTGAGCCTTTGAGGAAAAGAGTCCTCTCACACACTTAACCCCTTTCTCTATTCCTTCTTTTGGAAAAGTAAAACAGGAGGGGAGGATTTCCAGCCCCACTCCCACCCCTTTTAATCGCCTTCTGTGGCACGCAGGGAATGCATGAGAAGTATTCTTTCTTCCCTGTCCCCTGGGATAGATTTCATATGAATATATCCCCAGGGATAAGATCCATTAATGTAGATCCATTAATGCTACATACACACCTTTGTTTTTAATATGAATTTCCCATACACATTCTTCAAAGCAAACAACTAATCCACACACCCTCTACCACACCTGAAAGCACATCATTCTTCACCAGTCTCATGTTCTCTGCATGACACTGCTTTCTCATTCACCACTTCCATACAACTTACCAAATAAACTCCATAGACTTTTACCTCTGCAATTCAAACACTCACCTTTGTTCTCCATGCTTTTATAAAATGGCACTATATAGGCATATAAAAGATACAGAGCAATGGTTGGATAATACTGTTTCACTTTTATGTCTTCATCATTCAAATGGAACTGTTGCATCTCAATTCAATATTTAACCACAACTGAAGAGGAATTGATTTCTATCTATAAAATCAACCTCCTAAGTCTATTCACCTGAGCTGTCAATTTCAGATGGGGAATCAGGATCTGCAAGGGAACGTTGCAGGGCTAAATCACTTGAGGTCTTAGGTACCTGATCCTTCTTAAGGACTTTTGGAGAGCGGTGGAAAGCTGAAGATAAAAGAAAAGTTGGTAAAATCTAATACTAAACTGTTCATACATCATGGGCTATACCATATACAAAATAATGTGAACAATTTGCTTTAATTACTCATCACCTAAACATAATGAATATGCTGCTTTCCAAACTTCTTGCAGTATATTTTTCAAAACCAAATGAAACTTCCCTAAATACTTGTACCACCATGCACTTTTACGAATTAAATGTCAATGAAGTATGCTTGTGTGCTAGCAAATGCAATCTGAAATTCTAAAAAAATTAAATACTGGCCAAATTAGTTGCTTTTTCACATCATTAAAAAAATTCCATACATTTCCGTGTGTGGTGTGAGGTGGTTTGATTGAGTGAGTAATGTAAGGGTAAGAGAGATGTGTGGAAATAAAAAGAGCGTGGTTGAGAGAGCAGAAGAGGGTGTTTTGAAGTGGTTTGGGCACATGGAGAGGATGAGTGAGGAAAGATTGACCAAGAGGATATATGTGTCGGAGGTGGAGGGAACAAGGAGAAGAGGGAGACCAAATTGGAGGTGGAAAGATGGAGTGAAAAAGATTTTGTGTGATCGGGGCCTGAACATGCAGGAGGGTGAAAGGAGGGCAAGGAATAGAGTGAATTGGAGCGATGTGGTATACCGGGGTTGACGTGCTGTCAGTGGATTGAAGCAGGGCATGTGAAGCGTCTGGGGTAAACCATGGAAAGCTGTGTAGGTATGTATATTTGCGTGTGTGGACGTATGTATATACATGTGTATGGGGGGGGGGCATTTCTTTCGTCTGTTTCCTTGCGCTACCTCGCAAACGCGGGAGACAGCGACAAAGTATAATAAAAAAATAAAAATTTCCGTAAAGGAAGATTTACATCCTCTAACGGGAATTTACCAGTGGTGGCTTACAATTTCCCTAAGGGAAAAATTTCCATACACTAAATGTCTGTAAGGGGGCTTATGTACCTTAGTATAATGTGCTACTGTTCTGTGGCCATGATTATTTCCACAGTAGCTCCATACAACAACACCATAGTAGAATATGCAAGTACATTACTCTACTATTCTACGGTCAGGATTATCAAGAGATGAACTGATTATAACCCCTCAGGTATTACTCAAAATCATGAACATAAGCAAAACCATAATTGTCAGTCTTCCACTACTAGAATCATACACTGTAGTGAGAAACACAAACTGAAATGACTGATGACCTTTCACTCCAAGACAGCTCATAAGGCATGTATATAAGGTCAGAGCAATATGAAACAGCAATCAAGATACCTTCTCATTGCAAACATGAATTTCTCAATTCGATTTTTACTCGTCACTTTTGCTAACAAACTATAAATCATTTCACAACAAAAATGAACCTCAATTTATCAACAAAATGTTTTATCATTAATAGGCTAATGCTAATAAAGATTTTATATATGTATGGTTTACCAACATGTGAAAATTTCTAGAATGTATCACTTGATATGTGACCTGGGGGGTCACATAATGTCACTTAGTTCTCCTACTTAAAATCAAATTTGCACAGAAGTCCCTTGCCTACTGCAGTATTTTCCACTGCAGTTTCAACTACCTATGTACAAGATAATGGCATACTAACTCAAATGGTGAACCGAAGTAATAATAACCTAAAATTTTTCTCCTTACTACAAGAAAACCATAATTAAAAAGTACTAGAACTATTCTCATCCCTGCAATTTCTTTAAAAACTCTTATCTAAAAACTGATTTTAACCTTCCATTATCAACGTTCAAAGTAATCATTGTTGTTACATACACTGTCTAACCTGCTGTCCCAGTAACTCTACAGGAATGTGTTTCCCCACTAATTCTGCAAGATGTTCCATCAGTTGTGAAGAAGAATCCTCAAATTCATATGCACCATGATTTTCTGATGTAGCAAAGAGTGTGTACGAATTTGCTCGGGCATCCTGATACGTCTCTATCATTGAAGGCAACCTCAGTCTGTAAGATATGAGAATAATAGAGTAAGAGGTGTTGCAGGAGTGCTGAAGAAAAAATGCATCAAAAAATGGATGGAAAGATGGAATATATGAGCTTATACCAATTCTTTTTTCACTGCCACCAATCTAATCTTCTGATTTTATATCATAGGTGATTATCAGAGTTAGTTTCTGAATGATAACCAAAATTTTAACAACTATGTGCAACAACACAGCTGCCCAAGTTGCTGGAGTGGCAGGCCCATGCCAGAAGGCATGTCACTGAGGCTTCACCATCTGTGCCAAAATGGGTTATGAATATAAAAATTCTGTCTGTACTTCTTAAGGTGAGGTGACCAAACTTGAAAGGTGTATTGTAGTTTTGGCCTTATGTATGATATGAACACTTAGCTAATTACTTTTTTCTCCATATACTAGAAACGTCATCTGATATTTGCCAGAAGACAGTTTGTCTCCTCTATTATTCTCTTTATGAGGGACTATGGTGATAGATTAGGGATGGTGCTGACTCCCAGGTCCTTCTCATGCAAAGAATCTTGAAGCTTATTTCTACTTAGATAATAACCATACATATGCCCTCTTTTCCCTTGTCCCATTCACATCACTTTACTTTCATGAGGGTTGAATTTCATCAGCCACGTATCAGACCAACTTCCCTTAATATTCTGGTAGGGGTCCATACCTTCAGGCAGAAAAATAACAGTTCCAAAACAGATCTTGGGGCACTACACTGGTGACCTCAACCCACCTGAAGAAGGCTCCTTCGACATGCGCCCATTATTTCCTTCTGGTAAGATAATCTCTTATCCACTGGAGGAGTCTCCTGTCTGGTATCCCAGCTTCTTAATAAACCTCCCAAATATTACTGCATCATATGGTTTCTAGCAGTCAACATACAAACAATCTACATAGCCTTCCTTCCTATCTAAGACAATGCTCACTCTCACATAGCGATCTAAGAGGTCTGTCATTTGACTTCCTCTCCCTATAACCATGTTGCCTCTCACTCAAGAAATTTCTCTTTAGTAAAAAGCATTAGTTTTCTCTAATTCATTTTATCAGTAACTTTCAGACTATAACTGTTAAGCACAATGGTGTGTGGTTCAGCCCCTCTTCCATGTCTCCTTATAGCTGGGTAAGACTTTTGCCTTTTTTGTACTTCCCAAGCACTCTGCCTTTCTCCAGTGACCTTTTGAACAGTATTTCAACTAGTTTGTCTAATGAATCTTCACACATCTTCAGCACACATCTTCATCACAAACATGAACCTTGTATGATCCAAGACCTTTCAGTATTTTCTTACTAATTCCCTCCTCCATCCTATCTCTAGGGTTCCTCTGACAACCCCACCTACACTCTAATGAAGAATCTAACCAAAATAATTACATAACTAAACATTAGAACTTAAAACATATGCATTTAAATATATAATCAGATATCAATTACACCCACAACAAAAGAATTTTCCCTGAAACCTTTACCTAAAAGATGGCTGTGTACGACACGTATCATAGATTGAGAAAAGAAGTGCGGGAAAGGCCTTCTGAAAGATATTAGAGACCCAAGTATTTGGAATGCAATCATCTTGCCGAGCCATTGTGTCGGATACCTTAACATTTTCATCTCTCCATACATGCTCGGCACCAATGTCTACAGGCATCATGAAATCAACTCCACTGTTGTTGAATCCATGGCCCTGCATAGTAAAACACAACTGTAAAAGAATATAAACTTTTATCAATACTTAAAAACCTGCTCAGTAAAACAGAGAAGCAATTCATAACATCTCATTATCAGTGATGACTATTATCAAGGGCATTATAGACTAGATTAAGTATGAAGAAAATTAGTAAATAACTTAAGCATAAGGCTGGCACAGGGGAAGGCTCTGTATTATCTTTGTGGATATTTACTTAATACTTCTACAAATGCTTTTATACGTGAATGTCAAGTTAAAACAACAGAATGTAAAGGTAAACATATACATATACCTTTTATCTTTATCCCTAGAGATAGAGGAGAAAGAATATTGCCCATACATTTTCTGCATGTTGCTGAAGGTGACAAGGAGGGGCAGGAGCTAGAAATACCCTACCTTTCTGTAATTTCCAAAAAAAGGAACAGAGCTAGGAGCCAAACGAGGACTCACTCAACTGTTCTTATGTATTAAGATTCAATAATTTAAACAAATTCTCATGCTTAAAATTGCCATATTTAGAAAAACAGGCTGCATATTCTCTTGAATCTTACCATAATCTCCTTCCTGAAGAAATTTTGAGAAAAGATTTACAGCATTGCGAAAATCAGCCATTCCCAAGTTGACATACAACATGCATCGAAACTTCAATTTTGTGAGCTCTCGGGCCAAGATTTTTGCATCTCTTGCTGGAGCAAGCAAAGGCCTGAAGTGTGGTATGTAGTCTGAATTTGCAACCAGCAAAGCCCATTTATTACGTGCTATAAAGAAAAAAAAATTTTTTTAAGAGGACACTTCACTTCTGCAACAGCACATTCACTTCTTAATGTTAATTATGCCTTTTCCTGTAGTCATAAAAGTGTGAGACATGCAATCTTTCCTATACATTTTGGCTGCAAATCATTTCCAAATTCTCAAGTCTCGCAAACTTTACAGCAGTAACTGAAACATATGAAACAATATAGTCAGGAACATATGCAGGCAGAGGTATTTGCATGTGCAATAAAAATAAAGCTTACAAAAGGTATGATGGCTACTTCAACCATTTTGCATAAAGGCACATTTTCCTATTTTTTGAAATATAAATATTCAGAACTATTCTTACTTCCACTGGAGTACCTTCTACCTTTATTAGGCTCCTCCAACACTTAGGAAATTGGTCACATCCATTGCATGGGACCACAGGTCCTACATTGTTGTGATGCTGTGTATGTGTCTATGTGCAGGACAACTGAGTATTAAGTGCTCGGTGTCTTCTTTCTGGTAGCTGGTAGCTGCATCATGGGCATGAAGGGTCTTGGGATATGTTGTAATGGTGTGTGTAGTGATGTCCATAGAATAAGTGGAAGAAAGTGACTTGTGTTTGCCAGAGGAGTGTAGTTTATGATATCTGGTAGGTAGAGGTATTAGGTAGGAACATTAGGCAGGAGCATCAGGTACAAGTAGTCAGTGGGAACATTAGGAAAGAGCCTCTGCAAACACGGCACTAGAGCTGACCTCTGACAGTGGCTAAGAAATGGCAATGGAGTTCACTAGTTATGGAGACTCTATTGCCATGGCCACCCCCTTGAGCAGGTTCCAATTGGAAACAGGTATCAGAGATATAGAATACAGAGTTTATGAATGAGTTGAGTTGGGATGTCGGGTGTTTAGAGCTTCTCTGGTTATTTCAGCATGTAAGTACTTTGTCAGTGTTATAATCGTTGGCAGATGTGGAACCTGTGAGTAGGTGTTACCGAGCTGTGAAGCACGGGTAAGCTTTTTATTTCTATCTGGAGCTTGGTGGTTAGTTACAGAGTAGTTTGGGTGGGAGGGGGTCTAGAGTTGTTGCACAGAATTGGGTGACAAGAATGCTGAAGTGAGTCTGTACTGGAAAGATCTCTGTTTCATTGTGAAGGTGTGGAATGGAGTGGAGTGAAGGAGTGGTTGGTTGGTAGTCAGTGATTGTTCTGAGCATTACTGGACTCTGCCTACTCAATGTTACACCATGCATGAAAATCATCTTAGGCAGGGCCCTATCATTAGGAGTACAGTCTCATCCAAAAACCTCTCACTTCAAAGGAGGAATTCATGTTTTACATTCATTTTGCAAATTTCATGTGCAATCATATTTCATACAGTCTGTATAACAAAATATACTAATTGAATAATACTTTTTACAAAGCATGTCATTCACTGAATTATTCCTTTACTATTTCTAAATATTGGTACTGGATCGTGGGATCATCAACCTTCATGCCCTCTCCCAGTTTCTCCCAAAATCTTTTCTTTACTTTCCTCTATTAGCTTTTTAACATTCCAGTTACATATATTCTATCTACCTCCTTTGCTAAACTTCCCTAGTATATTCCTTTTCAGCAATCTATCATATGCTTTTACCCCCTCTTCCATAGCATTTCTAATCTCATCTGTCCACCAAGATTTCTGTTTTCATTCTTATATCTCACAACCTTCTATCCAATGACTAATTCTATAATCTTTAGCAGTCTATCTCTAAACATTTCTAACACCTCATCCCTACATTTACTGCACTTCCATCACCAATCTAAACTTTTCACTCATCATCAGTAGCTATTGGGTTCAAAGAAAGTAGAGCATTTAACACCAAATGTAAAAGTAAAAACATAACTAAATGTAACAGTAAATGTAAATGATAACTAATCATGACAAAAAAATTAAATTAAACAGACATGTGCAATGAACCTACCTGAAAGATTTCCCCTACTATGAAGACCATATGGTGGCTTTGCCATTGGATGTGTGCTATTAAGTGGGACTACTGAAGCAAAAGTATGAGGAACAACCTGTCACAGAAAATCATCTTAGTCAGACTGAATGTAAAATGCATCCATTTGTTTGTACAAGTCTATAAATATATCCATTTCTACCTTATCTGAATTTTGCAGCATAACAGAACAGATCATGCACATCGCATAGCCTTTTCCAGAAAATAATGGAGTCACTACTTTTCTGACACAAGTTCCTAATACAGGACATTCACCACCCAAATAATTTCAAACCATTCATGAAACACACAAAAACAAGGCAAAAGGATGGAATGTAAGGGGACACTACCAATGTACTGAATAAATACCTCGAAAAGAGCAATGTTACAAAGAAAACAGAAGTTTAACCTAATTCTTCTGCCTCATTAACATACAGGTTACCACCTCTCTTCACCCATCTCTTTCTGCTCTGATGTTACAGCCCTCTCCCTATTCTATGGGTCATAATTACCCAAGGTTCTCATCAGATGTCATATTCATTTTACCTCTTGAGACTGGACCCATGAAATATGCCTTGCTGATGCTTCCCATAAGTTCTGTGAGAAAACCAGCCACATGAGGAAGTCCACTATGATGCCTTCTTCTTTCCACAGAGAGCAAAGCTATGTAATTCTTTCCCTTTCATCTTCCCCTATTCCTATAACCTTTCAACCTTTTAGAGTCACATCTACATACAGCTAAAGAGTTGAACAATTTAAATTTCTGTTCTGCATTCTAGCGTTCTTTTCATCTGAGATGGCCATGATTAGGAAATGTACCCATCCATATATATATATATATATATATATATATATAGATATATTTCTATTATTATACTTAATTGCTGTCTCCTGCATCAGTGAAATAGGGCAAGGAAACAGACGAGGAATGGCTCAACCTACTTCGTGTGTGGTGGGGTGGCGATGGGAATGGGTGAAGGCAGCAAGTATAAATATGTACATGTGTTTATATGTATAAGTCTGTGTATGTATATGTGTGTATAAGGTGAAATGTATATGTATGTATATGTGCGTGTGTGGGCGTTTATGTATACACATGTTTATGTGGGTGGGTTGGGCTATTCCTCGTCTGTTTCCGTGCGCTACCTTGCTAACACAGAAGACAGCTGTTAAGTATAATAAAAAATCAAAAGAATCATTGAAAAATTACCTTGACTGTAGTCACTCTTGATCTACAAAGTCCAAGACCATTTGAAACTTCACAAAAGTAAGAACCTGACACCTCATAGTCCACTCTCTGCACCTGTAAGGATTAATAAATCAGCATCTTTTGAAAGCTTGTTTAGAAATTAGAAACACATTCGTAAAGAAAAAAAAGAAAAAAATAAAGTCATGATATCATTAATCTAATGAATTATATGTATTAGCTATCCAATCCTAACTCTTACATAATTACATTCACTAGCTAACCAACCCTAACTCTTACAAAACTTTATCCAAGTGATCGTAAACTGTACTAACTAAAACAATAAGGTTTCAAGATCTGTTTTTCACTAATCTGACTCCAAAAAACTAACCTGAACTTCTTTAGCCTAACATCACTTAAGAGGAATTATAAAGGTCTAACACTGTAACATCAACAACTTAAAAAAGAAAATGTTCTTTTCCTCAAAAATTTGTTCTAAGAGTAGTAAGGGATTCTTCAATACCCCTGAGGTTATAAACCTCTTGCCAGTAGTTACATAGGAAAACTGCATCTCAAGTAACATTCTCAGAAATGTTCTGAATATTCCTTCTGTGTCCTCAGCAACAAAACACACTGAGAAGGAAAAAGGGCCAGAAATTGGGAAAGTACATAGGAAATGAATTGTGCCATCTTATCAACTTTTAAAAAACAAACTACCCCATAGAAATGACCAGACTGAGAGTCTCTTATTATCAATAAACTTACTCTGAGTATTGGCTCAAAAGTTTTTTTAAAAGGTCTACCATCTTTATACCAGCTGTAGTCTTTTGGTATTGGGTAGCCGATTGCTTCAAAAGCTAGCACCAACTGTTGAATAAAAAGAAAGAATACTTTCAGACTGATAAGAAAGATGATATAGGTAAAGCATTAAGTATTAAGCTCTTTAGCAAGATTCAAGACAACAAATCCTTATTATGTTCAACAGTGTTTATTAAGTACAAGTGAACAGTTAAATAAATGTAACATTTACTCTTCAACTGAAATTTACCAACCTCCCCATCTGCTTCTATTTCCATATCACTGGGTTCCCGTACTATTGTAGGAGGCATGCTTTCAACACTCAATATAAATCTTGGGGAAGTCTGCTCCAACAGCTCTTCCATGAGATTTTGCTTCACTTTACAAATGTATTCACCTTGATTCTCAATACTGTTGAAGAAACACCCATTGTACTGCTTAAATTTGTATAATTTACAGCTAAAATTTCAATACACCATTTTCACTGAAATGCATTTATATAAGGGCATGCAATTTAAATAAACATACTCATTCTTACCCCTAACCTACTGCCACTGAAATATACAATATCAAATGAAAACAAAATGGGTAATGACGAATGTGCAGACCAAGAAAGGAGTTGGATGTGTCTGTTCATACACATCCATCTTTAGGCTCAGTCTATTAACCTTCATGCTATGAAAAAGATTGAGGTGAGCAACGGTTTATGCAAGATCCTTTCTTTGAGAGCAGATGGTGGGTTTACCCACAGATGTTTACTGAGACATTACTAAAATAATTTCTAAAGACTGTGGAGCTCTCTCATCTCCCTTAATCACTGATTATGAAGAAACACAAGTAAAATGACTTTACCTGAAGTTATCTACGGTCAGTGTACAAGAGGTTTGTCCTTCCAAACAGGTGTTCTTGAAATACCACTGAAATTCTGGGTATGGAGATCCATCAACATCAACACTAATGAGAACTTGTTCTCCAAGTCTGATGCTACAATAGGTATCGTCAACTGGTAACCTTATCTGTGCAGGAACTGTCATAAACAGAAAGGAAATCTGAATCAATTTTAGGTTTAAATGGATTAGGTGTTCTGAAGAGATATTCTTTATCAGCAAAATACTCTGTCAATACCCAGTACACTGTCTCCTACTACTTTCCAAGGTAGCACAAGCCCTCTCCTCCAAGCATTACAATTCTGCAATAACCTGGAAACACAAGATCAAAATATACCATACTCTATGACATATGAGGCATTTTTTTTAAATGTGTCCCAAAAGTTACCCTGTATCTATCACACTGCAGGTTGTTTAGAATGACTGTAGCACTGGTATGAGCCTGAAATTCACATGCCATGTGACATACAGGATCTCACAATGTCTGTACTCAGAGAACCATTATCTTGTATATTAATGAATTCACTTTATACGATGGGGTTATAACTGATCTGCTGTATATGGTGAGTGATAGTTCATCCATTCAAAGCAGTCATCATGAAAATGATGATAATGAATTTTCTGCATATGAAGATGAACAAAATAAATGGAATTTCCTTTCTATTGTTATCCTTCTTATCATCTGATATACAAGATACTAAATATTCACTGGATAAAAACATCATGATCATGAATGTACATGTAGTATTTCTATACACCTACTCATGGGAATTTTCACTTTCTGTAAGGATGAAGAAGTGCTTTGGTTCATGTTTTAAGAGTTATATGTTGAATAACAATACAATACCTCATTTCCATTAAACTTTATTCCATTTATATAGATATATAATTTCATATTCCTATCACTAACCTAAAAAAACTTTTAACAGATCACCTAATGAGCAAGAAAGAAAAAGTGTAACTTTAATCATGGTGTCAAGTGTGAAAAAACCTTATAAAATGTTAATAAAGACTAAGGAGAAATCAAAACAATTTAATCAAGGACTTCTTGTTATCAATTTTCTTTAAATCAGCAAAGAAATATCAACAAAAGATTATATTAGGTAATTAAGCTACAAACACCTTAAAAAAACAGATGAAGTTTTGAGAGATAGACAAACAGATAAAGCTAGATGAAGTGATTCTGAATACTGTCAGTATATAGAAATAAAGTCTAAGAGATGGGGGCATCATAACTGTAGACGTCCTTCCCATACTGTATTGAACAATTTGATAATTACATAGCTCACTATACACTCTTTACAAAAAAAATTTTAACATACCATTAGTTACAATCTTTCTGAGAATATTGTAGAGCTGACATTCTCTCATAAGATACTGTAACATCTGCACTTCTATATCATGCTGTTTAAGCTTGTTTAATAGTGCCAGTCCCGGAGAAAAACTTCTTCTCATAAGTGACACTTCTTCTTCACTGAAAAGAAAAAAGTGCTTATCCCATACTTTCTACCTAAAATCAGTATGTCACCAATACTCTGCCATACCAGAAATCAATACAGTATTAGTAAAGCCCTAAATTTCTACAGACACTTGTTTTAAACTTTCTATATATGATAAAATCAAAACAGCCCATTCATTAGCATTTCACCATTACCTTCATAACCAGTTACCATAATCCAAAGAAAAGGTAAATCGAAAAAATATATCAAAGTCACAATAGTACAAATTCACAGGAATATTGAATAACAAAAACAGACATACTTCCTGTGCCCCCTTCATGCTTCTTCCCTCTTCATCCAAAAGGGTTGAATAAGCAAGGACACTAATCATCATAAGCTTTGAGGAAAAGATAGACTAGAACCAAGGTCAGGAAAAAGAAATAATCGTCTGGCTAACTCAGAGGAGAGAGAACCATCCCACAACAAACCACAGACTCAGCATGAGTGTCCCCTAATAAATGCCCCCATTGGCAATAAACCTGCTGGAACGTCACACAGCCATAAGAAAACTAAAAACACACCCCTAGGAAACAGTAAGAGAGATTAGAAGCAAATCAAAAGGACTTCAGTACCTTCACAATATCTACAATGTTGTGCTAAGCACAGGATACTTTCCTCAAAGGTTCAAAGAGCCTATAGTAACAATGATACCAAAACCAAGAAGGACAGAAACAAATCCAAAAAACTACTGCCCTATATTCCTCCTACAAATCCTAAGGAAACTCTTTGGAAGAATTATGAACCTAGGACAAAAAGGCACCATGAAAAAAACTTCCATAACCCTAATCAACATGGCTTCTGAAGGAGCCTAAGCACTACCTAAGCAATCACAGTTGCAGCAAAAAAATGACTATTTCCAAAGTATTAGGAATAAATCATAATTATACATAGAGACAGGGGCAAAGCTTTGGACAAAGTGTGGACAATCAGCCTACAATTAGGTATGCCTGAGATTACAGACTGACTGCTGTGTAACTTTCTAGATCAACTCACAACAAAAATCATCATTTATACATCACCCAAATTTCCTTTATCAAGTGGTTTCCCTCAGGGCTGTATTCTATCACCAACACTGTTCATAACTTAAACAGCTGATATACCTCCACCAGTTGGCATCATGAGCACAGACATCTATGCCGATGACGCCACTCAAATGGTTGTCACGAACAACTCACTTCCAGAACATACTTGTGTAGTACAGTCAGAGGCAACCAGACTACACAAATTTGAAAGGGACTGGTTGAAAAGGAATGAATATAAAAATAAACATAAACAAACAGGAGCTGTGATATTGCACATGCTCCATCCTTACATCTGGAAATGAGATCAAGTAAGTAATAATAGGGTAAGAGAGATGTGTGGTAATAAAATATTTGCTGTATATACTTGACACCACCCTGTACACCAGGGATAAAAAGTTGCCATGAAAGTCACTCACAAAGGGCTTCACCTTTAACATATATAACTTCTGCAGTGGAGTTCCCCAAGGAGCAATAAATTCTCAAATTTTCTAAATCTTTTCCTACATAACCTCCCAGCACCTCAAGCAAACTACAACACAAAGGTCTGCTCATATGCAGACAACCTCACAATCACATCACAACACCCTGACACAGTAACAACAATAATATGCAGCACTACATTACACAACTGGAACAATGGCTCACCCAGAACAGAATATCAACATCTCCAGAGAAGTCTTCAATCTCAACCAAGACAGGTAATCCAGCTCACACCCTCCAGTCACCTTGAATGGGGACTCTGTGCTAGCCATTATATTGCAATTGAAAATGAACATCTGATTTAGATGAGTAAACACATATATACAGACCTGAACACAAAATCGCCAGCATTATTTCTGAGGATCCTGGCCAATGTAGACCAGATGTCAGCATCATTTAAAGCTTCTGCAATGTCCAAGACCAAATGAGTCGGTAAATCTTCAAGAAGAGTATGTGGTTGTAGCCCATTCCCTGCCATTATGCTGCTCTAGAGCATTAATGTTGATCTGAAATCATGAAATAAGTTTGTGCTATCTAAACTTTAATACTTTATGTACATATGGAGAGAAGGAATGAGGAGAGGTTGGCAAAGAGGATATGTATCAGAAGTGGAGGGGAAAAGGAGGAAATCAAACTGGATATGGAAGGATGGAGTGAAAGAGATTTTGGTTTCTTAGGACCTGACCATTCTGGAGGGTAAAATGCATACATGGGATAGAGTGAAATGGAGCAATATGGTATACAGGGGGTAATGTGTTGTCAATGGACTAAAAATGGGCATAAGAAGCAGCAGAAAGAAATCACGAAAGGTCTGTAAGGACTGGTTGTGGGGAGGGGGCTATAATTTCAGAGTATTATTCATGACAGCTGAGAATGCATACGAGTTAATGCAGCCTTTCTGTATCTGTCACTAATATGGATACTACAGCAAAAAAGTTTGAGAAAAAAGTAAGATTAGGTTGGGGTACATGAAATGAAAGGAAATTAAAGGCAAAACAATGTCACCTGACCTGAGTTAAAGACAAAACTGAAAATTCAAGTGTCAAAAAACTACTGTAATATAGTAACTGAAAATCACACCATTAAACACACCCTGCTAAGTACACTCTCCAGCATACAATGTGGATATCACCCATCACAATAAACACCATTTCAACTTATCCCAAGACCCTACATGGCCATGATGCAACTGCCACAGAGAAGACAAGATATATATATATATATATATATATATATATATATATATATATATATATATATATATATATATATAGTTATGCAGCTCCACATGCCCCAGGTTAGACAAGTGAAATATGACCTCTGGCGAGGCTGTATCAGTGGAAGCATAGTCTCTTCAAAATACATCTGACTCTAAAGGAGTCTACCTTTCCCTGCAACAAGGAGAGCAGCGCAGGCCTGGATTGCAGGAGCCTCTACAGTATAGAGGTAGGTGCTACAAGGAACCTACACCAAGACTCTTACCTGAAAAGTTTACTTGAAATAAGTACGACTCCAAGTTTACTTGAAACAAGACACATACACGAAAGCAACATGTGGGCGTCCCTAAACTACTACTTTTAGCATGTAATTTGGTATTTACATTTTACTTTGAATGTTTAAGATCTCTTCCTTACCTTATAATGTTGGTCATAATACGTCATGCAGTTATGTAGTCGTCTGGTTTACGCTTGACCTTTGCCCCATGGCCACAACTTGTCCCATTTCTGTTTCTTTCTCTCTATATATCTCTCTCCTTCAGGTAGTCTTTCTGTGATATTTTCCTTCTTCACACATAACCTTATGATGGCTCGAACATCACCATTACAACATGACAAGACACTTACCATCTGCACCACAATAATACATTAAAATCTTGATAAGAAAACCGATGTATAAACACGAATCTTGACTACAGTTCCTAAACTTCTTAATGTTACTTTGTTACATTGAAAAAATTACTCAGATACAAGTCACATTGAGATATAATTACGATTAGTATTTAGTTATGAGGTAACTCTTTCGTGATAATGCCACTCCTCCCTGATGCCATATATATATATATATATATATATATATATATATATATATATATATATATATATATATATATATATATATATACACGAACGTGACGCCATATTACGATTTATATAGATTATTAACTACTACAACTACATATAAGTAGTCTACATTAGGGGTTGATAACTTACACCATAACTACAACTAGTGGTTGTTAGACTTGTATTTGGTTATAGTCTAACTCGCTTGGAAATACAGTTCGTTTCTTTTAATGTTACATTTGCATTTTATAAACTTCCTGGACATCTATCCTTAAGAAATTTCGTCCTAAACTAATTAAAACATCTTTCGATCTTGTACGGAACATCCACTACAAAAATACATGGTTATTGTTAAGTAACAGCCAATTCAAGAAAGCCTCACATTATTCATATAGAAGGATTTAAACTGTCTATCATTTGAACCAACTCATAAGACGATGGAGCTAACTAATGGCCATTAGCGAGGAGCCATCACAGTTATCTGACAGCGTCACTGATAACGTTACATATCGTACTTAAGTGTGTACTGGTAGTTAAACAGCACCCCAGGGACACGTCTACGACTCATTATTCCTAACAACAGCGACAACGACTCATTATCTCTAACAACACCACCATGGGACCTGTAACACCTCATTTACCCTACAGTATCACCACGAGACATCAACACCTTATCTAGCCTACAGTAGTCCCACAACATCACCCTACATCAATCATTCTTCGGCAAAAAAAAAAAAAAGTGAACGAATGTGGCCTTTTTGTCTGTATTCCTGGCGCTACCTCGCTGAAGCAGGAGATAGCGAGGCTGATTCCTGTGTGGCGTAGTAGCGACAGATGGATGAATAATAATAATAATAATAAGAATAATATATATATATATATATATATATATATATATATATATATATATATATATATATATATATATATATATATATGACAAGCAAGAGCAAGGAACAAGTATAATGATTACACAAAAATGTTTTTCAAAATGAGTTCTTATTTACTATTATTATATCAAACTGATAACAGTTGTAGAAATAATTTAAAGTTATTCATCCAGATTATAATCATTACTAACTCGTCTCGTTTTTGAGAAGGTCTAATGATTATGGTACTTGAAGATAAAGGGGTTGCCCGCCACTCATAACATGTCTGGTACACAAACATGACGCATGATGATAACCTTGTCACCAAACACCACAAGACCAGATGGACGAAGACTTCTGAAAAAAATATTTGCCACAGGATATAGAACAAAATTATAATACATCACAATCAACTTGCAATATATCACCTCAACTTTTGTGCAAATGCATTTAATTGAACTTCTGCGTCATTTAGCAGGAAAACGAGGTATTATTAGTCACCATATGAAAATTATCTTATCAAAGGTGTGTATTAATCAAGAATGTTGATAACTAGGTGACAAAGTGGTTTGTTATGATAAACAGTATTGATCTGCAATAATGACATGCCTGCCAACAAAATGTCTATGTCCCCCAACAAATAACAGGTCATACAAGAGTATGATGCGTCTCAAAGGAAAACGTAAAAGATAAAAATATTTCAACTTCAGTTAGCTTTATTATCTAACCACCTGAGACTTAAATAAGCACCAAGTGTGCTTAGTTATAGGTGGCAAGGTATACAACCCAGCCAGATTTATGATCAGAACTGCATCATTCAAGCAACGACAACAAAAATGGCGCCTTCTGGACATGCTATTGTAAACATTTGAGCGAATACATAGAAGTTCCTTGTCAACAAGATGAAGTAAAAACTGATCTTGTGGCAAAATGAAGACATGATCACCAACACCCTGTGACAGCAATAGGAGGATCCCATCCCTTTAGTAAGGAATAAAGGGTTGAAAACCATGTTGAACTCTATCGAAGTGACGATCGCGGAGGGAACAACGGCTTTCTATAGGATCCAACACCTTGCCACATACATGTATGGCTGACCAAGTTTGTTTGTCTTGCGTAAATTCCATTCCTTATAGTTGTCGTGTGGTAAGAATAGTGAGAGGTGAAGTCCATGGCAGTACCCGTGAAGCAGTACTTTACATGCTGATTTTACGAGTCTATAAACTTAATATAGACTCTATAGTAAAGGTGGAGGAAGACAAGTAATATATATATTGCCTACAGGTGCTCGAGACGTGATTAGTCGAGATAAAGAGGGTAATAGTAGTTTATTAATGTCTGTACACGAATGTGGCGCACTTTTATCCTATTATCAGTTTCTGGGACTTGAAGTGTTACTATGGCGGGGACTGACCATGGTGAAGTGCTAACAAACCTTGAGGAGATCTTCGGGACGGTTGTTGAACATGAAGTCATCAAAATGATCCTCCAGTCATGTGACTGGGATTCAGGTAGTGCCTCTGAGATGTTACTGGCCATGATAGACAAAACTGACCTGCCAGGCTATGCCTGGGATTTATTAAACGCAGATTCCCTACCTCAGGATGGGGTAAGACACTCCCCTTGTGACTCTTTAGGCTCAAGACAGGAAGCAAATACAGCCGTAACTAGTGACAATGTAGAGAAAGTCATGGCGTCCCCCATTAATAAGTTATGTGCAATAGACAGTGATTCATCATCACCATCATGTTCACCCCTGAGGGGTGTTGGTGTGGCAGATGCTGAGGTCGCTCGGGAACATGATACTTCTCAGTGGGTCTTAGCCCCAGAATTTGTTCCTAATGCTTTTTACCAAAATACGTCAACTAATGGAATATGGCCTTTAGGAATGAGCCGCAGCTTAGTCCACATTCCGCAACAGCCCACACAGTCGAAAGCAAAACAGAAAACAGGAAAAATCAGTAAAAAAGATCAAATTGTTCGTAAAGTCTTACAGGATATTAAGATATTGGTCTTGCTGCGGGGTTTGCCTGGCTCTGGCAAGACAACTTTGGCCAGAGAACTGAAGGGCCGGACTGGTGTTATCCTCTCCACGGATGACTTTTTCCATGATAAACATGGGAAATATAAATACGAGGCCAATAAGCTTAGCAATGCGCATCAGTGGAATAAGCACAGGGCACGTCAGAGGCTTAAAGAAGGTAAGACTCCAATAATAATCGACAATACAAATATAGAGATATGGGAAATGAGGCCATATATCAAGTTAGCTCTTCAGTTTGGTTATGAAGTGGATATTATAGATCCAGATACCCCATGGAGGCTAAACCCAAAAGAACTTGCGAAAAGAAATATTCACGGAGTACCTAAAAGTAAAATAGTAGAGATGAAAGGCCGATACAAGTCAGATGTAAAGGTTGAACACCTAATTGCTGACCTGCAAAGATTTAAGCTGAGTGAACAAAACTATGAAAATGATGAAGTATGGAGTTGTGGACCCGAGTTGGAAGAAGTTTGGAATAAAGTGCCGAAAGGAAATAACCAGAATGCACAGCGAGTGAGCACTTCACAGTTACAGTTTCAAGCTAATTTAAGTAAAAAGGATGACTGGAGTTCTGGTGAAGAGGATGAAGATGCAGATGTAATAATTGAAGGATACGAGTCTGAAGGAGATGAAGCCGATTCCATGTGGTCTCCCCCCAGTGTTACAACTGAAGATGATGGCGATAAAACTGATTTAGTTAGGGAACTGCAAGTGCCTCATATTAATGAAAAAAGCAATGTTCAAGGTGATGATGTAGGAGGGTCAACAAAAGAGAAGGAAGATGTCAGCAAATATGAAATTGAAAATACAGCCTGTCATGAAGATTTTAAAATTACCAAACAAGAAAATGAAAGGACAGAAAATGAGGATGAGGAGAAGACACAGAGCATGGAAGATCAATCTGCATGTAAGCAGGCAAATTGCAAACCAGAACTTACAGATGGGTTGCAAGGGATAGATGTATCCGAGAAAAAGAAAATAGAAATAATTAAGGAAGCATATATTAACACTAATGTTGAAAATGAGACAGATTGGGATGATATTACATTACAGGTTTCTGGGGAAGAGGAAATAACTGACCAGAAATTCAGTGAACTGGTCATGAGTTTTGACTTTGCCATGAAAGAACAGTTACAGAAACGTCTTGGTGGAAGTGCCGCAGGACTAGAAACAGGCACGGTAACTTTTGATGCAAATGAAACTCTTGATGAAGATTCAATCATGTATGAACTGTGTAGCAATATGGAAGAGAAAAATGATAAATCTCAGTCACTGCTTATTACAGGATCAAAGGAAAATGAGGAGCAAAACAAGTTTTTGCCAATAAATCATAATCAAGAACGTGTCTCTTCGAGGGAAAGTTTAACAGAAGCTGTGTCAGAAACAGTGAATGATAGCGATGAGACAAATACAGATGCTTTGCCGGGAAAGGCAGAAAAACCAGACGCAAGTGATGAAGAACATGAAAATTTACCTGATGATGACTATGTCCCATCTGGTGGCTGTGATGCACATGTGGAGATGGTAATACCTGAAAACTCTTTTTCGAGTCACAGTAAGGTAAATTTCGTATGTAGTTCTGAAACTGATGTTCAGATACAACCACATGATATCCTTTTGGAAGCTTGGAAAGATTTTCCAGAGAATGGAAAAAAAGTGTGTGAAGAAAAGAATTTAACTAAAAATGACACAGATATCCTTATAAGTAATGAGAATTCTCTTTCACTCTGATTGAACAAGATACTAGTGAACATGAATTATCCCACAAAGTGACTGTAGAGGATTCCTCCCAAGGCTTCGGTGACCAGTTACTTGACGACAGTTTAGCCTCATGGGAGTGTGTTGATACAGCTGGAGGAGTAAGCCTTTTGGACTGGGATTCTCCAAGAAAAGAAATCAATGACACTGACATACGTGCTTGTAAGCCAACTAGAACAAGACGTAAAAGAACAGAAGGAGATCCAACAAAGTGGTTAAAAAATGTGGATGTAAAGACCAATGTATTAGAAGATCCTAGTGTAGCTTCATGGAATCCTGTTCAAAGCGGCACACCCTCTTGGGACACAAGTGAACCAGAGTTATTACCTAGCTCCACAAGTCACCTGAATACAGAAAGGGAAGAGAGAGAATGTGTTACCATAGAACCACAGCCACATACTGGTGCTGTACGAAAATGTAGGAGACAGAAACAGCATACTCGAGCTCTTTCAGCAGCTAGTACCAGTTCTGGTCATTCAGATGACCAGGAGGTATATGATATTTCTAGTAATTCTTTGCCAGATTCAGATATTCATGTGGTAAACTCAAAAGTTAGTATAACTCAAACTGATGCAGAAACCCAAACTCAGTCTACTGACTTTGAAGCTGTTCAGCAAGATAATAATCTTCATGGGATGAAGATAATGTATTGCCAGCAAGATTATATTCCCAAGAACATCGGAGATGACCTTCTTCCTGAAAATGGACCTTTAACTACTGGTAAACTTAAATTAGATAAAGGCACGATGACTGAATGTATATTAGACATCACTTTGGTTGAGCCATTTCGAAATTTGGTTGCATTCTTTCCAAAGATTCCTGAGGAGGATCTTCAAGATGTATTTGAGAAATGCAAATATAACTTAAACTGGGCAATGAATGTCCTGTTGGATAGTGGATACGAAATGTCAGATCCTACTGATGCAAATGTTAATTGTGAAGAACCCAGGGAACTAGACATGGATACAGAATCAACCTCAGAGACAACAAGCACCGGGGATGGCAGGGATGACCGTTCGTCATTCGCTGATGCCAGTGATATATCATCAGATATGTTGACAGAAGAAAGAACTAGGAAGTTTAAGCAAAGTCAGCAACCTAAGGACTTGGATAGTAAAAAATCATTGGAAAATTCTTTCAATTTTCCTGATTCTGTTGATGATAGAGTTACCCGATTAACTGGGAAAGATTTTAATGATCTCAGTATGACAAAAATTAAACGTATGAAGACCAAGAAGAAACATGGAGGGAAGAAAAATGCAACAGTTGAAAATAAGAAGTCGACAGAGAATAATAACAATGACGAGGATGGAGGAGGAGCCCAATACATAACATTAGTAATGGACCCTTTATTTGCCTCACAGCTCAATAGCATGTTTGGTCCATCAGGTTCTTTTGAAATCAGTGGCGACTTGACAGTAGAGGACCGTAGCGTTATTCTTCCTTTAGAATTTTGTCACATGATTCATAAATACTGGACGGATACTCTTGATGGCAAATTTAAGCACGAAACAGAGGTTTTAGACAGCCTTATTCGTGAGGATGAAAGTTATGCAAGGCGATTGCAGGAGGAGGAAGATGCAGAGGCATGTTCAAGGAGTGGAAATAAAATGGAAAATCTGGATCAGGGGTTCCAATTAGACCCACCACAGCGATTCCAGGAAATTATGGATTTAGAGCAAGCATTACAATTAAGTCAAGGAGATAAAGTATTTGACAACCTTCCTTTTTCGTCTCGTCTCAGTCTACAGCGCCTACAGGCAGAATATCCTGAAGTTGATCCTGTTGCACTAAGAGAAGAATTTGCAAGAAGTGGTTTCATTTACAAAGATACTTCAGAAAAACTTTGTAGTCGCTACAGGACAGAACAAGGAATTCCCAAAACTGTGATAGCCCCTGAGGCTCTGTACAGGTATGAACAAGAAATGATTCGACAGGCACAGCAAAATAGCTTAGCCCAGCAGGAACAAGAAGAATCATTTGCTCTGCAGGAGAATGAAGACATATTGCCAGATGATCCTCAGGTGATCTATAATATCTTTTATCTGAATCTCTGTTGGAATTTTATTTATCTGAATATGTAATTTCATTTCCATGAGGTGGATCAGGTACATAAAACCTCTGAATTATGAAGCTATTCACCATTTCCATTCTTAATATTGAAATCCCCATGCTCCTCAATTATACCCTCAACTGCTACATTACTTACTTTGACATTCAAATCACCCATTACTAATACCTGGTCTCTTGCATCAAAACTTACGGGGAAAAAAAAGCTTCCAAAACACTTGCCACATGATCTCATGGCCAGGTGCATAAGCAATAATAGTCATTCATCTCTCACCATTCACTTTCATTTGTGCCTACATCAGTCTAGAATTTACTTCTTTACACTCTTTCACACACTCCCACAACTGCTTCAGTGGTAGTGCTAGTCCTTCCTTAGCTCTTGTCCTCTCACCAACCTCAGACTTTACTAAAACATTTCTAAGCCATTCTTCCCCTTTACTCTTGAGCTTTGTTTCACTCAGAGCCAGAACATCCATGTTTCTTATCTCAAACACACTACTCTCTCCTCTCATCTTTGTTACATCCTCACACATTTAGACACCCCAGCCTAAGCCTTCGGAAATGAGTAGAGAGACAGTCAAATGGATTAGGGCACAGGTCATCCTCGCCTCTCTCAAGTTACAAAATCAGGTTAACCTACATTCTGGGTAACATATTTAAAAATTTTTCAACGGTGAACAAATATTGCATTAGATTCTTGACCATACCTAACATTATTTCATGTTTAACTCCATAAACCTTACAGTTTGACCAGTGTAAAACTGATCACACTCTTTACAGTGAATATTGTACACACAACCCTTCTGAGCAGTTATGGAATTTTTGATAAAGACTTTCCCCAACAGTATTATTATGGCTGAGGATGACATTAAAAGTTTTTTAGCAAAACGGGAACATTAAGCAAGTTTACACAGTAGTGTAATACCAACAAGTTTGTATTCACAAAGGTCATCACTGCTAACAGGTCAGGAAGGGGAATGTGATGGACAGCACAGTGCTGGTTCACCATGATGTTGTCATGAACCATTCCAATATCTAGACAATAAAACTTCCCTGATTGATGGGCTGAACATTATATGATACATCCTTCTTCCTTGAGACACCTAAAGTATGGAATTCTTTTCCCCATTTTGTCTTTACCTCTTCCTAGAACCTTTTTACCTTCAAGAGTCAAGTTTACAAATGCCTGCAAAGCCCTGATTAAATTTTACTTTTTTTCTAATAGTGTATTCCTGTCACCTGAGATGGCCTTTGAATGGGGACCATTCCAATATCTAGACAATAAAACTTCCCTGATTGATGGGCTGAACATTATATGATACATCCTTCTTCCTTGAGACACCTAAAGTATGGAACTCTTTTCCCCATTTTGTCTTTACCTCTTCCTAGAACCTTTTTACCTTCAAGAGTCAAGTTTACAAATGCCTGCAAAGCCCTGATTAAATTTTACTTTTTTTCTGATAGTGTATTCCTGTCACCTGAGATGGCCTTTGAATGGGGACATGTCATGCTCATGCCATGTTGTTCACTATTAAAAAATGAACTGAGAGGAAGTGCACACTTGACCCAAACTATGGAAATGGAGTTCAACATAATAGATAATTCTATTGTACATATAAGATATCCATTCATGTTTATTGTAGCATACATATTTCAATGTGTAAAGGTATGTGTAATTTTGATACAGGTTTATCGTGATGAGGCTCAGTTACACTATCGCCAGCGTCAGGAAGCGTTCAAAAAAGCACAGGAAGCATCCAGTCAGGGGATGAAAGCTGTAGCAGCTTATTATGCTCGCATAGGAAATGAGCACTCAATCAAATTATGTGAGGCCAATCAACGGGCATCTAAGAAGATATTAGAAACAACCAATGCCCATATTAAGGATGCCAATTGTTTAGATCTGCACCATTTGCATGTTACAGAAGCATTAAGTGCAGCTCAAGCATTCCTTAATGAAAGACAACGAGTGCTAACAGCTCGAGGATTACACCGCATGCAGGTGTCTCTGATTACAGGTCGAGGAGCTCATAGTTTTGGAGGACAAGCTAGACTGAAACCAACAATAAAAGAATTTCTAAGGAAAAGTGGTTATATTTTCCATGAAGCAAACAGAGGTATGTTTACTGTTACACTGCAAGGTGAGCAATTTTGAAAGTATGAAGAAAATACAGGTTTCTATGTTGATAGCAATAATGGCCTAAATAAAATGCACTGTTTTCATTATCATTATGGATGATATGCAGGGTTGTTTAGTAGTTATAAAGTATCACATTGTTTCCTGTTTAGAATTTTAAACAGCTTGAAATAAATTTTTATAAAATTTTAATGTTGACATTAACTTATTTTTTGACCAGCCTTGGGCAGTAAATTTTTGCCAGCTTTTAAAGGGATTATGGTGTTCATCTCCTTTGAATGATCATAAAAAGAATACAGATTTAGCAGTGTTATATTAACTGATTTAATGTAATATGAATCATATCCTTAAAATTATCTTGTAAATCTCTGAACAGTGTGGGCCCTTATCCATCACATGGAGGACAACCATAATTAAGTGGTTGATAACTTAAATCTTTTAATGTATATGACAGTTCAATGTATATCATATATTTTGTATTTTTGTAAAGAAAATCAGTGTTGCAGACATAGCTTTCAAATAATGCTTTTACTTTGTGGTGTGTAAAAATTTACTGTGCGGTATACTTGAAAAAAGTAACGAGATATATTAGGATAATACAGAAATGTGGTGCTATATTGTGATATTTTTTCATTCATAAATTATGACAATGACATGATTCATTATGGCTCTTTTATATGCAACTGATGTGAGTAACTTAAATGATAATTACAGTTAATAGTTTGGTCTGGGTCACATAACTGCTTTTGCTATGTTTCTGTTTGACATATTGGAATTGTAAACAAAGCTTAAATTCTTATACATTTTAACTTCCTCTTAGCCTTACTTTTTTCAGAAGGGTATCAATTCTGTGTATACTGTTTCATCATTTTATGGGACAACGAATTGAGAAAAATACTGAATATACTTGAAACTTCTGTGAACTTTATAAAAACAAACATAATCATGATTTTTTTTTTTTTTTTTTTTGTTTGTAAAGGGGACTGAATATGATTGATGAAGGCAGGCATTGGTCAGGGAGGGAGATACAGTTGCACAAGTAATTTTTGATGACTTCTGTGTTTGTGAGCTTTAGATGTCTAAGTTGGTTAAGCAGATATTTATTTTCAATGTTTCCTTTGAAAACTGAGTTATTTTACATTTCTGTACATGTACAGAAAAGACACTTTCTAATTTGAAGTAAGTGAAAAGTACAAACTTTTACAGTATAGCTGTTTAGGGATGGAGGAAGTATGTTTAGTTGTACAAATATGAATGGCACTGATGCCCTCATTTCCACATCTTTGCCACAGCTGTAGTATTACTGAATGAAAGCTTTAGAATAATACTTTGTTGTAAGTATTTTTATAAGATTTGATTATTTTATAAATTAATTTGTGAAGTACAAACAAGTAAACCTTGTGTAGCCAGAAAATATAGGAAGACATCATGTGGCTGGCTCATTTTTCTTAATAAGTGATGTGATGTATCACTAGTGTAGAAAAGACATATAAACCTTAAGCATGAAATGATTACGTAAAATAGGAAACATTAGTTAACTTGATAGCAGTATTTGCTTGTCAACATTTTGGAAGCATTGGGTTTAAGTTGAAAGAGAATGAGCCAGTGACATAAATTTCACGCATATGATTATAGTATTACTTGTATGAATTGCTCAAAGTGCATGACACAGGAGCACATTTAAAGCTAAATTTTCAATAACACTAATAAGTTTAACTGGCTAAATTTGGAATTTTTGCTGTGGTTTAAAAATTGATTTTCCAGGAACTGGTAGGGCTGTATTGGTATTTTAGTTCTGTGATTTACAGTCAAATGAGGTTTATGAATTATGATTTTATAATGACTGCTACATAATTTACATAACTTAGAATTTTTTAAGATCAAACATGTATCTTTTACACTCCCATATTTATGTTATTGTTCATAAATACCTGTGTAAGTTAAATTGATTAGATTTAAATTTTGGCAGAAATTTGTTATCCATGAATCTTGTTAAGGGTAAACTAATCATACAATTATTACTTGGAAATGAAATGAATAAGCTATATATGTATGGGCGTAATGTACACAGAATCAAGGGAGACCCCATCTTACGAACATCAGACCTATGAACAGTCATACTTATGAATGAGCTCCAAAAAATTATATGTAATTCCTCATCTGACTTACAATTGATTTCTCATGAACCACGGAACCACTTAAATATGTATTTTTTTCATTAAATGTTGCATGACATAATGTTTCATTAGCCATATTTGCTTCAGAATACAATATTCAATACATTATTTTAGTTAGGTCTAGGTATTTAATCAAATTTTATGTGAATTACCATCATTTCTTAACATTTTCCAACTTGTAAACAAATCCGCTT
This sequence comes from Panulirus ornatus, assembly GCF_036320965.1. Classification (NCBI taxonomy): domain Eukaryota; kingdom Metazoa; phylum Arthropoda; class Malacostraca; order Decapoda; family Palinuridae; genus Panulirus; species Panulirus ornatus. The sequence goes on from NC_092295.1 coordinate 3,340,405, forward strand.
ATGAACTGGGTTCATCAACATAACTCATTCGTAAGCTGGAGACTCCCTGTAGTCACCACCTCTCCTGTTTGTTTTTTCATTCAATCCATCCATTCATATATATATATATATATATATATATATCTTTTTTCTTTTCTTTCAAACTATTCGCTATTTCCCGCATTAGCGAGGTAGCGTTAAGAACAGAGGACTGGGCCTTTGAGGGAATACCCTCACCTGGCCCAATTCTCTGTTCCTTCTTTTGGAAAATTGAAAAAAAAAAAAAAAAAAAAAAAAACGAGAGGGGAGGATTTCCAGCCCCCCGCTCCCTCCCCTTTTAGTCGCCTTCTACGACATGCAGGGAATACGTGGGAAGTATTCTTAATCCCCTATCCCCAGGGATACTGGTATATATATATATTTTTTTTTTTTTTTTTTTTTTCATACACAATTTGCCATTTCCCATGTAAGCAGGGTAATGTTAAGAAAAGAGGACTGAGCCTTAGAGGGAATATCCCCACTTGGCCCCATTCTCTGTTCATTCTTTTGGAATATATATATATATATATATATATATATATATATATATATATATATATATATATTTTTCTATATTATACTTCATCGCCGTCTCCTGTGTTAGCAAGGTTACGCAAAGAAACATGAAAAAATGGCCCAACCCACCCACATACACATGCATAAACGCCCACACATGCACATTTACATACCTATACATTTCAATGTATACTTACATATACATACACAGACATATACATATATACACATGTACATATTCATACTTGCTGCCTTCATCCACTCCCGTTGCCACCACATCACACAATGAATAGCAACCCCCCCAAAGGTAGCGCTAGGAAAAGACAAAAAAGGCCACATTTGTTCACACTCAGTCTCTTGATGTCATGTGTGATGCACCGAAACCACAGCTCCCTTTCCACATCCAGGCCCTACAAAACTTTCCATGGTTTATCCCAGACACTTCAATCCATTGACAGCACGTCCACCCCGGTATACCACATGGTTCCAATTCACTCTATTCCTTGCACGCCTTTCACCCTCCTGTATGTTCAGGCCCCGATCGCTCAAAATCTTTTTCACTCCATCCTTCCACCTCCAGTTTGGTCTTCTGCTTCTCCTTGTTCCCTCTACCTCTGACACATATATCCTCTTTGTCAATCTTTCCTCACTTATTCTCTCCATGTGACCAAACCATTTCAACACATCCTCTTCTGCTCTCTCAACCACACACTTTTTATGACAACACATCTCTCTTACCCTTTCATTACTTAGTCGATCAAACCACCTCACACCACATATTGTCCTCAAACATTTCATTTCTAACTCATCCACCCTTCTCTGCACAACCCTATGTATACCCATGCCTCACAACCATATAACATTGTTGGAACAATGCCAATTTTTGCTCTCCGAGATAACATTCTCACCTTCCGCACATTCTTCAATGCTCCCAGAACCTTCACCCCCTTCCCCACCCTGTGACTCACTTCTGCTTCCATCTGCTGCTAAATCTACTTCCAGATATCTAAAACACTTCACTTCCTCCAGTTTTTCCCCAATCAAACTTACCTCCCAATTGACTTGTCCCTCAACCCTACTGTACCTAATAACCTTGCTCTTATTCACATTTACTCTCAGCTTTCTTCTTTCACACACTTTACCAAACTCAGTCACCAACTTCTAATGCCTGTTCCCTTCAGGTAATTCTGTAGCAGAGGTGTGTGATGTCACCATGGTTGTTTAATTTGTTTATGGATGGCATGGTGAGGAAGGTAAATACAAGGGTCCAGGAGAGAGGGGTAGGTAAGCAGTCTGTATTGGGTGAGGGGGGCCTGGAAGTGAGTCAGTTATTGTTTGCTCATGACACAACCCTTGTGGTAGATTCAAGTAAGAAACTGCAGAAGTGGGCGTCTGAATTTAGAACAAAGTGAAAGGAGGGCACTGTAAGCAAATGTGAGTAAAAATAAGGTTATTAGGTCTTGCAGTGTAGAGGGACAGGTTAGTTAGGGGGGGGGGTGAGTTTGAATGGAGAAATTTGGAGGAAATGGGGTTTTAGATACCTTGAACAGAACAAAGCAACAAATGGAATGGAGATGATTCATGGGGTGTGTGAGGGGTGGAGGTACTATGAGCGTTGAGAAATATGTGGGAGGTTGAAAACTGGGATATCTGAAGGAAGAGTTATTCCACTGATAATGTAGATGTAGAGATGCAAGGCATGGGCTATAAAATGAGAATGTTTGAGGGTGCATGTGTTGAAAATTAAAAATCTGAGAACAAAATGTGATGCGAGGAGAGTTGATTGTGTAAGTAATGACAGAGTAAGAGAGGAGAAGTGTGATAATAAGACTGGCTGAAAGAGCTGAAGGTGTGCTCAACAAGTGAAAAGAGGATGACAAAGAGGCTATATATGTCAGAAGTGAAGATGAAGGCAAAGATAAAACTGAAGATAGGAAGTTGGAAGGGAAAAAGACTGAGAGCTTTGGACCTAAACATGCAGGAGGGTGAAAGGCATGCAAGGGACTGAGTGAATTGAAGTAGTGTGATAAATGGGATGATGTTCAGTTAGTGGGCTGTACTAGAGAATATGAAATAGCAGGAAAAAAACACAGAAAGGTTGTAGGTGCCTGGTTGGGGTTATGGGGCTGCAGTTTTGGTGCATTACACATGACAGCTATAGAATGAAGCCTTATCTTCATCTGTTCCTGGCACTACCTCACTAACATGGGATATGTTAAACAAGTACAACAGAAAGAAGAAAATCATTATTACTATTATTATTATTATTATTATTTATTATACTTAGTCGCTGTCTCCCACATTAGCGAGGTAGCACAAGGAAAAAGACAAAAAAATGGCCCAACCCACCCACATACACGTATATACATAAATGCCCACACATGCACATATACATACCTGTACATTTCAACATACACATACATACACACCCACAGACATATATACACATGTACATATCAATACTTGCTTCCTTTATCCATTCCCGTTGCCATCCTGCCACATATGAAATGACACCCCTCTTCCCCCGCGCATGTGTGAGGTAGCACTAGGAAAGGACAACAAAGGCCACATTTGTCCACACTCAGTCTCTAGCTGTCATGTGTAATGCACCGAAACCACAGCTCCCTTTCCACATCCAGGCCCCACAAAACTTTCCATGGTTTACCCCAGACACTTCACATGCCCTGGTTCAATCCACTGACAGCACGTCGACCCTGACACTATTATTATCATTTCTTTTTTCATACTATTCGCCATCTGCATTGGCAAGGTAGCATTAAGAACAGAGGACTGAACCTTTGAGGGAAATCCTCACTTGGCCCCCTTCTCTGTTCCTCCTTTTGGAAAATTAAAAATGAGAGGGGAGGATTTCCAGCCCCCAGCTCCCTCTCCTTTTAGTCGCCTTCTATGACACGCAGGGAATACGTGGGAAGTATTCTTTCTCCCCTATCCCCTATCATTATTATTATTATAAATGATCACTGCTTCCCACATCGGAGGTAACGCCAGGAAACAGACAAAGAATGGCCCATCCATTCACATATACATATACATATATATAAATGCTACCATGCCTTACAGGAATCATCATCCCCCTGCTTTGGTGAAGTAGCGCCAGGAAAACAGACAAAAAGGCCACATTCGTTCACAGTTTTTAGCTGTCATGTGTAATGCACTGAAACCACAGCTCCCTATCCACATCCAGGCCCCACAGACCTTTCCATGGTTAATTATAATATGTAACCTTTACAAACACCTAACTCACACAGGTCATTCTTCATAACTAGACTTTCCTGCAGTTAGCACTACGTGCTAGCACTCTCGCAGCTCGTTCTTCATAGCTTAATTTTCCTGTGGTGAGCATTATTGTGCTAGCCCTGCCTTCTAGCAAAACGATAGGAGCAGTAGATAGAAACATTTAGACTTAAGTAGGAATCAGGAGTATTAGATAGGAGTGGCCATTGGGAACATTAGGTAGGAGCCTCTGCAAACACTATGCTAGACTTGCTCTCTGCCACTGACCTTTTAAGGGTGAGGCACTAAAGACCAAGAAGTGGTAATGGAGTTCTTTAGTTATGGAGGCTGTTGCCGTGGCCACCTCTCTGAGGGAGTTCCAATTGGAACAGGCATCAGAGACATAGATAGAATAGATATATATTATTATTAAGACATCATACCCATTATTTGTTATAACATTCCCTTAATATTTATACTCGATACACAAAATCAAGGTCAACACCGTCAAGGCTGGCTGATGGTCATGAGTATGCCACTGCCCTAACTGCTTGAAATTTCATACATTTTGTCTTATTTATTAGTATTTAAATCAAATTTTTGCATTGATATGAATGTATGACTGGGATTGATTAGATACTGTAAACTGGACAGAGGGACAAAATACCACAATGTTCTCATTATCTGAACACCCAACCTTGATCACATTCAGTTTATCAGTAAGCCCATCCATATAAATGTTAAACAAGTATGGAGATAATACTCCTCCCTGCTGCTTGCCACACGTCAAAAATGGTTGTGACACAGCAATCCCCCACTTCAAACACAACTGATGTCAAATGTACCACACACATAGTATATTCATAAAATGTACAGGTACGCCTTTATTTGACAAGATAGTGAGGACTTCTTCACAACAGGCCTTGTCAGAAGCTTTACTAGTAAATACTTCTTTAAACCGTGGAAAGTTCTGTGGGACCTGGACGTGGAAAGGGAGCTGTGGTTTTGGAGCATTATACATGACAGCTAGAGACTGAGTGTGAACAAATGTGGCCTTTATTGTCTTTTCCTAGCACTACCTCGCACACATGAGGGGGAGGAGGTTGTTATTTCATTGTGGCAAGGTGGCGATGGGAATGAATAAAGGCAGACAGTATGAATTATGTACGTGTGTATATATGTATATGTCTGTGTGTGTATATATATGTATACGTTGAGATGTATAGGTATGTATATTTGCGTGTGTGGACGTGTATGTATATACATGTGTATGTGGGGGCTTGGGCCATTCTTTCGTCTGTTTCCTTGCGCTACCTCGCTAATGTGAGAGACTGAAAAAAAAAAAACTTTGCAACAAACCTTGTCAAATGCTTTACTCATGTCCATGATGCAGGTATATATGGGAGTCTTTTTACTATTGTATAATGATATAAAATGTCTGAGAACATATACAGCCATCTGAGTAACTAATCCACTTTTGTAAGCAAACTGGTGCTGAGATGTATGCATATACCCCTTGCACATGTTTAATATAACACATTAGAGTAATTTCAGAATCAAAGAAGATAGCACTGTAGGCCAATAACTGCTCAACAATGATGTCTTTATTCTTATCCTTAAGTAGTGGAACAATAATAGTTTTAGATAAAATATCTAGTAGGTGTGAGTGGTTCAGACAGGATGTAAATAACAGTGCACTCCTCATTTCCCAATTTCACTGTATTATTCCTGGCTACAGACTCCTCTTTACCAAATATATCATTCTAAATCATCCTCAAATTATTCTCCTCTTTTTGGTATTGCCCTAGTCACAACACAAGCTGGGTAAACAATTTTATTATACTGTATATCACCATCAGGTCCATCAGGTTTATACTCCTCTGAGACATCCACCACATTTTTATGTCATGTGGTTCACTTTTACAGTAGTCTCTACATCAAGTGGATTTTCACACATAATAAACACTAGGACTACCATGTCGCCAGCCAAATCATTCACCAAAAACATCTGCATTCCAGGTAAGGAAGTTCCTTATCTCAACTTTTACACTGCCACTCACAAACCTACTCTCAAGATTCACATTATGTAATGGGACAGTCATCCCTAACCCTCTTACACTTCTTCACCAGAGTGAGACTCCTCTGTCTACTCTATACATCTTTCAGAATTAAACTCTGGTTTGCTCCAGGATCTCTCAATATCATAATTTTTTCCTCAGGAATGCCTTTAATCCAAACTTCAGTAATAAATGACCCAAAATTTACAATTTTGCTTTACTCACTGTACCCACTACCTCTTACACCACAAATATTCTGGGGTTTTCCTCAAGCAACAATTAATCCCACATACTTTTAGGATTCTCTGACAGTGATATTTAGCATGACCATTTTCTCCACAACCAAAACATTTCATTGGTGGTCTCTCCTGTCTACTAATATAAGGGTTATAATTGGACTGAGGTCTTGGATACTTGTATTGTGTTTGTCTTTGGGATCTGTTCCCTACAGTATTTTGTGACACATAGTTAGGTGGATCTTCCACTTAATAATGTGGACTAGGCTGCTTAACATCTGAATAGTTCTCATGCTATAATTTCAGTCATAATTCTGCCTTACTCCACTTTGTTTATGTGAAACCTTCTCCTTATACATTTTGTGTGCCACTGCTAACTGGTCATCAATCCATCAAATTCTCACTTATTTCATAATTAATTTCAGGGTATACAATACTTCTGAAATACTCCGACAGGTCTAGTTGTCTTCATTCATCCATTGCCTTTACTTCTTCAGACTTACAACACCTGTTGAATTTCAATCCACATTCTCTAGCCACTTCAAGATGAGTTCATTCACTAGTTTTCTTGAAGTCCCTAAACCTCCTCCTGTACACTTCTGCATCTATTTTCACGGTCTTCAACACTGCTTCCTTAACAGCCTTATAATCCACTGATTCCATCATACTCTGAGATGCATATGCCTCTAGCCTTACCCTTAAATTTACAGCACCAACATAGCCCAGTCACTTTCATCCCATTCTTTAATAGTTGTAACTTTTTCAAACTGAATAAAAAGTCCTCAGCTTCTTTTACAAACTCAGGTAACTGATTTATGCCATTATCTTCATCTCCAATTCCTCTTCTCATAACTGTCCTCTCCTCTATCTGTAACTTCATAAGTTTTACTTCTTTGTCTGGCTGTGTCCCCTCTTTTTCTTTCTCTGCCTCTTGCTGCATTTTCTTAAATTCAAACTCTAACTTCAATCTTTCCATTGCCATTTTTTCACTCATCTTCATCTCACCACCACTACAATTTCCAATACCTTCAGATTCCTCCAACATTGACAAAGACACCAGTTCATCAATTAACTCTCTCTGCATATCACTTTTGGTATGTGACCTCAGAAATTTCATAAATAGATGCCACCTGGTTTAATTCATCTTTAGTGTACTGGTACAGAAAATGTACATCTTGGGTTTCCCTGAATTTCTTTGTGTTGTCAGGCATATTTTAACTCTTGACAGGAATCACCTAACCACAAATTCTATACAAGTATGAACACTTGCTTGTTTACAGAAATCTTCACCAGTACATCACACGAGCAAAGTGGGGTACTAACCCATGACACTTGACACTTTCGTACAACTTGGTTACACTGGACAATCATTGCACTTGACTCAAACTCCCAGTACACTTTATTCCAATCCCAGTACACTTGGTGGTGAAGATGAATATAAGCAGAAATATTACACTATGCACACTACACAATACACCTTCTTCATCTGTTCCTGGCAGTACCTTGCTAACATGAGAAGTGTCAAACACGTATGAAAGAAGATTCTCTCTTTCTCCCTTGGTAGGCAGTACTCTGATGGCAGCCACTGACCATGGAAATTCTACTGGTAATTCCCACCTCGGTACTGGGAGGTTTAGTGACGGCTGTGTAGTTTCATTCCTTTGGCCTATGTTTCTGCCTCTTCCTTCTACCTCACCTACACTTGGGATGCTCACATTCACTTCACAAACATACAACCTCTCCTTTTCACACAAAACACTTGACAACATATAGCTCACATGACTTTTGGCATAACCCCATATAGTCTCCTACAGTAAGTACTATTCACTAGCCCTGCTCACTGGCAAAATCATGTCAAATATGAATTAGATTCCAATAAGGGAAGAAAATTGAGTTAAATCTTATTGTTAGTTTTATTTAAAAAAAGTAACAGCTTTTACATCTGGCATCCCTAAGGTCTGATACTCAAAAGAACAAGGCTTTAGAATATGACATGAAGCCCCTTTTAAGTAATTTTAAAGACATCTAGATTAAGGCTTGGACACATGAAAGTAACAAGGTTTTTGAAAACTAGCATACTGTCCTTTATAATAATGAACACATCTAGATTAACAAAGGGAAGTAGATTTTTAAGACTACCTACCAGAAGGCATGATGTTCAAACCCCTTGGGGGAAAAATCTAGAATTGTAATATTATTTCAAAGGATCTCGAGCTCACTGATTTTCTGCTTCACTTTGCGTGTACAGCTCTGCAGAAGAAAAAACAATGTAATTTATTTATCATTATCACCCCAAGACTAATTTAAAAAAAAAAATCCCGGTGCTAACCAGGATCTCTTTCTAAAAGTTTATCCAGCTTATTTCCAAGGGGAATATCTATCTGTATCTCTGACACAAACAATGATAAAAATGACTGTGAACTGGCAAGACAATCAGGTGGCTACGACTGAGGGGAAAAAATGAAATCACAAGAAAAAATTAGGAATGATAGAAGGAAGTGGGTTAAATGATGAATTCAAATTCTATAGGGAAGAAATGGTCACTGATGTGGTGGTGAAATCAACATAAAAGAACTATCATACAGTAAGATATGAATCTGACCACAAATAAAGAAATGAACATCCATTATTCTGAATTCAGAAGCTCTACTGTGTTAGGTACAACATAAGAGGATATTAAATGTTAACTGTGGTTCTACACACCAACACCAAGTTGTGTAAAACCACTGTGATACATTCAGTGAATGTAAATGAGGAAAAAGATGCAAAATTTAAAACCCCTCAGAAACTGTACAAGCAAGGATTTTATATATAATGTAATATCTAATCAAAAGTACTTGCATCAAATGATACAGAAGGAAAAACAAGACTGACCATGTTAGGTATGATAAACAAGAATAGGCACAGACAGAGATGCAAACAGAATGCAATGAAAGTTGATGACAGAACATGGAGAGTAGTGGAAAATGAAAACAGATTTGAAATCGGAGAAGACAAAAACAACCAAATTGATAAGGTGAGAATCACAGACAGTAAATTAACTGAAATTGTACGCCTGGGGCAAAATGGAAGCTGTGATGGAAACAATGTACGAGCACATTTCATTATTTGTTGAAAAAAAGGAAAAAAAAGATTGGAGTTAAAAAGGGTCAAGAGTTTATGAGACACCTATGTTGACCAGAAAAAGGGATAATTTGACTCCAACAATTATGGATACAGATGTGTCACTGAGTAACCTTGACATGAAAGAAAAAAGAGTAAGTGGTAAAACCAAAGGAAGGGAGCTTGGAGATTAGACCCTACAATCCCACTTTGTTAAAAACTTTTGATATATATTAGTATAGGGCAACAACACAGGTTTTTCTAAAGTCTCTGATACTGGATGACCAGGCATGTGAGAGCAGACTGTGAAATTTCGAGATGCTTACAAAAGCAGAGGTTCAAAAGAGATTCAAAGGCCTTGGAAATAGTATTAGTCAGAGCAACAGGTAACCTGGTTGGAGGGATTAGAATGATCATCCTGCTTTGGGATAGGCTGTAAAAAACCATTTTCCAAAGAAAAGAAACAGTGGGTTTTAAGAAGATACAAAACAGACAGATAAGCCAGCATGAATGCAAACCGCCTAAGAATACAAGGAGGGATGCCATCTGCTCTATACACCTTACTTGTATCCAAAAAGAGAAGTACTCTTAGAGAGTATGAAAAGAGATTACAAGGAGGGGCATAAGCTGAGTAAAAGGTGTATTAGAGGGAAAAGAAAAGTCAGAGTCATCCAGGATAGAGTTTGAAGAAAGGGATAAATGAAAGCAGTTTTCACTTTGTGAAAATAATTAGAAATGTCACATTCTACATGGACATTAGAAACACATCATCTTTAGATGTCTTGCCATCATCTTTCTAAAGACTTTCTCTCACACCCTGCCTTTCTTACAACTTTATAGCTTATACAATATACAGTCAATATTCCTACTTCACTATACAAGTTAATTACTAATGTTTTCATTCTTCACCTACAGGAACCTATGACAACAAATGGTTAGCATCCATGCATAAGATACAATGCATACTTCATCATGTCATCATGCAGGCTTCTTGCACACAAAACATGCCCTCTTGTCTCATTAACAAAGATTCTCGAACACCTCTAATGGACTCACAGAAGTTTTTCAATACAGAACATAGATGCTACAGGCCAGTGAAAATTAACTTTCTGTGTAGGGATCAAAAATCCCTATTGCTTCTTTCAGAACTTCTTTTACATCTATGTATAATCATAATTCTTAGGCCAGAAAAATTAACTTTTTGAGATGGGATTTAATCCTCCTATTGCTTCTTACAATATTTTTTATCTTTCACATCAATATAAAGGTCTGTGGATGGAGGATCAGGTTTTGGGGCATTATACATATCTGTGATAAATTATACAAGACAACTAGGGTTGATGTGAACATATTTGGCTATTCTTCATTTGTTCTGGGCATTGCCGTATTAATACAGGAAATATATATAAAAAAAATATGTGCTATTATGAATCTTTTGAAAAACAAATGAATCATGTCAAAGCAGTCATTAGTGAATACATGTCAGCTATCAATGCCAAGTGTTCCTGGACACTACCTTTGAAGTTGTAACATAGAAAGTCGTAAGTCACATTTGACGACGCTTAACATTATAAGCAGAAGGTAAGGAGTATAGGATCATGGAGAACATTCCCATGTCAAAGGAACCCATGCCCAACTTTCTTCAATTTCTACATAGAAAATGGCCTTGAAGCTGAAGACGAGCCAGAAAAGGGGTTCTGTGGTTACAATAACTTTCAGTAGTAGAAATTCATTAATTTGAGGAAACTTGAGGACTGCTTGAGTTATGTTGCATATGTGGGCATAGCAACAGTACAAACGACTTTGCAATGTACGCACTGTTTATAGGAACTAGCCATCTACTGGAGAATTTCTCTTGCAAATCACCAATGGTCAACTCTACATGAATCATAGTTCTACTAAGGACAGTGGTAAGTTGTACCATAACCTTTAAAACAGAAAGCCAACTTGATAGTGAGATATACACTATCTATCTATCTCTGAAGCCTGTTTCCTCCTGGAATTCCATAACTAAGGAACTCCAATACCATTACTTGGCCATTAGTGCCTCACCCTTAAAAGGCTACAAGCAGAGGGCAAGTCTAACATAGTGTTCGCAAGGCTCCTACCTAATGTGCTGCCAACGACTTCTACCTAATACTCCTAACTAAATGTTCCTACCTACTACTTCTATCTATTGCTCCTATCATTATGCCAAAAGCCAGGGCTAGCACACAGCGCTCACCGCAGGAAAATCTAGTTACGAAGAATGAGCTGTGTGAGTTAAGAGTTCTGTGTAACAAGGAGAGATTGTATGTGTGTGGACAGAATGCCAGAAGTCCATGTGAGGGTGAGACAGAAAGAAAAGGCAGCTACCTGGGTCAGAGGAGTGCACTTGACAACCACTGAAACACTGGTGCACTATGCAGCCATCACTAACCCTCCCGATACCCCAGCGGGTAGTACTGGTAATATACCTCCCTGATCGTACGCTGCCAACCAACTAGTACCTATCTATCTATATCTCTGATGCCTGTTCCATTTAGGAACTCCCTCAAGGGAGTGGCCACAGCAACAGAGTCTCCATAACTTGTGAATGAACTCTAGTGCCACTTCTTAGCCTTTTGTGCCTCACCCTTTAAGAGGCCACTGGCAGAGGACTAGTCTAGCCTACTGAGACAAATTACCACAAACATATATAAGTGTTCATGTAATGTTTATATATTCTAGAAACATGAATAATATCATAAATCATTACTTACCGTGAGAGGATAAGTTGCACCATCACCATGGAACAGTGCGTTTGTTCGATGATAGTACTTTTCAAGCTTATTGGTGAGTACCCACAGACTTTGTACAAGTAGCTCCTGCATGTCTTTATCTTCAATCAGCATTTCTAGACACTCCATCTAAAAAGATTAAACATATATCATTAACATGAGACCTTAAAAGAATAAGAATTTTGTTTTCCTTTCTCCAGTCAAGGACAAAAGTCCACATCAAGGCCTGACCTTAATTGAAAAATAGAGAGAATTATGAAAGGGAAAAAGAAAAGACAAGGGAAAGTATCAATGAACTTTGGAGGAAATGAAAAACCCATCTTTTAAAATGTGCCAGGTCACAGTTCTTGGGAAAGACATGAGAAGAGAGTTCCAAAGCTTTGAGGTGTACAGAAAGTAGCAGTTATCAAAATGGCACACCACTGAATTGCTGACAGCCACAGAGTAATCATGTGTAAGCAGACATTGTAAAGTAAAAGAAGTTACCATCTCTTAAGTAAACCTTACATACCACAATACTACACCAAGGTTTATTTCAAAATTAAAATTTTTCTGTATATGTCACTAAATGCTGACCTCTTATCATTTAAAATGAGAAATCTTAAGTATTTTTAACTAAAAACCTAACAAGTGTGTGAGGAGATGCTACATCATTCTTTCTTTTTCTTTCATACATGTTTCAAGCATTAGTGAGGCAGAGCCAGAAACAGACGAAGAAATGCCACATTGTCTCACATCCATTCTCTAGCTATCATGTAATGCACCAAAACACCAGTCCACAATCATGGTGTAGAGCACTACCCTATGATGTGTGTGAAGCAATGAAATGGTTCAACAACTAAATAAAAACTCACCTCCTGCAAAAGATTTATTTCTTTTGAAATGGGTCTTGGATGTTCTGACATATCAACTGTTGCTTCTGCATCTACCAATGGAGGTTTCAAAAACTCTGGAGGTGGAGAATTACATGAACTCGGTGACAGACTTTGGGAATGAATACTACATGATGAACTTTCAGACATATAGCCGCAAGAAGGACTATGGGATCTTCGGCTCCGAGAATGTGAGCGATGAGTGTGTGATTGATTCTTTGGACAGCTCCTTGATCGTCCATGTGATGAAGATCCATGTGAACTGAAAAAAATTAGACGTTCATATATATATTTGTACTTATATGCAAGTTTCATTAAACAGCCTGAAAATCCTTTTCTTTCTGTTAAACTTGCTCACTGTTTCCTGCATTAATGAGGTAGCAGCAGGAAAGGCTGAAAAAGGTCTCATTCGCTCATATTATTCTCTAGCTGTCACATGTAGAGCATAGAAACCATAGCCTGGAAATAATTATTTTAATTAGTTATCAGTGTTTCTCTTCTAAAGCACTTTTTTCTTTTAAGTGTCTAAATGGAGCCCAATGAGGTTTCTATTGGATTTACCAATGTTTTGCAGGTAAGTGGGAAATGTACAAGAAAAAGAGTCAGAAGGTCAAGAGGGAAATGCAGGAGTTGAAACAAAGAGCAAATGAGAGCTGGGGTGAGTGATTATCAACAAGCTTTTCAAAGAATAAGAAAATATCATATAAAGAGGTGAAGAGTGCAAGAAAAACATGAGCACAAATGAGAACATCAGTGAAGTGGGCAAATGGGAAAGTGGTAACATGCAGAGATGAAATGCAGAGAAGTAAGTACTGGCATTCTGTCCACAACATACAATCTCTACTTGTCATACGTAACACTTGACAACACTTGACTCATGCAGCTCATTCTTCATCACTAGATTTTCCTGTGGTGAGCACTATGCACTAGCCCTGCCTTTTGACAAATTGGTATAAGCAGTAGGTAGGAGCATTCGATAGAAGTAGTCATTAGAAACATTAGGTAGGAGCCTCTGCAAACACTGTGCCCTTTGCCAGTAGCCTGTTAAGGGTGAGGTACTAAAGGCTAAGAAGCAGCACTGGAGTTTAGTTGAGACTGCTGCTGTGGCCACCCCTTCAAGAGAGTTCCAGTTGGGACAGGTGTCAGAGATACAGAGAGATAAATATTTGAGTGGATGGGTCTTTCTTCCTGGTGCTACCTCGCTGGTGTTGGAAATGGTGATCAAGTATAATATTATATATAGCACATATACATTCAAGGAGTGCAAGCATTCACCGGAGACTGACAAAAGCCCCGAAATAATTACTTCATATCAATACTTCAATAAATCTATTTATTACATTCATTAACATACATTGTTTATCTCAATTGTCAATTCCTGGCTTTCCTGTTCAGACATACTGCAGTGAGAATCTTTTACCCACATATGTACATCTATATTATTACATAACGGCAAGAATCCCTTCTGCAGCCCCAAGACTGCACTACAATCAACAGCAGGAAAGGAATGGTTTCCTATGGAGAGACAGGTTCATTCCTGAGATTTTACTCCAATGATACATCCTTTCTATAGGTGACTTTTCACTGAGCATAACTACAACCAGGTGAAGTCAGGAACTACCAGTACATTTATAAATACACATACCTTTAGTTATCAATGGCAAAAGTACATCACTTACCTGGAATATCCAGATGTATCACCAACCATGTACGGTAGCAGCTGCTTTGCTGGAAAGTAACAAACTTTTAAAATCAAACATGAAGTGGAAAAAGGTAAGGTTCTAAGTCTAATAATGACAATATGACATATCTTTAAAATCATGATGCATGATATTGTGGATTATTCAAGATATGGAATCTATCCGTGATAAAATCTTTCTTCCATACTTTTTCACAGCTTCCAGTATTAGTGAGATAGTGCCAGAAACAGATGAAGAAAAGACTTCATTTTCTCACATACAATCTCTAGCTGTCATGTGTAATGCACCAAAACCACAGCTCACTATCCAAAGCCAGGTCCCACAGACCTTTCCATAATTTCCCCTACCTGCTTCATATACCTGGTTCAGCCCATTACTCCCTGTATGCCACACTGGTCTAATTCACTCTATCTCATCTGCGTATTTCACCCACCTACATGTTCGGACCTCGAGCACTGAAAATCTTATTCACTCCATCCTTCCTTCTTCAATTTGGTGTTCCCCTTCTTGTCCCTTCCACTTTCAACATTTATGTCCTTTTTGTCAATCTCTCCTCACTCTTTCACTCCAAATGTCCAAACCATTACAGCACACCCTCTTCAGCTCTCTCAACCATACTCCTCTTATTACAACTCCCTCTTACCCTATTATCATTTACTTGATCAACCCTTCTCACATCAACAGGTGTCCTTAAATATTTAATTTCCAACACATTCCCCCTCTTCCACACATTCTCATCTATGGCCATCTAACACCATCAGGACTACTATACCTACAAACACTCATTTTCACCTCCCCAGATTGTGATCTCTTTTTTCATGCATTTCTCAATGCTTCGAGAACCTTTTCCCCCTTACCCTATACCTTATCTTAGCTTCTGGGGTTCAATTCACTGCCATGTCCACTTCCAGGTATCTGTAACGCTTTACTTCCTCCAAGTCTTCTTTTTTCAAACTCACATACCAACTAAACTGTAACTTTGCACTACTTAACCTGAGGACTGCTTTTATCTATATTTACATTAAACTTTCTCCTTTCACACACTCTCTCATACTCATACACTTTTTCACACAGTTTCTCACTCGAATCAGCCACCAGCAAACAACGAATGACTTACTTCTTAGGTCCCCTCATACCCAAAAGTCTTCATACCTACCCTTCTCTTTAGAAAGAAGTAATAGGTAGGAACATTTTGGCAGAATTATTAGGTAGAAACATTAGGGAGAAGCAGTAGCTAGGAGTATTAGACAGAAGTAGTCATTAGGAACATTAGATTGAAGCCTCTGCAACACTGTGCTAGACTTGCCCTCTGCCAGTAGCCTGTTAAGGGTAAGGCCCTAAAGGCTAAAAAGCAGCACTGGAATTCTTTAGTTATGGAGACTCTGTTGCCATGGCCACCTCTATGAGGGAGTTCCAATTGGAACAGGCATCAGAGATACTGATAGACAGTTTGATCAAGTAATAAAAGGGAAAGAAAGAAGCGTGGTAATAAAAAAAATGTGGTTGATAAAGCTGGAGAGGGTGTGCTGAAATGGTTTGGACATATAGAGGAGAGGTTGAAAAAGAGGATACATGCATCAGAAGCGGAGGGAACAAGGGGAAGGGGAAGACCAAATTGGAGATGGAAGGATGCAGTGAAGATTTTGAGTGGCTGAGGCCTGAGCATGCAGGAGGCATGCATGGTACAGAGTAAATTGGAATGATGTGGTATACTAGGGTCAATGTGCTCTCAATGGACTGAACCAGGACATGTGAAGTGGCTGGATAAACTATGGAAATGTGTATGGGGCCTGGCTGTGAAGAGGAAGCAGTGGTTTAGGTACAATGCACATGACAGGAAATGGCTGATCAAGGAAAAGCCAGTTGACAGCAGCAAGCCAAGTTGTATATTTCTATTTGCATTCATGATTCCTACGAAATGAGCTCCAAGCAGCAGGTAGAAGGGGCAGTGACATCAGCCACATGGTAGATGATGACATGGTAGGCCTGTTAAACAAGTGAGTGGCTCCAAATATCTCAGGCTCATTCACAAAGAGTAAGCAAAGGCTGGTGCCACCTTACTAAATTATGAGGGTAGGATGACTCTGACCCATATATTCCCAGGGAATATATCTCAAGCTAGCCAGGCAGGCCACAGACCTGGGAAATTCTTATTACCATCCTCATACAATTATATAAGGATATTGAGATTGCTATAATTCCAACAAAACAGTTGGAGCCTAATTACTACTTGCATTTTCAGCCTTCACAGGGTTAACCCAACATAGCAAAGAATGGACTCATGAAATCACATAAATATGACAACAGCAAACCAAGCTTGACATGATATCAGCTATCAAACACTCCTACGATCCCATTTTGTTGTTCACAGAGGCACCATCAATATTTTTCTTTTACAACCCTCTCATTTTCTTTCAAGTTCCATTCAGTATATAAGTGGTCCCATTTATGAATGATCTCTTATTCAATTTTGTTCCATTCATTTTGAGATCTAACCTTTTTAGCTTCTACTGGAATTCTTGACTTAAAATTCACTTGACTATTAAAATGCTATTACATTCAGGTAACAGTTACTACATGACCTCCATGTAATACTGGCCAGCATCACTTACTGAAATCAACAATCGGTGAATGGATTTTTCCTTCATACTCTTCATACTGTTGTGCTGTTTTATCAAACTCAGCAAGTTGTTTGTTAACATATCCAAACTTTACGTCCTGTAAAATGGAGATATAATCACTGAGACACTTCATAAATAATCATGAAGTACCAGAATTTAAGATAAATTCCACAGTATGGCTATTTAATACTTGTATAGCCCAAAGGTGAGGTGCCTGAGGACTGGTAAAATACAGACTGTGCTCATATATAAAAGCAAAGAGGACAAGTGCAAATGCTTGAATTACATGTAAACAAGTCTGTTGAGTGTATAAGCAATGCCCAACAATGAGGTAGGTGTAAGGTGGGTCCATGGCAATTATAATGATGCAAATCAGTTTACCCCACCTAAAATAGTGTTGGTGTCTACCAATTTAGTTGACACCCTCTACGGAGAGATGTGGCAACATTGCTGTGCCAGCATACTACATGAGACCACCTGTGCAGCAGTGTAGATGTTGCAGGAGACAGGAATACCTTGTTGTGTTCTCTTATGTCCTGGATTTCTGTTGTAATTTTCCATGGTCATACCTCTACCACCTACTATGGTTAGGAATATTTTCCTTCCAAGTGATGAAACAGCTTCTGTAATTACACTTTACAAGGGAAATAAGCCACTTAAGGAAATTTCTAATATCACCAGTGTGAACTAGAGACCGTTACAATGATGGGTGAAGAAATTTGATAATAGTGGCATTACCAACATATCACTGAGCAGTCTAGGGTTTTTCCTTTTAATTCTTTTGAACTCAAGCATATATCTGCATCCACTTGACACTTAAGAACATTCAGAGACTGTGGAGATGCTTTTCTGGCCTTCCCAGGCCGTTTCACATGGCTCAGTGCAGTGGCGCCGCTGCTTTCATCAAATTTCTTCACCCATCATTATAATGATCTCAAGCTCACACTGGCAATATTGGAAATTTCCTGAAGT
The DNA here is from genome assembly GCF_036320965.1 of Panulirus ornatus. Lineage (NCBI taxonomy): Eukaryota > Metazoa > Arthropoda > Malacostraca > Decapoda > Palinuridae > Panulirus > Panulirus ornatus. The sequence continues at coordinate 3,358,492 of NC_092295.1, forward strand.
GGCTTATTACCACATAAAATTCAACTACAGAACTATTTTGCTACTTGTAAGGAGAGTATTTCCAACCATGATTGGTATTAGAGGTACGAAAAGGGTAAATCAATGAAGATTCATGAAAAAAAAGGAAACATAAGGCAATTCCCATCTCCTACAGCAGCTCACTTGAGGGCGCCAACTTCATTGGTAGACATGAACACTCCTTTAGGTGGGGTTAAGTGATTTGCATAAATATATTTGCCATGGACCCCCCTCATACCTACTGCATTGTCAGGTACTGTATGTATGTAACTAACTACCCTAGGAAATGGCAATAAAGTGAGAAAAAAAAATTGAGAAAAAGAGAGAAAAAATCTGGAGAAAGTGGAATGCTTTTGATGCCTAGGAGTAGATAAAACAGCAAGTGGAACAATAAGAGCTGAAGTGAGCTGTATGATGGGTGTAAGGAGAATTGATTGAACAAGAAATGATAGGGTAAGAAAGAGGTGCAGTAATAAAAGTGTATGTGGAACAGCTGAAGAAGTGCTCAAATAATCTGGACATAAGCAGAGGATGAGGGAGTAAAGGATGAATAAGAGAGCATAAGTCAGAAATAGAAGGAACAGGAAAAAGTGTGAAATCAAGGGGGAGGTGGATGAATGGAGTCAAAGATGCTTTTGATGCTTGAGGACTAAACATGCAGGAGGGTGTAAAGTATACAAGGTTTTATATAAAACAGATTGGAACAATGTAGTTTACAGGAAATAATGTGCTGCCAGTGGGTTGAACCACAGCATATGAAGCATTTGGGGGAAACCATGGAAAGGTCTCTGGTGCCTGGTTGTAGATAGGGGGCTTGGTTTCAGTGCATTATACATGAAAGCTAAAGAGTGGAAGTGAGAAAATGAGGCCATTTCTCCATCTGTTCCTAGCGCTACCTTGCTAATGTGGGAATTGGCGAACATGTATGAAAAAAATCATACTTGTTCACTGCTTCTGTGTTAACAAGGTAGCAACATGAAGAGACAAAGAAACAGCATCGTTCACTCACATCCACTCTCCAGCCATCACGTGAAATGCTCTAAAACCACGACTTCCTGTCCACAATCAGGCCCCTACGACCTTTCCATGGTTTCTTCTAGCTGCTACATACAGCCCACTTCAGTCAACTGAAAACACATTGCCCATTGTATACCGCATGTTTATAATATATAATGGGAAAATTCTCTCCCAATACTTCATAGAAACCAATGTTTATAATCTATTTCATTTCCATTCCTAATCAAATATTTAACTATTCTCATGAAATTATTTTTTTTTTGGATAACTTACAACTGTGTCAAAATTGCCTATTCTTCCCAAATAAATCATATCCTACCATGTATTTCCTGGTGTGTGCCTTGGAGATTAGGTGCGTGAACATTCTGGAAGATCGAATGCGTGTTACACTACTGTCTTGCTGACAAAGCTGGCAGGTGAAGGTCTCTTGTCCATTTACCACTTCCTTATAAACAAACTGCACACCTGCATCCATTTGGAATAATAAAAAAAAAAAAATTCTATGTAAGATGACTTAAATGTTATCAACTTGCATACTCAGCTTTCAGGAGACTATCAACATGAAAACAACCAACAAACACTACACAGCAAAATAGCCAACACAAAATGTCCATCATACATTATCCTAATGCCTTGCCACAAATTTCTCCCATTAACCCAAGTACACCATCAACACATGTTAGGAATATTTCATTACCATTGGTCCTGCAGAACAGTGGAGAAAAATAAAGAATAAAGAAGTTTAACAGCAATTTACTGAAAACAGGTAATCTTTACTATATTAAGATATAAGATATAAAGATGTAAAGAAGCAAAAATCTTTGAAAACTGATACAAAAAAAGTTATTCTTATCTAAACAAAAACTATGCATTATAAGGACAATACTGGAGGTATCCATTCTCCAGTCCATTAACTTTCTGCTGACTGATGGAGAGTTTTCCTGCATTACCATCAGCTGTAGGCCATTTATCCCCACACTAACACTATCCATGGGTATACCAGACCTAAACATCATAAAACACAAAAAGAGGAATAGGAGCACGGAGAGACTCACCCAGCCTCAGCGATGTCTGAACAGGAACTTAAGGTAGAAGGACCCATGTGGTTATACACAGATGAGAAACCTATTGAACAAATGAACTTCGAGAAGCATCAGGTCTAACAGAATCAAAAGATACTGTTCTAGGGTAAATGAAATCTCATACAGGCAATCCTCTATGTCAAACATACTATCATAACAAACTGGAATGACAGTAATCAAAACTGTAAGCCCAGATGAAATATATCTGAGGACAATGAAATAGGTGAAGAATTAAACCCCTGACTGCTCTTTCCAATAGGTCACTTGTTCTGGGGAAAGTTCTGGAGGAATGGAAGTCTGCTAATTTCCACCCACATTAATGAAAGATGTGTGGATCAGGTGTTTGCTTTGAAGAATGTATGTGAGAAATACTTAGAAAAGCAAATGGATTTGTATGTAGCATTTATGGATCTGGAGAAGGCATATGATAGAGTTGATAGAGATGCTCTGTGGAAGGTATTAAGAATATATGGTGTGGGAGGAAAGTTGTTAGAAGCAGTGAAAAGTTTTTATCGAGGATGTAAGGCATGTGTACGTGTAGGAAGAGAGGAAAGTGATTAGTTCTCAGTGAATGTAGGTTTGCGGCAGGGGTGTGTGATGTCTCCATGGTTGTTTAATTTGTTTATGGATGGGGTTGTTAGGGAGGTAAATGCAAGAGTTTTGGAAAGAGGGGCAAGTATGAAGTCTGTTGGGGATGAGAGAGCTTGGGAAGTGAGTCAGTTGTTGTTCGCTGATGATACAGCGCTGGTGGCTGATTCATGTGAGAAACTGCAGAAGCTGGTGACTGAGTTTGGTAAAGTGTGTGGAAGAAGAAAGTTAAGAGTAAATGTGAATAAGAGCAAGGTTATTAGGTACAGTAGGGTTGAGGGTCAAGTCAATTGGGAGGTGAGTTTGAATGGAGAAAAACTGGAGGAAGTGAAGTGTTTTAGATATCTGGGAGTGGATCTGGTGGCGGATGGAACCATGGAAGCGGAAGTGGATCATAGGGTGGGGGAGGGGGCGAAAATTCTGGGGGCCTTGAAGAATGTGTGGAAGTCGAGAACATTATCTCGGAAAGCAAAAATGGGTATGTTTGAAGGAATAGTGGTTCCAACAATGTTGTATGGTTGCGAGGCGTGGGCTATGGATAGAGTTGTGCGCAGGAGGATGGATGTGCTGGAAATGAGATGTTTGAGGACAATGTGTGGTGTGAGGTGGTTTGATCGAGTGAGTAACGTAAGGGTAAGAGAGATGTGTGGAAATAAAAAGAGCGTGGTTGAGAGAGCAGAAGAGGGTGTTTTGAAGTGGTTTGGGCACATGGAGAGAATGAGTGAGGAAAGATTGACCAAGAGGATATATGTGTCGGAGGTGGAGGGAACGAGGAGAAGAGGGAGACCAAATTGGAGGTGGAAAGATGGAGTGAAAAAGATTTTGTGTGATCGGGGCCTGAATATGCAGGAGGGTGAAAGGAGGGCAAGGAATAGAGTGAATTGGAGCGATGTGGTATACCGGGGTTGACGTGCTGTCTGTGGATTGAATCAAGGCATGTGAAGCATAATGAAAAAGAGCAATTGATATCATACATCAGATTTATAAAATCATTCAATAAGTTCCATATCAAATGCTACTAACTAGCATGATTTTTTTATGACTGCTCATGTCTGACGAATCTGCTTGATTTATCATAGAATATAACATGCATAATGAAAAAGAGCAATTGATATCATACATCAGATCTATAAAATCATTCAATAAGTTCCATATCAAATGCTACTAACAAAAGTTATGCCACATGGTATATATAGGGTTGTGCTTCAGTGGTTAGAATGAATATTTGTTTTAGAAAAAATAAAAATCTACTATGCAATGGTACATATGTTCCCTCTCCTACTCTGAAAGTTTTATGCTGTGTATGCTGTTTTCATTGACAATATCATCCCATATCTAACTGTCAAGAGCAACTCTAAAATCTACAATTTAATTGTGCTGATAATGAACAACATTGCATGTAGTGCTGAAAGCTACCTCAAAAGCAATCTGTCAGTGACCACTTGTACCAAACTTTTTAAATTCAACACTTTTAACAAGATCCTCCTCTGTAGCTAGAACAATTCTATGATGTTCTCATCATGATCAAGTTTCTCAAATAAGTGGATAAGGGTAACATCATGCAAACTGAGGAAGAGGCAGCACTCAGAGCTACTGGAAAGTCCTTGATGCTGGTGCGTTAAAACATCCACAATTTTCTGCTAACTGAACATATAGTCTTTTGTATACCTTTGGCATTTTTGTAGGTGTCTAAACTAGTCTTCCTGTTATTTTCTTTCAAAGCTTATCTTACATTCAAACACAAATGAAGTCATTATTACTCATGGCTAAGACATTTTTCATCATTGGATTAACATGATCTTTAAAACAAGCAAAATACCATTTTCTACTTTACTTCCCCTACAGAGTGTACCTGGAATTACAAACTCAACAAAATCTCTGTTCTTGATATCTGACCAGTATTCAGAAATACTGAGGAGCCTTCCTAAACCTCATAGAACGAAAAGTTGAATAATCTATTACTGGACTAAACAAAGTATTCCTGTTGGCACGTAAATAAAGAAAATTAAAAGCCTTACCAAGTATGGTATGTGAAGAAGAATCAATCTCCTCCTCAAGTGAACCTTCTGTAAAGACTCCTCGTGGCTCATTATGAGGTCGACGTTGTATGATGCCAGTAAGGTCTGGGTCCTTTGGATTTAGAATTCTTTGTCGAATCTACCAAAAAAGTTTAAGACACGATATAATTTTTCATTTGTTTTTAGTGACCCAAAAAACTGGCCGCCTCCCCCATATATTCTTAAAGGTGATACACAGCTTAAGGTTTATTGTGGATACAAGCATATGATGCTCTCAGGGTAAAATCATCATATTTTGGGTCATCAGGATTGGTGTTTCTACAGCTGAGAGCTCCAGCAAATCTTAAGAGACGGATGTTCTATCTTTACTCTTCCTGACTGCCACCTTATTTTTGTAGTTTCGATTATGGGCACTGTATTTCTTCCAACCATGCTTCAAGATGGTTGGTTCTTTCCTTTCTAAGCAGGAGAAAGCCCAAATTCTCACTTGGAAGCAAGAAAATGTGGGAACACGAGATTTACAGGTTCACTGGGTGCTCATAACATACAATCAGGTGGTTAAATCCTGCCAATGCCTTGCCTCAATCAGAAAATCAAGACCCTATGGACCCAAAATAATGGACCTAGAATCCTTCAGGAATGTTGCCAGTTCTATGCCCACACATCTTCAGATAGAAATAAAAGCCAAAGGAAAAATGACAAAGTACTACAATGTGTGACAATGCCTTTGAAAAAATATGGGGAGGCAGACAAGGCTTTCCATGGACACTATACATTATTGGGTACATAAACTATAAAAAGTAAGAGAGAACTGAGCCATGACCACCTAGTATATAACAGCACATTATGGTTGAGGTCACCATTAGTGTTATAAGAATCTTAAGCTATAAATGCAAAGGAAAGGAAAAGGGTGGATGTACTGAATGAGATGATCAAGTAAGTAATGGCGGGTAAAAGAGAGGAATAGCAATAAGAGAGGATGGCTGATATAGCTGAAGAGGGTGTGCTGAAATAATTTGGACATATGGAAAGAAAGAGTGATGTGTGGTTGACAAAGAAGATATATGTCAGAAGATTTTGAGTAACTGGAGTCTAGACAAGCAAGAGGGAGAAAGGTGTGCACATGATAGAATGAAACAAAGGGATGTGGTATGCAGGAGGTGGCATGCTGTCCGTAGACTGATCTAGGGCACCTGAAGAAGCCAGACAAAACCATGGAAAAGGTCTGTGGGACCTGGTTGTGGATAGGGAGCCATGGTTTCGGTATATTACACATGACAGCTCATGTATGGATGTAAGCAAATGTGGTCTTTCTTCGTCTGTTTTCTGATGCTACTGCTGATGCAAGACACGGCAATCAGGTGAGGGAAAAGAAGCGAATGTATATGTTTTTTCTTTTCCTTCATGCATTTGTGCTGTTTCCTGTGGGCTGAGGTGACATCAGGAAAGGATGAAAGTGAGCAAGTATGAATATCTACATGTGTATGTACATGTACATGTATGGAGGATCATGACTGTGAACATCACATCATCACTTCCCCAATCATAAATATCAAATCCTGAAAGATGAAAAAAACCTGTTTCAAGCAAAAGAACTCTTGGAGTTTCAGATGCAATAAGTGAAGTGCATCTGGATAAGGAATTCATGTTCATACAGATTTAGATGGTATAATAGGAAAATTCTTCATAACACAATGTTACTAGTAATCAATTAGTAAGAGTGTATTTCCTTAATATTCCTCTTGAGCCTTTCAAACTCGCTCTATAACTTGTAAGCTGCTGTTTAATATGTATCATTTTGACAATCTACCTATATATCTACCGAGGTCTCTGACACCCATTCCTTGTCAAGTGGCATCACCAAATATTACAAAATATTCAGTAATCAAAGCCTCTCTCCCCTTCCAGGGGCATATGAACTCACCATAGTAAGACATCTGGTTCATCTTTTTATCTACAAATATAGCTCACACTCTTGTGTACGTCCTTCCTGCTGATTCTGTGTGGTGTGCCATACTTTTTTGGTATGTGTGTGTGTGTGTGTGTGTGTGTGTGTGTGTGTGTGTGTGTGTGTGTGTGTGTGTGTGTGTCGTGTGATTCTCACTTGCCTTTTATCTTACCCTTCTGAGCAGTTTATTATCTCCCTATGTTTTCTTGTGTAGACTGCCATTCCAGCTTACCTTCATGTGTGGTCCGCTATTTTCGTGAGCGATGAAAGGGTCAAAGTACGTCAAGTCCTTGGAGCAGATCTGGAAAAAAATATGGTCTGAACCAGGGCATGTGAAACAAGGGGAGATTGTATAATTGTGGACAGGATGCTAACAGTCTTTATCATTCAGTATATAAATCTGTACAACAAACATGTCAAGATTTGGACATTAAAATTTCAAGTCAAGAGAAAAAAACCTGTTATTGATGTTAAACATACAAAAAAAATGTCACAATTCATATCAGTTTCGTATGGTTCTTTGACTTCCTACTGGGATGCAGTTTTATATCTTACACTCAAATTATTCTCTGGCCTGCTACTTTAACCTTTTTCATGGTGGTGAAACCAGCCAAAGCATTCTGTCATTAAGGAGGCACCAGGCATTTTCTATCGGTGATATTTCAATTTTGAACAATAACAAGGACGACCACTGCAACATTTTAGCTACGTCATAAAACTGTAGATAAATAACCAAACTGTTTAAGTTCTTGTTATCTTAGTAAAATTTTTGACTCGTGCAAAGCTATGGGTATTCCTCTGAACAAATACTGGGAGACAATACAACTTGCTCATAATTTTTCCAGAATTAACTGAATAACATTAACATATTATGCAATATGGTTACATGAACATACCTGACAACGGATAACAAGACGAGTAACATTCTGGTTATCCAGGTACTCAACTTCATAGCGATTTCCTTGAACTGAGTTGAACAATACATCTGGTGATAAACAGAATGATTAAAAGGATCATAAATATATGTCTGATATCAAATAACATTCTGTTTTTATACCTGTTTGTCATCTCCCACAGACAAAAGAATAGCCCAGTTTACTCACATTCAATGTATAATGCACTAAAACCATAGCCTCCTATCCACAGATAAGCCCAACAGACCTTGACTTCTCTTTTTTTTATTAATACATAATCACCATTTCTCACATTAGCAAGGTAGCCTTAAGAACAGAGGACTGAGCCTTAAAGGGAATATCCTCACTTGGCCCCCTTTTCTGTTCCTTCTTGTGGAAAATTAAAAACGAGAATGAATGAGAGGCTAAGATAGTTGGATATATAATGAAATTAAATGGACGAGGGATAGTGAAAATGATGATACTTTAGTAAAACTGATGGCATGAAGGAAGACACAACCAAGAGGAAAATGGAAACATTTATTGAATGAAGTCCTGAAGACATGGAGTATTTCCATTCAGCCCAATAAAAAATAATCACAGACCATGTGCAGTGGAGGCATACTGTGCATAAGCATAAATAAATAAATGCAAGTGTAACCTGACCACACATCTCTTGTGTAAAATGAGGAAAGTTAAAGAAAAAACTGAAAATGTGTATTTACATAAAAAAACTAACTCATTCTTACCGATGACTTCTTGCAGAGTGTAAAAATTATCAAAAGTATCATCAACTGTCCAGAAGTCCTTGTAACGAATATGTTTTTCCATTATCTCTTCTGCTTCTACCTGCAAATAGTGAAAATATTCCAAACCTTCTGTATATTTTTGTAAGAATATATTAAAATTAACTATGTAATAGCAAGAATAATGCAGTACTAAAGATATATGGGTCAGAGGTGGAGGGGACAAAAAGAAGCGGGAAACCAAATTGGAGGTGGAAGGCTGGAGTGAAAAAGATTTTCAGTGAACAGGGCCTCAACATGCAGGAGGGTAAAAGGCATGCACAGAATAGAGTGAACTGGAATGATGTGGTATAATGGGGTTGACGTGTTGTCAACGGACTGATCCATGGTTTACTCTGGAAGTTTCACATGCTCTAGTTGAGTCCGTTGACTGCATGTCGACCCCAGTATACCACACAACCTTCCAGTTCACTCTATCCCTTGCATGCCTTTCATCCTCCTGCATATTCAGGCCCTGGATCGCTGAAAATCAAAAATTTTTTGCTTCATTCTTCCACCTCCAATTAGGTCAACCTATACTCTTTGTTCCCTCAACTTCTGACACACATATCCTCTTTGATAACATTCTACAAGATCATCTGAATCACCCAAGGTATGTGGCAGACTATCTGTATGCTAAGGGTTTTCTATAACAATAACAATAGTAACTTACTCGCTTCATACTCCTTTTACTAACATGATGTCTTCCTGGAGCCATTATTCAATCTGAAAAAGATGAATAATTTTACTTCCTAAGGTACCTTCAGTTCCACACAATGGTTTTAACAGCTAGAGCTTACCACGAGTTTAGTAATACATAGAGCAACCAAAAGTTTTATGTGATACTTCAATCTTGAGTTTAGTAATACATAGAGCAACCAAAAGTTTTATGTGATACTTCAATCTTAAGTTTTGAATAAGAGAACATAATAATACTAGAAACTTGGTTAAACTATGTCACATTAAAGAACAGTCATTCATTGACACATGCATAAAGAAAAGAACAATATAAGACCAAAAACAGCTTCACAAACTGATAATTATCTTAAATAAAATTTTTTTGCACTAATAGTAGCAAGCGTCTCAACAAACTCGCTTCAAAACAGTGATACAGATATAAGATATACTCTATGGTGCATATATCATAGAGCAATCCTTTATAAACACTGCATATAAAAAAATGTAAGATAATAAAGACGCAACAAAAGTTAATAAATCATCGACAGCATTTAGGGACTACCAGCAGTATGCATCAAAAACAAACTTTAATGGTGATGCTGTTATGGGATTTACTTTCCCTTTTTCATATTTTCACAGTTCCCTACGTTTGAGAGGTGACACTGTCATGTAATGCACTAAAATTATTTCCTTAAAAGAATGATGACACTAGATATAGCATCACAAAATGCTGCTATCATAGGCATTCGCTTCCTAAAATCATAAGAAATTGTTCTAACAGATTATTTGGAATCATCTGGGTGTTCATTATAAACTAAACTGTTACATTATTATAATCATTACTAAATTTTTCCCTAGGGGCAAAAGGGATTCACAAATTGATGTGGCATGTGCACCAATGTGGCATTGTAATGATTTAAGAAAAAAATCGTAAATTTTTACCCCCCCACAATATATGAGTACATCACATGCACAAAATGACCGCATATAAAAAATCAAAACATTTTATAACTAACTGGGAAAAGTAAGTCAAATTTCAATGGCTACTAACCCACTTTTCCACTATTATCATAAGGCATCTACACGTAAACTGAAGTGTTATGCTACAGCCTAATTAAGTATATCAGCTTACTTATTGTATATATAACCTTTACATGAATTTCTTTCATTTTGTAACATGAAACAGAAATCTGAAGATCTTATTTTGGTCCACATTATGATCAACCTTTCGCAAGTAAAATACGTCATTTAAAGCAATAAAGATTTTTTATATCAAGGAAAATGTAGAATAAATCAATACAACAGGATGCCATACAGTTGTAAAACATATGACCCGACAAGCATTCACCTTGAAATCAAAGTTATACCAGAAATATACCAATATTATATTCGTCAAGGAAAATGTATGGCGAAAGCGGAAAATCTCACGTCACATCCAACATCAACCTTAAATTCACTTCAAGTTCAGTAAATTCAGCCATCAGCTCCGCTGGGAAGCTGTATTCATAATGTGTACTTAATTCTTTTAATCAGAAGCCATCATAACTATACACAGGAGATGAGGACAATGTAGCCGACATATTTCAAAATGTGAAACTAAACATTAATATAAGTCCCTCTGCCCCTGGGTGAAGTCTATAGTCTTAATAAGTTCTCTTAATGATTAATAATTACCTTTACTATTAATCTTATCGATTTTCTTAATCAGTCAAGCCATAACTGGATCGTTGATCTATTACTCGTATGATCTAGTCAGTCGTCCACATCAGCCTCCCTAAGTCAGGTATTATGTACACTAATAACACTTTAATATAAATTCATATCATACATATATGGTGGCCTATAAACTAAAACTTTACTAAAAGTCAAAATAATTTCCATTAAACTTGAAAATCCTGAACTTTTGAGGTAAGTGAAGGAGACTATGAAGACCTAACCCAAGTTCACAATGATATTTTACACAAAAATATTCAGTTTCCATTTAACAATGGACGTCACTAGGACATGATATACATTCATCTTCCACATGACACTCATGCACAAGAGTAACACTTGACGAAATGACATTTAGTAATGAAATAACGAGACAAACCTGGTGGAGTGGTTTGTTTACGTCTGACCGCCGAGCTGGTCCACCTGATGATGATAACCAGACCAGAAACACCTGAGCGAGCCTCCCGCCCTCACCAACGACACAGGCGCCCCTGGCGGTCTGATGCCCAACTATAATCCTAAGTCGTCTATAGATAAGTTTAGGTATGTATGTATGTATGTATGTATGTATGTATCTATTTATCTATCTATCTAATCTATATATATATATATATATATATATATATATATATATATATATATATATATATATATATATATATTAAGTATAAATATGTACATGTGTATATATGAATGCCTATATATAGACATTATGTACACTAATAACACTTTAATATATATATAGGTATTATGTACACTAATAACACTTTAATATAGATTCATATCATACATCTGAAGCGGGGGTTAGCGATGCTCTTTCCAGTGTGGCGGGGTAGCAACAGGAAAGGATGTGGGCAGGCAAGTGTGAATGTGTAAGTGTGTATATATTTATGTCTCTATTATGTATATATTAATATGTATATGTACGTATATCTGCGTATATGGGCGTTTGTATACATGTGTATGAGTGGATGTTTCCAAGTGCTACCTCGCTGTCGCGGGAAACAGCGATTGTGTTTTGTATGTGTGTGTGTGTGTGTGTGTGTGTGTCTTTATCATTATGTATTTATCATACTTAACTGCCGTCTCCCGCGTTGGCGAGGTAGCGCAAGGAAACACCAGGAATGGCCTAATCCACCCACATACACATGTATATACATAAACGCCCACACACGCACATGTACATACATATACATTTCAACGTATACATAGACAGACATATACATATATAAACATGTACATATTCATACTTGCTGCCTTCATTAGGGCTTCAGCTGCCCGTGCTGTCTTAAATAACATAAAAAGAAAAACAAAATGTTCTTTGCTCTCTTCTTACTCTGCTGCATGAGGGAACCCACCCTATTATTCCTACTTGTTGACCTATCTTTTCAGTCAACCTCAAATGGGGTTCAAGCTTTCTTGCAGTTCCAGAACAAATTTACTCATCCTTCTCTTTGATCTATGCTGAAGCTGAAACTGCCACAGAAGTGTAGACGATTGGTGATGCATGAACCCCTTTCTCTACAGCCATTTTGTTTCTTAGAATGTTTTTCTTTACAAGTAGTCATTCAATTGCTCTCTTATTATTTATGCCAGTATTTTATATACTGCATTTGTTAGAGAGTGGCATGTAGTTCAATGCAGTTTCCAATTCCCCCTTCTTAAATAAAGGAACATTTGCCCTCTACCACTTCTTTGGGACTGCACCTTCCATTAATGACTCATTGAACAACATTTCTATGATCTAGCAAGTGCCTTTTATAAATCTTTTCAGCACATATGGGAAGACCTCATCAGAACCATGGGCTTTACATGGTCAGGTTGTTTTCACAGTCTAATCATGTCACTCCTGTTAACATATGTTCCAAGACTTCCTCCCCTTACCACCATAGTAATGTTGGTGCATTGTTATACTCTACTGGTAAAACACTTTTGAACTTACTCAACTTCACATATTTCTTTGTCATCCTCAAGAATTTTTCTCACGTCCCTTTGCATGATTAGTTGTTCTTACACCAATAGTTTGTTTCTGATGAATTTGTGTAAAAGTTTTGGATTGACTTTTGCATTTTTTTTTTTCAAATTCTTTCTGCTTCTCCTTCCTTATGTTACAGTACCCATTCCTTGCTCTCCTGGATAATTTATATATTGACTGGCTGCAGTGTCTTTTATATCTATGATATGGTCCTGTGTTGAAGACTTTGGAGTTTAGTTAGTTATATATATGACTAAAGAATTCAAATCATATTTGTGAAACATGACTTTTTATTTCACAAACCAGGATAACGCCTTTGGAAAATTTAATAATTTTGTCTCTATTTATCATTTAGAACACTCAGCAGTCAATGTGTTTACAGGCTTTTACTGTCTTCTATCAACCCAATAGGGAAATAAAAGAATCTAAGATTATTTACAAGTATATTTGATAATCATCATTCATTCAATAAATAATACAGCATAGGCTTATCATTTATTGCCAGTGATATAACAATTTGAGAAATGAAATTTCAAAAGAAAGGCATATAATAATGACCATATAAAAAAATGATCATTTCAGATACAAAACTGTCTTTGAAAGTTAAATCAGTAATAGTGCATACTTGTATGATACAAGGAATATTTGAAAGACATGAGCAATTATCATCCTTGTACAAGTCATATAACATTAGTTTAACAACGTTTTATGTTTAAAATGTTATATACATAACATATCAAAGATCAGACTTAGAAATGACGGACAGGATTTGAAGAAAACTGGACATATACATTACAACAAGTATTGTTATCATAGTTTGGTAAAGAGGATACACTAAAATTGACTGAAAGTCTGAAAGGATAAATTGACAGATCATGACTTGATAAGAGAATCTAAAATATTTGGGAGGGTTAGACAAAGATGACAGGAATGATTACTGATACATAAGCCGTCGAAAAGTAAGAGCTTACTGCTTCACTAAAGGTTATGATTTATTAGAATATGATTCCACAGTAGTGGCAAAATTTGAAGCAAAAACAACTTAGTAGAAACAATCTACCCAGCCTTCCCTTTTGTCTAAGACATAGCTCACTTCCTATTACAAAGCAAAGGGACCTGTTACACATGAACTCCTTTTCCTAAAACAGTACAGTTTCTCACTTAGGTAATTTCTGCTTTGTTGAAAGTAATCCATTTGCTTTTTAGTAATACCTTCCAGAACCTTACACAACATCCTCGTTAGTGAGGAGGTTCTTGGTCTCCTTCCTTAAAGATAGTATAATGTTTGCCTTTTTCCATTCCCTTGAGACTCTGTCTCTCTCTGGTGATACTCTGAACATTACTTCACATGGTTGTAGTTTATTAAGACATCTTCAATATGTATGGTGAAATATCATCAGATATGAGCCTTGTAAGGGTCTAGTCTTTTCAATATTGTTAACATCATTAAAAGATCTATCAATGATATCCAGAATATTTCCCTTTTCCATCTCTCTGGTGATAAGGCTACTATGTCCTTCTCTGTGAAAACTCTTTAGAACTTGTTATATAGTTACTCATCCTCCACAATTTTTCCCTATGAATCCCTTAGCCTAATTAGCACTTTCTTATCTGACAAATGACTCCTGCTGAATTTATGGAAAAGTTTTGGATTTTCTCCTGTTTTGTTCGTAATATTTTTTTTCAGAGTTTCTTTGTTCCTTCTTTATCATCCTGCCATATTCATTCTTTGCTCTCATACTTTGCAAAAGCCAGCTGTGTGTGTGATTACTATTTGTGTGTTATAGGGGTACAGGCAACACAAGTGTAACCCCATCTCTTTAACTTTGTATATATTTACCATGTCTTGCTACAGTCTATGCACACACACCCTCTCTTTCCCTTAACTATACCTGTGTGTGTGTGTGAACATAAGGATGTATGTGAGTGAACTGAAAGGCTGTATGCACTTTATCTATCCCATAGAAGATGATATGAATTTTAAGATACAGAGATAAACAGAATTAACCAATTCTTGAACAAAATGAGATTCAGGGGTGACGTGTTGTTGTTGTAGCCATAGCTGTGCTTATTTACAAAGCTCCTGACCCTTAGGTATATGGCAACATCTACAAGTCATTCCCAGAGATCTACTATAGAGGACTTACTTAAGAGCTGATGGAGTTGGATGAAGGTAGGGCTACAGGGCTACTGGCTATTAAATGTAATTTGGTGTGAGGGGTTATTTGGCAGTACAGGAAGAGCTGGAGAAGGATGCCTTCAAATGATGTTTTTGTCATTCACAGCAAAGAAATATGCCTTCTAATACAAGAGGTACAAATGACACTCATCCTCTCATGTCTTCAACATATGTTAGACCATGATGAAGGTATAAATGGCCTACTCCGTGGGGATAGGTGACAACTATAAAAATTCTTATATGGCTCTACTGTCATACATGATAACACTTCAAGATGAGTTGGAAAAACATAACCAAGCAGCATACAAATAGACTGATAAATAAGCAAGTGAAGTACAGTGGTTGAAAATGTTTCTATAGTCAAACAGTGATTCAATGTAGAACAATGGAAACAGATTACGGATCTAATGAGGAGAATACGACAAACATAAAATCACAAGCATGAATGACACTTACATCAGATAAGGAAAACAACAATAAGTATTCCCCTTAAAGATATAAAGCAAAAATCACAAATAGGTGTATTCCCCTTACATATACAAAGCAAAAATCACAAGTAGCTAATAATCATTTCCTATTTTTAGTATATATATTCTGATCAACAAAACACTAGCACTTGCAGTTTCTATCACAGTGTAAGAAAATATTTTAGAAAAAGCTTAAAAATTTGTACATTAATAAGGCTGAAATGTTGCATGTTGTATCAATACTGCAACCAGACTTTAAGCACCATATATCACAAATTTGACAAAATGGTGAGTTTTGAAGGCTGTAAAATTGTTTCTCTCCAAGGTGGTGTCCTGGGAGCTTTGACAGAATCTCAAAGTTTTCTGAGGGTTAGAACCTCTAAACCAATGCCTTTTGGTTGGGTAAGTGCTTCCCACCTTTCATTAACCACCTATGAAGTAGCTATAGCCTAAAGCTTGGTCTAGGTCTGTTCTTCTGCCATTAAGTAGCCTTCATTTGGCAATGACAATATCCTTCTGGCTGACTCAGTGGTCATGCTGCTTGCATTATACTTCCTGGATTACGGATAGCACCATGCTGGGGGGTACCACTGGTTTTCAAAAAACTAAGAAAAGGTAAGGTAGGGGACAGCAAAATGGAAAATTACTTGCAGGACACAGTACTGGAGGCAAACAGTTTTTCATTCTTCAAAACTCATCTTTCTCTCCAGGGTCTGTTTGTTCCACAAGCTTGAAAAGCAAACCAACATCCCTGCTGTATTCCACTTATTACATTCGACCATTCTGATACTTGACCATTAATTACCCTTCTATAACCACTCAACCAATCTTTTAGCTATTGAAGTATATTCCCATCTAAACAATATGACTTAACATTTGCAAGTAATCTTTGATGTAGGTGTTTATCTAATGCTTTCAGAAAATCTAAATATATGATATCAAGCATTTTACTTTCATCATTAAAGTTGATTATGTCATAACAGAAATTAAGCATATTTGTCAAACATGAAGGATCTAATTGAAAACAATGCTGAGAATCAGTGATTACAAGATGACCCTTTAAACAATTTACAATCTTGTTTCAAATGATAGTTTCCTTAAGTTTATCAACTAAGGACCTTAATCTAATTGTGTAATAACCAGACAGTTTACCAACTATGGAACTTGATTACCATTACTGAATACCAATGTTACATTTAGCAGAATTCCAATCCTCTGGAGATTTTCTTAAAGCAAGCAACTTTTTTAAACCAGCAGTAAAGGGCTTAACTATATCACTTTGGGCTTCTTTCATTGTCCTCAAATAATGCTTATTTGGGCCTGCCATTTTCTTTACTTCCATTCCATCTAATGATAATAGTTTATCTTGAACAAATGTCAAAATGTTGTAGAATGATATCCTGTCCTAACAGTGGGACTGGATTTGGGACAATCAGTAATACATGCAAAGAGAGAGACAACAACTTGCGATCATTGCCATCATTTCATTATCTTGAACCACCAAGTTCATTCTTCCATTATTAATGGACTAATTGACTAGAAAATGACTCTCTTGCTTCCAAGCATATTATTCATTAAGGATTCTTCTACTGTTTTCAGCAATACCTGGTATATGCTTCAAACTAATATTTACTTTGATGTATATTCTATAGTTTTTCATGATAAATCTAAGAAGCTTCATGATTCTTTCCGATCTCTTTGCACTTCTTGTGGGTTATTTTCTTTAGAGAGGAGGAAAATGCCACCTTCCATCAAAGTAAGTGGTAAAACTTTAAAGAATATATTAATAAATATACAGAATACTTACAACTAGTTCACTTTACATATGTACTCAACACCTTAAGCAAATTAGAGAGAATATGCATCTATGGTAAAAGCTACAAAAAGGGAAGATGTCTGTGTTGTCTGAGATCTGAGAATTATAAGGCAGGCAGCATGACCAGTGTGTCAACCAGAGATAATGACATCACCAAAGAATGGAGGTCACTACCTGGCTAAGACCCAGACAGACCTGCAGGCCACACTCACTAATTAGGTGTGAGACATTTAGCTCACCAGAAGGCAGAAGGTTAGATGTTTCTAACCTCAGGATCTCAAAGATTCTTGTACAGCTTATACGACAAACTGGCCTTATAAAAGACAAAAGTACAGTCTTTAAAATCTGTACACCTTTAAGATGTGATAACTCTGAATAATATTCTTTACAACCAGAGAACCTTTAAATTACAATGCTACTATATTTGATATGATTACTGTAATAAAATGAGGCTGTGCTGCACAAAGTTTGTTGAGGAAATATTCCACAAAGAATATACTGCAAAATTTGTGACAATGGGTGTCAGAATTATTTCTGGTATGTTATCAAATAGAGATGTAAAAACACTATTTTGGATAATCCTTTAGTTTTGAGAATACATCAAAATCATACAGATATAACCAAACAAACAATTCTAAGTACAAAATCATGAGTTTTTTTTCATTTTGGTTACCACTTTAAGTGTAGGACTTAACATGAAATAATGTATGACGTGAGCCTCAAGGAATGTGTTTATCACTTAACTGTGTATGGATTTAGGAAGAGAATATCATGAGATTTTGTACACACAGCTTACTAAAACTGACAAATTCAATGCAAGCTTTCTACAAGCAGATGGCACGAAAAGCATGAAAAAGATAATTGCAATTTCAATGCATTGATACATAATATATATCTTAGATAATCCTAAGAGATTTCGAACACACACACCAATAAAACTGACAAATTTCATGCATGCCTTCTACAAGCATAAGGCAAGAAAAGAACACAAAAGATAGATATGATTACCAATGCACTGACGCATAACAATGTCTTAGATAATCCTATGAGTTGTGGATGACAGACTGGGCTGAATGTAAGCCAATCTCCTACATAGCCAGACTTTCAAATTGTAAGAAATATAACAATTATCATAAAAGGACTGTCATGAATCCTCTATTTGTGAGACCTTGAAAGTTACAAGCTTGCCAGTGGTTTCAATTCTCATAATGCAGCAATATTATCATACAATCATTTCGAACAGGAGTTTGTTGCATATGCATCAGACACGATGTAACTCTGACACAGGCATATTCAAAGTCTGTTCTAAATGACAAATATGTATCTGGCCGTGGTACTCTTGCCGTTTTATGAGGCAAATGTTAATTTGGTGAGACCAATTTCTTTTTTATATTCAACAGCATCTCTTAATTTTCTATATCTCTTGAAATATTCAGTATATTCATCTAATTACCTATATCATAAATGTAATTCAACATTGTATTATTCAACAATCATCCTAGTATAGTTTGTATTATACTAATAAAAATTATATATATATATATAAAGAGTAAGTAACGTAAGGGTAAGAGAGATGTGTGGAAATAAAAAGAGCGTGGTTGAGAGAGCAGAAGAGGGTGTTTTGAAATGGTTTGGGCACATGGAGAGAATGAGTGAGGAAAGATTGACCAAGAGGATATATGTGTCGGTGGTGGAGGGAACGAGGAGAAGAGGGAGACCAAATTGGAGGTGGAAAGATGGAGTGAAAAAGATTTTGTGTGATCGGGGCCTGAACATGCAGGAGGGTGAAAGGAGGGCTAGGAATAGAGTGAATTGGAGCGATGTGGTATACCGGGGTTGACGTGCTGTCAGTGGATTGAATCGGGGCATGTGAAGCGTCTGGGGTAAACCATGGAAAGCTGTGTAGGTATGTATATTTGCGTGTGTGGACGTATGTATATACATGTGTATGGGGGTGGGTTGGGCCATTTCTTTCGTCTGTTTCCTTGCGCTACCTCGCAAACGCGGGAGACAGCGAAAAAAAAAAAATATATATATATATATATATAAAGTATTCAATAATCTTTTGAAATATGCATGTGAAATGCTTATGTAATAAAAAGCAAACTGTCATTATAAAAGCTTTTTTTGAACTCTTTTGAGAATTATTACCTTTTAATAACATAGTTTTTAAAAGAGGAATATCGTGCAATTCAAAACACCCCAACTAGATGAGAAAAACTCAATAAAGACCCTACACAAAGGAAGTTTTGGCATTTTACGGCATGTTTATATTCAAAGCAAAGGACTAGCTAAAACTTTCTCATTGTAGTAATTCTCAGACTACATTCAGTAAAAATCGACCAACCAGATGTTTTCTGAATCTAACTTAAAAAGGACGAATAGAAAAAGGGCTGTTTTTTCGTAACCATTACCTGGAAGACCCCATGACATATAAAAATTATGTGCTGTCTTACTGAAACAAAATTGTCAGGAAATGTTTAACTGTAGATTGTATGAAAAAAAATATAAAATCACTATTACAGTCTTTATGAGAATTAAATGCACTTGAAGAAAACATGTCTTATCAAGTAAGGGCACACACTACAATCTATGTGCTTAATGGAATCTAATGGTCATTAAAATACAAGTTGACAACCCTTGCTGGGGTGGTGAGGGAGGTAAATGCAAGAGTCTTGGAGAGAGAGGTGCGAGTCTGTAGTCTGTGGATGACAAGAGGGCCTCGGAAGTGTCATTTGTCATTTGTCGATGATACAGCTCTTGCAGCAGATTCGAGTGAGAAACTGCAGAAGTGGGTGACTGAGTCTCGAAGTGTGTGTAGGAGAAAGGTGGGAGTGAATGCAAATAAAAGCAAAGTTATTAGGTGGTTCAGTAGGGTTGAGGAAAAAGTTAGTAGGGATGAAAGTAAGATGCAGAAAAATTGGAGGAAGTGAAGTGTTTTAGACATCTTGGAGTGGACATGGCAGTCAATGGAACCATTGAGGCAGAAGTGAGTCATAAGGTGGGGGAGGGGACAAGGCTCTGGGAGCAATGAAGAATATGTGGAGAGAGTAAGTTATCTGAGAGGGTTAACATGAGTATGCTTGAGGGATTAATAGTCCCAACAATTTGTATGGTTGCAAGGGATGGGCTATAGAGAGAGTTGTGCAGAGGGTGAATGTGTTGGGAAAGGTTCAAAGCCAGCAAGTGAACATACTAAGTGAAAATAAGGGTATTATGAGGATGAGATTGTAATGACAAAGATATGGTAAACACAAAATGATTATAATTCAATGAAGATAAGGATATTCTGAAAATGAGGGTGTAGTAAAGAGGAGAATAATGAACACAAAATAAACCTTGCTTATTGAAGATAAAAAGTATCATGAACATGAGGGCGTAGTGAACACAAAATGAATCTAGTCAAGTGAAGATTAGGGTACTGTGAAGAGTGCATTTAACATTATATGAATCCAGCTTAGTAAATATAAAGTACTGTGAACACAGTGGAGTATAATTAACCTTAGTGAACTTAATTTTGTAAAGATAAAGTTACAGTGATGATGAAGGTGTAGCAGAGAAACGTATAGTGAACACAAAATGATTAAAACTAGGTTTAAGGCTTGCCTGTAGTTGGCCCAGCTTAGTTAAAGATATGGGTACTGTGAAGACAATATAAAATGTAAGATAAGAATGTTGCGAAGATAAGGGGTAGTAGAGATGAAGGTGTAGTAAAGATAAACGTAAAGTAAATGAGTTTGTAGTGAACATGGATGTGCAATGATGATAAGAGTTGGGTGAAGATAATGTAGTGAAGTTGAGGATATACTGAAGTAGTAGTTTAGTTAAGATGATGGTGTAATAAAGATGGTCTTTTTTACCCTGACCCCTAGAATGATCCAAACTGGGTTCAAGGCCAACCAAAGAAGCAAATAATAATAACTAATAATAATAATAATTATAAAAAAAAAATACATGACACTTCAATGCCTATTATCTAAGCTTCAGAGTAACAAGGCATAATAATATTAAAACATGACTAACAATGATAATAATAAGCATAACTTATGTTACAATAATATATATATAAATATCTTTTCTTTTTTCTTTCATACTATTCGCCATTTCCCGCGTTAGCGAGGTAGCGTTAAGAACAGAGGACTGGGCCTTTGGGGGAATATCCTCACTTGGCCCCCTTCTCTGTTCCTTCTTTTGGAAAATTAAAAAAACGAGAGGGGAGGATTTGCAGCCCCCATGCTCCCTCCCCTTTTAGTTGCCTTCTACGTCAAGCAGGGAATACGTGGGAAGTATTCTTTCTCCTCTCTCTCTCTCTCTCTCTCTCTCTCTCTCTATATATATATATATATATATATATATATATATATATGTTCACTACTGAGTTTGGTAAAGTGTGTGGAAGAAGAAAGTTAAGAGTAAATGTGAATAAGAGCAAGGTTATTAGGTACAGTAGGGTTGAGGGTCAAGTCAATTGGGAGGTAAGTTTGAATGGAGCAAAATTGGAGGAAGTAAAGTGTTTTAGATATCTGGGAGTGGATATGGCAGCGGATGGAACCATGGAAGCGGAAGTGGATCATAGGGTGGGGAAGGGGGCGAAAATCCTGGGAGCCTTGAAGAATGTGTGGAAGTCGAGAACATTATCTCGGAAAGCAAAAATGGGTATGTTTGAAGGAATAGTGGTTCCAACAATGTTGTATGGTTGCGAGACGTGGGCTATGGATAGATTTGTGCGCGGGAGGATGGATGTGCTGGAAATGAGATGTTTGAGGACAATGTGTGGTGTGAGGTGGTTTGATTGAGTAAGTAACGTAAGGGTAAGAGAGATGTGTGGAAATAAAAAGAGCGTGGTTGAGAGAGCAGAAGAGGGTGTTTTAAAATGGTTTAGGCACATGGAGAGAATGAGGAGGAAAGATTGACCAAGAGGATATATGTGTCGGAGGTGGAGGGAACGAGGAGAAGTGGGAGACCAAATTGGAGGTGGAAAGATGGAGTGAAAAAGATTTTGTGTGATCAGGGCCTGAACACGCAGGAGGGTGAAAGGAGGGCGAGGAATAGAGTGAATTGGATCGATGTGGTATACCGGGGTTGACGTGCTGTCAGTGGATTGAATCAGGGCATGTGAAGCGTCTGGGGTAAACCATGGAAAGCTGTGTAGGTATGTATATTTGCGTGTGTGGACGTATGTATATACATGTGTATGGGTGTGGGTTGGGCCATTTCTTTCGTCTGTTTCCTTGCGCTACCTCACAAACGCGGGAGACAGCGACAAAGCAAAAAAAATAAATAAAAATATATATATATATATATATATATATATATATGTATATATATATATATATATATATATATATATATATATATATATATATATATATATATATATATTCATACTTTTATAAATAACTGGCTTAGCAAAAAAATCTTGCACAAGTTTAAAGTATCTTACAATGTAAAATGGCATTCTGAAAATATTACAGTATAACATGGTAGCACAGTATACTCCATGATGTAAATAGTGATAAAGTCATGTGGTAATCAGACAACATGTACACACACTCCCACTGTTTCATGTGAAGACGAGTTTCTAAATATGTAATTTTTTTGCATACAAGCATACGTCTGTTAACCATAATTTGTTTCTTCAGAAGTCAGCCACTTGCACTATAACACTAAAGCACAAGCTCTATCATTAAGACTTAAGTAACTACCATGCTCTATAATCATAAAAGAAGCAGGAAGGTCATAGGGTGAACTGATAACTTTACATGCATATTAATTTCCATTAAGGTAAACAATTACAATAACTGACCTCATGTGAATTCTGAATGTTTCAAATGCAAATTTATACTAATAATAAGAATGTCACTACACCACAGGAGCATTTTCTCATAAGTAGCTAATATTTTGATAGATAAAAACAAAATGTGGTATTTCTTAAAATAAAGTCAGTAACCTAAAACTTGAATTATATAGAATATATAATGAGACATGCTACATCTAAACTGCCTATCTAAAGCACTAGGAGCATTAATATTTCATTCTGTTATATGAGGGGGATTGTAAAATACATCTTGAAGATTACAGTTTTTACATAAATTCATCATATTAGGCCTAAATTTGTATGATATGATTACACAGTACATTTGGACAGGTATACATATTTCCAAAAAATTG
This sequence comes from Panulirus ornatus, assembly GCF_036320965.1. Classification (NCBI taxonomy): domain Eukaryota; kingdom Metazoa; phylum Arthropoda; class Malacostraca; order Decapoda; family Palinuridae; genus Panulirus; species Panulirus ornatus. The sequence goes on from NC_092295.1 coordinate 3,381,840, forward strand.
AGTTCACAGTGTAACAAAACTATGAAACGTGTATGACAAAACAGACACTGCACAAAACGAAATAAAATACTATTCAAGTAATGAACATATTACAGAAAATATCAACAAATACTGAAAAGACAATAACACCTTTATCATACTTCAGTAACGATAATGAAAACTGCCATGTCATATACGAATCTACAACTTAAGTAATATCTCAATCTTGGCCAATTTCTTTTCTTTCAAAGTTGTGAAATGAAACAAATCAAATAACAAAATACTTTACAACAAGGGAAATGTAAAGTGTATACAACAGATACTTAAGAATAAACGGAAACAATGAAGTATGTGAAACGTCTTAAGTAGTACATATCAATTCAACTTTTAAAAATTTTCCACATCTCGTTACATAAAGAAATATATAGACACAGTGCATAAACTACCTGATCTATCCTAAGTTTACTCTACATAACCTAACCTTCCCTCTTTACAGCAGCCTAGTTTGTAAACCATCCACCCCCAAGCCTAACAGACCATTCCGCATGACTGGAATCGGATGCACTGCAGGAGTTAGTATGATTATAGGGCACAGATTCCTCACTAAGCTTAAATAGTTGGGAAGGCAGATACGGTGGGGGATTGAAAAAGGAATCTGAATTTGAATTTAAAAGTACCCAATTCAGCCAAAAACCATGAGTCTCAGAAGTGTAGCAGTTGATACTATGAATTACCCATGTAACAGGCCCAGGTTTGATTTCCAGATGGGGTTGCTAGCTTACAGCCAAACCAGAATTACCTCCCCTCTGTGGCTGGTTGATGAAAAAGTTTAAACTTTAATCCTTATATGCATATGAATTCTTTTACAGATTTTTGTGTTTGGTTGATGATGTGACATATTAATATGCAAAGTAAAGTGTTTAGAGCTACAGATATTTCCAAAGAGCAAGCCAGGGTGGAATGATCTCTGACAACATGCAATGTAAATGTTTTAAATATGAGGATGGAGTGGAGATAGTTGTACAGTTAAATATAACAGACAGAAAAAAGACTTTGTTAATTTCAAGTAATGTGCTATCAAATATAGAGTAAAGGAAATATATAGAAAAAATTCTCTTACTTAAGTTAGTGCATGACTAAGAGGCTGCACTTACAGTACCCCTGATTCATTGCACAAAAAGAATGCTGCTCAAGAAAGCAAAAACATTTTTGTTACATAGGTGAAGTGGCCAGATGTTCTGCTATATTTACAATACAAGTAATATAATCAGTTGCACATTTTTTTTTTTGGCAACCCACTGTCTCTGACTAAAATATGAAAAAACTGTATAAAACTGCAGAAAATTGCAAAGATGTAAAACCCACTGCCGTTCTTCATTTTCAGTCACTGTTACATACGCTCTCTACTTTCTTTGAAGTTCTTAATACACATGCAAATCAAGCTTTCTATCAAAAGGATGCTTCACTAATATATAAGAACCAACAGATTCCATCATGTCAAATGAGTGTCAATTTCACATAATTCTTTTATAAAATCAAACAGAGATGACCTAAGGATATACAGTATGTCTCATCATTCTGTCAAAGCAAACTAGACTCATTTAACAAAACATAACCTTATCCCAAACTTAAATTCATCACCAAATATATGAAATTCATGCAACTCTGTATCATCTTATCCTTTGACATGCCTGAACAATTTTCTACCTTCATCCACAACTATGCTACACAAAAAGCTGTTTTGGTGATGATGCCCACTAAAAAGGTAAGGCCAAATCTGAGTTGATCAGCCTGTGGAAATTCCTTCTCTGTCTCATAACTCCTAGAAAGCCTTGATAAGCATTTTTCCATGTTAAACTGCACAAAGGATGGGCCCTAATGTCATGGTGGGTGAAGAGGATGAAATACTGTTGGATAAACACTATTTCAAGAGTAAAAAGATAATTTTGACCCCTTTCATCAAAAGTTTTCTGATGCTCAGTGAGACCTGTACAGAGGTGAAAGAAATTTTTGTCCTCTGCAAGCCTCACTAGACTCAGCCTTCTACATTTAACAACCAACCTCCCACATCTAACTTCTATCCATTCATATTCTGTAACCAACCATGTACATTCTTTGATCAGCTTTCCATACCCTGAAGTTTGCTATCAAATGCACTGAAATTACAGCCTTCACTTTTATAGGAAAAGAAAGGTTATCAGTTAGGAAGAAAGTTATCAATGTAACCAATATCCAATTCTAATTACTAATTAGAAGGACGTGACTGCAATGACTTCAGTGTAGAAAATGTTAAAATCTTGGTATATTTCCAATATGCTTATGCATTATTAGATGCACTGTCCACATACATATGTGACTAAAGGTAATATATTTTGCCATATAGTGAAAAAATACATGATTACAAGTAAAATATTCTGTAGCATATACTGATTAAACTTAAAACATATATAATACAAGAGTGTAAAACCACAAGTGTTATTACCACCAAGGTTTGCCTTTATGCATTCTCCAACACAACTCTATTAAAACACACATACTAGCCACTGAATACAGACATACAAATCAGCAATATCAAATTCTTCAAGCAACCTAGCATGGTAAGAATACTCAAGCTTGTTCCACATTCAAAGGCTGATCATGCCAAATCTGATTCTCTGACATAATCAGGTACATGTATATACTCAGTGTCAACAAAACAACCTATGCTTATTAATTGTTGTATGCATTTTATAGAAAAGAAATTATTCAATATATATGTTGCCAGTAACCAAAGTAACCTTGAAAGTAGCTCTCAGAAGTATCTTTTTTGAGGCTGAGTGATTATTCAATTCTCTGAAGGAAGAGTGGTTCTTGAAATTAGGGCTACTGCATCATTGTTAATTTTCTACCAACTTTTGATATTATCACTGATAGTACCTGGGGTATTCTAATAAAAAAAGGCTAATCCACGCGAATACTGGAAATGTTGCAACCTAAAAGGAATCTCTCCCCATTTAATATTATGCTAAGGCTTTAATATATATATATTTTTTTCATACACATTCGTCATTTCCCGCATTAGCAAGGTAGCACCAAGAACAGAGGACTGAGCCTTAGAGGGAATATCGCCACTTGGCCCCCTTCTCTGTTCCTTCTTTTGGAAGATCAAAAAATGGAAGGGGAGGATTTCCAACCCCCGCTCCCTCCCCTTTTAATCACCTTCTATCACACGCAGGGAATACGTGGGAAATATTCCCAGCATGTTGCAAAAGGTGACCAAAAAGGGGAGGGAATGGGAGGCTGGAAATCCTCCCCTCCAGTTTTTACTCTTCCAAAAGAAAAAACCGAAAAGGGGGCTAAGTGAGGATTTTTCCTCTCAGGCTCAGTCCTCTGTTCTTAACGCTACCTCGCTAATTCAGAAAATGGCAAATACTTATGAAAAAATAAAAGTATATATAAACACACACAAACATACATATACATGTGTGTGTGTGTGTGTGTGTATTTATTTCTACATATAAACATAAGCTCAGTAAACTTAATTTTATTCAATATAATAAGTATGCAATAAATGTTAATGTCTCACTTGAATTTAAAGAATCCTTAAGTAACTACTCTCAATACTTGTTTCTAAGCACCATAATAAAGAAAGCAATACAAAATTAACCTCTCCACAATGCTATCTACTGCTGGTAAGAGATCACATATCTTTGGTTGCCCATGCATGAAGTAATATGAGAAAAGTAACTTCTGTTCTTTTACCCACTAGTGGTTCATCTGTTTTTACGTTTAGTTGGTCTGTGGCATATTCTCAAGTTTTACACAACCTTTCGAAAACTGCTTCCACCTAATATTCAATAATTTGTTTCTCCTACAGCTCTACCTTTAACTGTGTTTCCAGCTTTCTATATAATTTTCCTATGTGTGCATCTGGTAAAGTAGCCCTCATTCTTCTTATATACTCTTTTTAACATAAGCAACTGGTACATTCAAATGAAAGCTAAACCACTAAGCAGATGCATGCAACAAATGCTCTGAGATATGCTGCTCAATCTTTGACATGTGAAGGTTCTAGGCTTCAACAAGTGCAGTGTTTGGGGATAATTATGGATGAACCAATTTGCACTCTTGAATGAGGGAATGGGTGTACAGCACATGATATAAATATGTAAATAATATTCAAACTTTAATCAATTATCACCTTAAATACTAAGAAGCTAACAAATGCAAATATCATACACTTTATTCTTATATTAATAAATATAAGATGAATGCATTTTCTATACTAGAGGCAGCAAGTGTATCACAGCAAATCTGAAAATCCTCCAGGTCATGGCAGGTATGTTTCAAAAGTTTGTTTCACACCCTGAGATACTGACTGTAATAACTATAACTAAAGGACTTGCGGGTATGATAAATGCTTCCCTTCCCTAAAGCATGGATAAACAACCCTTTATACTCTCACTCTCAAGTTCATTGTCTTCAACTGTGTCAATGCGAATATCTAATGATCTGAAAACCTATGGATTAATATAACAGTGAAAGTGTATTCAAGTTAGTATCACTACGTATTTACAATCTTGGCTTGTAGATTACTACCGCGAGTAGAATTATATTTGTCCTTTGGTGAACTTTCCATAGATTGTGTATCCCTGCAAACTTATAATTCAGATTTGCAAACATTCCTTTCTCTTCCTAACTGAATGTTATGCCAAACAATAGATGTATTATTTTGTGATCAATACATGCTCTCCTACATAATAGGGATTTATTTCAATCACAGATTTGCAAAGAACAAACATTGTCTGATGAAATTATAGCCAAATTTCTCTTAAAGATTTTCTGTCATAACTAATTGCACCCTTGTGTTATGTTTCATGGCCCACAGCATGATAAAGGAAAGAAAAATTTTGAATGGATAATTCAATCATCAATTCTAGAAATCATCCTGTTTGCAAGATCAAGCTTTTCAGCCTTGTAAGCATGGCATCCAGGTCAAACAGTTAAGAGGCTGTGTGTACTGTCATTTATAATGGCAATGACTGCAAATCCTATCAAAATAATGAATCCCTTCTATGCAAATCCTATCAGAATAATGAATCCCTTCTATCCTATCAAGTCTGTGACCTCAAGTTATCTGTTACAAAAAGTTACAAATTGAAAGACAGGCACGTATAAACATTTTCTATCTAATTGAGATTTGTGATCCTATTCCCATTTACAGTAAAGTGACATTGTGCACATAACCGATCTGTGTAAAGCCAAATGACAAATAGTTTTTGCAGAAATGAGGTCCCCAGCTAATTGCCTCAGGTTAGTAAAAAAAAAAAAAAAAAAAAAAAAAAAAAAAAAAAAAAAAAGAAGTTTGTACACCTTAAGGAATTCATAAAAAAAAAATTCCAAATCTGAAGAGCGAGTCCAATACTTGACCTAGCTCTCTCAAAACTGGGAAATTTCCATCTTGTCAAGACTTTGATCCACTTGTAATTATCATCGATTCACCTTCTTGATCATTGTCAACAATCAGCAGTCTAACTGCTTTATGAATTAGACATTTAGAAAAAGTTTTATATACCTAATATGATGAATAAGAAAGTAGAAGTTATATTACAGATCTGAAGCAGGATCAAGCTTAAAATATAAATCTGCCAATGTTACTAACGGCAGGTTGCTCCAGATAGCTAAACTGACAACCTTTGAAATGCATCCCACTCATGGAAACCAAACGGCTTTCATGTGCAAGGTCAGGTAACTTGGGCTTATGAAAGATAACTGCTCATTTCACAAGGTGAATGATCCACATCATAATTTTCCTTCAGATGTCATTTAGATGAACAGTGAAATTCAACCCATAAGGGCATTTAGTCATAACAGAGTGTTTAGTGAAGATGAGATACTAAGAGCAAACTTCAATAGGACTACTCAGGGATACAGCCACACCAAGATTCAAGTCTCTATGACTGATGCTTGTACGAACACATCAAAGGTTGATGGACAACAGCCTGATGAACATTTGAAGGGTTTAAGGATACAGATCAGCTAAATAAATAACAATTATGCCAATACTTCTAAATTTTCAGTAGGATGTAGGGCACCGGCTTGTTCAGATTCAAGATTACAATGGGAGTACAGGTCACAGTAAATGGGACAGTGGTTACTTACAACTCCACCCCAACCCCAGCCACAAGGAATAGCCAAGTGATTCAGTCCCTGTCGCACAACTCCCCAGTTACCTGCGATACAAAAACACAAAATCATTAGTAAATCCATCACATGAGAATAAAAAAAAGAAATCTAGGATAGGAAGAACAATGGAAGACTATTTTTTTACACAAACAACAGAAGAGGTTCAAGCATTCAAAAATGGCCTCTTCTGACGTACCTCTAGCCCTATTCTTTTCATGGTCCGTCTCTTTGCACTGTACCTTCAGCTATACTACCTTAAATAACCTTCACCATTCTATCACTTACCATATGTTCATTTTAAAGTTTTCTGTCCATGTATCTTTATCAAATTCTTCGTGTCACACACATATGGAATGTCTTCATTCTGTCTATCCTCCTATTCCAAACACCAAACCAGAAATTCTTAACATGCTTTTTTGCCCTGCTTTTTGTAATGACTTCTGATAACTGGTGATGCATCCCTTGAAAAACTGCTTACTATCATCATCATCCAGCTGATTTAGAAACCTGAAGGGTGTTATCAGGTCCATCCTCTCTCTACTCAACGATGGAAGGTTTTATAATCCTCAGCCTCAAATTATAGCCCCGTTCAGATGGCAGATTTGTAGCCCTTAGCCTCTCATTATAGCTCATTCCTCTCAATTCAGGTACCATCCTAACTGCTCTTCTTTGTACACTCTCAATCAGATATGTTAGAAGTGAATAGCTTGAGGACATTGTATTGCGTTGAGGGTATATCAAGTAAGTTATGGATAAGTGAGACGTGGTCATAAGAAAAGAGTGTGCTGAAATGGCCTGGACACATGGAAAGAATAAGTGAGGAGGGACTGATAAAGAGGATAAACATATCAGAAGCAGAAGGAACAAGGAGAAGGGGAAGCTGAAGATGGTGCACCTACATACCTCACATGTGCACACATTTTCTAGCTTCCAGGTGAGAATTTGGGCTTTCTACTCTTTAGACAGGTAAGAGCCAACAATCTTAAGGAACATATGGAAAATATACAGTGCCCAGAAGCACAATTCCCACAGTGAAGTGGCAGCCTGGACGAGTAAATAAAATTTTCTTTTCCTCTCCATAGCCTGAGGCACACTGAAGCATATTGCTGGTGCTCACACCATTAGACACAGTAGTGTGAGAGACCAGATATATGATGATTTCACCCTGAAAGCATCATACGTTTGTACCTATGATAAACCTTAGCTGTATATCACCTTCGAAAATATATGGGGGCTGGACAATGTTTTTTGCTAACACCATAGTTGTCTTCTATATGCATTTAACATAAAGGTGGTTTCATTTGCTGTAAATCTGTCTACATCATCAACTAAATCAGATGGCTTACTACATGATAGGTTGGCAGGTGGCAAGACTGCAGAGAAGATGTTGCAAAACTGAAAGTACCATGTACATTCCTGTATACTATCTGCAAAACTGAAAGTACCTTGTACACTCCTGTATACAGCGGGTACAGGTACAGATGCACTAAGAAGTCATAACTTTTCACCATTAGAATATATCACTTTTGAGTCCTAATCTGAGGAGATAAAATGTCTTGAGACTATATGCACTCAAAAGCTATTCATATTCAACAAGCACAGGGCCCTAAGACTTAATTAATCTGATTACTTAAGAGGACCTGACAATGAGGTAAGCATACACTGGGCAAAGTAAAATTCTTTGAAACAACTTCCTATTCTAATTCATGAAATCTACAGCCCTATTCAGTGATGATACATATAAAGTAAAAAAGCATATGATTCCTTATCATTCTACATTCTTTCTCAATTACTGATACTTATCATTATTGCTCTACATCTCTACAGCACTGATTCAAGAGTGAATCCCTTCATATGATTCATTATTCACTAGCTTGCATGGCTAGTGTCATTCAGTTACTCACTTGCAAGCTCCCATTCATTCTTGAACTCCTTTCCAGTTATTTTTTTTCAGTCTCGAGCATTATGGTATACACTAACCTGTATAAACTGTTCTGGTATAAGGATTCAACCATATGTTGTCACAACAAGACCCCTCACCATTCTTGGCAGCTACACTAGTAAAATCATCAGCTGGCACAATGCTGCTATAAGATGCTTCTCTTAATACATCAAAAGCTGAAACATAAGTATATATAGATCATTAATGTACATACAGGTTATAAGTTCTTTTGGTGTGCAATTAATATTTTTAGCCCACATTGTGCACAATGAATATAAGCACCATTACTTTTTTTTTTTTTTTTACAGATTAAGACTTAACCATTCCTAGTTCAGGAAAAAACATTACTATACTTACCTTACCAGCCATTCTTAAGTAAGGGTATTGAAAACACATTTCTTACCAGATGGGCCAATCCTAGGCTTGGTTGGTCTGGGCAAGTCCCTATTATAGGCATGTGATACCCACTCTGGTCACTAGCAGGTTACTGAGCCCTCAAGGCAGCTCCAATGACTCATCCTTTGGCCTACAATCTATGACCAGCCAACAAAGACCACAATGTATGCAGATTTCAGCTTAAAATCAAGTTTCTATACTGATGATATTGCACCCTTCTATCAACAGCAGACTGATGTTCACAACACAGAAAGGGTTATAGTTCACGAAGTATATGTATGTATATATGTATGCCCTTTGACTAAACGTATATATATTTTTTTCATACATGCTCGCCATTTCCCACATGAGTGAGGTAGAATTGAGAATAAATGACTGAGCCTTAGAAGGAAAATTCTCATTTGGGTATTTGCTCTGTTCCCTTTTTTGGAAAGTAACAAAGTAAGCGAGGATTTCCAGCCACCCACTCCCGCCATTCTTAGCTGCCCTCTACGACATGCAGGGAACATGTGAGCACCATTCTTTCTCCCCTATCCCCAGGGATATTCATATACATACAGATCTATATATCATTCTCAATGATAGGACTAGATTGCATGAATCATTTCTTCACTATTACTTTCTTAAGAGTTCCAAGAATCATTTTCCCTTTAAAAATTCAATGTATATCAAACAATTTTTTTCTAACTACTTAATATATAACCTAAATGGTTAATTTCTGATCCTTCAATTGCGTGAAATTTCAAATTCTATATCAATAACTCGCTGAGCCCTACATCTATTGTCTGAAGTACTTGCAAGACATTTATCAGTTACTACTATCCAGGGGCATAAGTATACATACAAATAATTATCTAATAAACTGGGTAATCTCCAATTTAACAACTCACCAGCATCATCTGGGTGCATGCCAAAGTCTCCAAAGAGAATGACATTCTTCTCACTTATCAATTTTTCTTTCAATGCGGTAACTAGAGGTGCAAGCTGAGATGTCTCTGTGATCGATCTTGTTTCTTCTGTTTTATTTGGTTCATCGCCTGCTGTGTCATCATTGGTACTTCTAGTTTTTATCTTATTTCTCTTATTTCTATTTTCAAGATGCATTGCATTAATGTGAAGACTCACCACAACAAAGTCAAATTCATAGCTCTGTAAGATAAAGTTAAGGAACACACTGAAAACCCTTGCAACATATGTGAAAATGGCAAATCTATGTATATTTGTGTGTGGGAGGATTTTTTTTCTTTTTAAAGGTGTTACCATTTTGGAAACATTTTTCCTTCCACATATGTTAATATGCATAAGCATATATGGAAGGAAAATATGCTTTCGGATATAACATGTTGACAGTATTTTGCTGAGTGGACCTGATTAGGTGTAAGGAAGAGTGGTAATGGGAGAGCGGTGGCATGGTTGAGACATCCACTTGGGGAGAAGTTAGGCTTCAGGCGAGATGTGTGGACCAAGTGTTTGCTTAGAAGAAACTAGTGCAAGAAATAATTGGAGACAGAGTGCGTGAACAGTAAGTGGCATTTATAGATCTGAAGAAAGTTTATGACTGGGCTGAGAAAAGAGGCTTTATGGAGGGCACAACAATATATGGACTAAATGTAAAGTTACTAATTGCAGCGAGTTTTCACTGGGAAAATATGGCATGTGTCCAAGTAGGAAGGGAAGATGGTGAATGGTTTGCAATAAAGGTGGGGTCTGTCTCTCAAATTTGTACTGTTTGTTCCTATGGTTGTTTCATCTGTTCGCAGACAAGGTGATAAGGAAGGTTAATGCAGGGGTTTTAGAATGAATGATGGGTCGGTATGTTGAGGGTGGGGAGGCAATAGTCAGATGCTGTTTGACTATGATATGGATTTGTTGCCAGACTCCAGAAGCTGATGACAGATTAAAAGAGTGTAATAGGAGATAGCTGAGTTTACATAAACAAAAGTATATCTATGAGTAGTAGAGGGTGGGGGAGATGAGATACAGGTTGGTTTGAGTATCAGTCTGAAAGGGGAGGACCTGGAGGAAGTGGGGTGCTTTAGGTATACTGAAGATAATGTAGCAGCAGATAGAAAAAATCAGGTATGAAATAAGGTGCAAGGTTGAAAAGGGGCTGGATGCATAATAGAGAATGTGGATGAAGTGATCAATGTCATTTAGGAAAATTGATAGTAGTCCTATCAGCACTGTAGGTATACGAGTCTTGGGTCTTGAATGTAATTCCAATCTTAGGTCAGGTTGTCTATTGCAACTCCTCTTATATCTAAAACAGGAGAATCATACAACAGAAGTAACAAATTGGTTCTAGGGGCAAAGAAATCCACTTGAGATATAACTCCCATAAAGAGGATCTAACCGAATCCCACAGTCTCTATCAAATTCTCTATGGGCATGTGTCTGACCTCAATATGGCATCTGCAATATAACTTAGTTCAATATATCTTATTATACATTACTTGATTGCTGTTTACCATGCCAGTGAGGTAAAGCCAGGAAACAAGACAAAGAAAGACCCAACCACTCATATACACACATATACATACACGTGCATAAATGTACATATCAACATATAAATTTTTTTTTTTTTTTTTTTATACTTTGTCGCTGTCTCCCGCGTTTGCGAGGTAGCGCAAGGAAACAGACGAAAGAAATGGCCCAACCCCCCCCCCATACACATGTACATACACACGTCCACACACGCAAATATACATACCTACACAGCTTTCCATGGTTTACCCCAGACGCTTCACATGCCTTGATTCAATCCACTGACAGCACGTCAAACCCTGTATACCACATCGCTCCAATTCACTCTATTCCTTGCCCTCCTTTCACCCTCCTGCATGTTCAGGCCCCGATCACACAAAATCTTTTTCACTCCATCTTTCCACCTCCAATTTGGTCTCCCTCTTCTCCTCGTTCCCTCCACCTCCGACACATATATCCTCTTGGTCAATCTTTCCTCACTCATTCTCTCCATGTGCCCAAACCATTTCAAAACACCCTCTTCTGCTCTCTCAACCACGCTCTTTTTATTTCCACACATCTCTCTTACCCTTACGTTACTTACTCGATCAAACCACCTCACACCACACATTGTCCTCAAACATCTCATTTCCAGCACATCCATCCTCCTGCGCACAACTCTATCCATAGCCCACGCCTCGCAACCATACAACATTGTTGGAACCACTATTCCTTCAAACATACCCATTTTTGCTTTCCGAGATAATGTTCTCGACTTCCACACATTTTTCAAGGCTCCCAAAATTTTCGCCCCCTCCCCCACCCTATGATCCACTTCCGCTTCCATGGTTCCATCCGCTGACAGATCCACTCCCAGATATCTAAAACACTTCACTTCCTCCAGTTTTTCTCCATTCAAACTCACCTCCCAATTGACTTGACCCTCAACCCTACTGTACCTAATAACCTTGCTCTTATTCACATTTACTCTTAACTTGTGAATAAGAGCAAGGTTATAAATACACATAAATATACATATCTTGTGGAGGCTAAGGTGAAGATTAGTATGGGTTTTCAGAAAAGAGGAGTGAATGTTGGGGTGAAGAAGGTGGTGAGAGTAAGTGAGCTTGGGAAGGAGACCTGTGTGGGGAAGTACCAGGAGAGACTGTGTACAGAATGGAAAAAGGTGAGAACAATGGAAGTAAGGGGAGTGGGGGAGGAATGGGATGTATTTAGGGAATCAGTGATGGATTGCGCAAAAGATGCTTGTGGCATGAGAAGAGTGGGAGGTGGGCTGTTTAGAAAGGGTAGTGAGTGGTGGGATGATGAAGTAAGAGTATTAGTGAAAGAGAAGAGAGAGGCATTTGGACGATTTTTGCAGGGAAAAAATGCAATTGAGTGGGAGAAGTATAAAAGAAAGAGACAGGAGGTCAAGAGAAAGGTGCAAGAGGTGAAAAAAAGGGCAAATGAGAGTTGGGGTGAGAGACTATCAGTAAATTTTAGGGAGAATAAAAAGATGTTCTGGAAGGAGGTAAATAGGGTGCGTAAGACAAGGGAGCAAATGGGAACTTCAGTGAAGGGCGTAAATGGGGAGGTGATAACAAGTAGCGGTGATGTGAGAAGGAGATGGAATGAGTATTTTGAAGGTTTGTTGAATGTGTCTGATGACAGAGTGGCAGATATAGGGTGTTTTGGTCGAGGTGGTGTGCAAAGTGAGAGGGTTAGGGAAAATGATTTGGTAAACAGAGAAGAGGTAGTAAAAGCTTTGCGGAAGATGAAAGCCGGCAAGGCAGCAGGTTTGGATGGTATTGCAGTGGAATTTATTAAGAAAGGGGGTGACTGTATTGTTGACTGGTTGGTAAGGTTATTTAATGTATGTATGACTCATGGTGAGGTGCCTGAGGATTGGCGGAATGCGTGCGTAGTGCCATTGTACAAAGGCAAAGGGGATAAGAGTGAGTGCTCAAATTACAGAGGTATAAGTTTGTTGAGTATTCCTGGGAAATTATATGGGAGGGTATTGATTGAGAGGGTGAAGGCATGTACAGAGCATCAGATTGGGGAAGAGCAGTGCGGTTTCAGAAGTGGTAGAGGATGTGTGGACCAGGTGTTTGCTTTGAAGAATGTATGTGAGAAATACTTAGAAAAGCAAATGGATTTGTATGTAGCATTTATGGATCTGGAGAAGGCATATGATAGAGTTGATAGAGATGCTCTGTGGAAGGTATTAAGAATATATGGTGTGGGAGGCAAGTTGTTAGAAGCAGTGAAAAGTTTTTATCGAGGATGTAAGGCATGTGTACGTGTAGGAAGAGAGGAAAGTGATTGGTTCTCAGTGAATGTAGGTTTGCGGCAGGGGTGTGTGATGTCTCCATGGTTGTTTAATTTGTTTATGGATGGGGTTGTAAGGGAGGTAAATGCAAGAGTCCTGGAAAGAGGGGCAAGTATGAAGTCTGTTGGGGATGAGAGAGCTTGGGAAGTGAGTCAGTTGTTGTTCGCTGATGATACAGCGCTGGTGGCTGATTCATGTGAGAAACTGCAGAAGCTGGTGACTGAGTTTGGTAAAGTGTGTGGAAGAAGAAAGTTGAGAGTAAATGTGAATAAGAGCAAGGTTATTAGGTACAGTAGGGGTGAGGGTCAAGTCAATTGGGAGGTGAGTTTGAATGGAGAAAAACTGGAGGAAGTGAAGTGTTTTAGATATCTGGGAGTGGATCTGTCAGCGGATGGAACCATGGAAGCGGAAGTGGATCATAGGGTGGGGGAGGGGGCGAAAATTTTGGGAGCCTTGAAAAATGTGTGGAAGTCGAGAACATTATCTCGGAAAGCAAAAATGGGTATGTTTGAGGGAATAGTGGTTCCAACAATGTTGTATGGTTGCGAGGCGTGGGCTATGGATAGAGATGTGCGCAGGAGGATGGATGTGCTGGAAATGAGATGTTTGAGGACAATGTGTGGTGTGAGGTGGTTTGATCGAGTAAGTAACGTAAGGGTAAGAGAGATGTGTGGAAATAAAAAGAGCGTGGTTGAGAGAGCAGAAGAGGGTGTTTTGAAATGGTTTGGGCACATGGAGAGAATGAGTGAGGAGAGATTGACCAAGAGGATATATGTGTCGGAGGTGGAGGGAACGAGGAGAAGAGGGAGACCAAATTGGAGGTGGAAAGATGGAGTGAAAAGGATTTTGTGTGATCGGGGCCTGAACATGCAGGAGGGTGAAAGGAGGGCAAGAAATAGAGTGAATTGGAGTCATGTGGTATACAGGGGTTGACGTGCTGTCAGTGGATTGAAGCAAGGCATGTGAAGCGTCTGGGGTAAACCATGGAAGGCTGTGTAGGTATGTATAATTGCGTGTGTGGACGTGTGTATGTACATGTGTATGGGGGGGGGGGGTTGGGCCATTTCTTTCGTCTGTTTCCTTGCGCTACCTCGCAAACGCGGGAGACAGCGACAAAGTATAAAAAAAAAAAAAAAAAAAAAAAAAAAAAAAAATATACATATATACAGATGTACATTTTCTTACTTGCTCACATTCATCCATTCCTGGGGCCACCCCACCCCACAGGAAATAGCATCGCTAACCCCTGCGTCAGTGGGGTACTGCCAGGAAACATACGAAGAAAGGCCACATGTGCTCACACTCATTCTCTAGCTGTCACATGTAATTCACTGAAACAACAGCTCCCTATCCACATCCACGCCCCAGAGACCTTTCCATGGTTTACTGGATATTTCACATGCCTTGGTTCAGTCCACTGACAGCTATATAATATCAAATCTATGAAATTAGGGCTCCATGAGTGTAGGACTGTCTCGCTGCACTGTCCAATTAAATACTAAATGATTAACAATACTGTTTTATACATACTGAAATGAGGAGTCATCCTTCATAGAATAACTCACCTTAAAGTATCCAAGGTATGGTTTCTTGGTAGAGGATTTACATGTCTTGCTGTTGTTATTACCATGGACATCCAGCAGAGTTGCAGAAGAGAGGTGAAGACCATGGCTCACATTATACATGAAGGCAGCATATTCAGCACCCTGTAAAGTAATGGGCACTGATATGATGAGTTACAAATCTGTACATCTATATGACTAATAAAATGAATTCCTTGGTATTGTGGAGGTTATACTAAATAGGGTCGCAGATGCAGAAATCAGAACATATCATCTTTTACTAAAACTTACTTTTTGTTAGGGTAGGGAAGAAATGGCACATCTACAGTAGCCTCTTGCACCAAGGATGTTCAATACAGTTTAGGACAAATCACTAAACTTTAAAGAGCAGCCAATTTGAGAAGCAAAATCTCAAAAACTTTTATCAAAGGATAAAGATATATCTGAGTGCTGGCATTCTAATCTAAGGTCATACCACTGACTCCCACTGCCTCCTCCTTGAAAATCTGAGAAACACGAGTTGGTATTTGTGGCAGAGAGATCCATCTTAAGGTTTAATCTGAAAGACAGGATCCAACTGAAAATGGTTATTTCCACTCTCAACTCAGACAACACAGTCCTTGACCTGAAAGGACATCTGCCCAAACACTAAGTCCTGAGAAGGAAAAAGTGCTTGAATAATCTGTTTCCTCAAGGATAATAAAGCAAGAGTATGATCTCTAATTGTTCCAAGAGGCAGAAATCTCTATTTTTAAAACATTGTACAACTGTGGTGCAGTCAGTTATGAACTGTTGTGAATCAGAAACTTGACATCTTAGCCTAGTTTCAAATTGTTTAGAAAAAGCAGCAGCTAAGGAACAAACACTTCTGAATTCTAACACCTATCAGTGGGTCCACGAGGGTTCTCTAAGCCAAGGGTCTCTCTAAATTTTCCTTGTTGGACCACAATTCTTGAGTTCTGCTAAGAAATATTTCTCTATACACTTCTTTTGTTCACCAACTTGGCTGCTGGAAGGCTACATTAACCTGTTCAGGAGCACTAGTTAGTCCAGATCAAAGAGAAATTCTGATAAGGAAAAATCAATATTTCTCTGCATTTAGGATGAAATCTGCTTTCTGGATACATTAATGACCATACAACTTTGCCTGGCACACTGAAACTGCTATTATCAGACACAACCAATTTTAACGGTGAAGAAAGGTGAAACTCACATGGTAAAAGGTTGGTGCTACAGTCTGTCAAAAATGCATAACTCTAAACTGGCAAATTTCTCTGCCTACCTAAAAAGTCAAGAATATCCTCATCATAGGACAAATCAAAATATACCAAAATAAAAACTTCTTTGCAATCCAGACTTACTGTCCATACGTCTTTCTCAAGAATACAGCAGACAGTTTTCATTAACATCATTCTGAATCTTTGTTGTCTGGGTTTACTACACACTGCCTGCTCGAGGTTACATAAGTTAAAAGTCACCTTTGGCAAGGTTGTATCACTGTGAGTATTTCATTTAAGAACTTTTCACTCCAAAGGAATCTACATTTCCCTAATATGGGAGGTAGCACAGATTGGGCTGCAATAGCCTTAAGAAAGAACATGGGTAACACTAGGACTGTCTCATAAAAATTGGTTCAAGGGTAAATGTGAACGAATAACTGTTTTGTGTGCCTGTTTAAATGAAAGACCAGGAAAAATTCTTTTCTCCTTTGAACAACTCTATCATCACAGAAGGTACATATATAATCAGGAACCAGTACTCAAGGTGCGAGGATGGATAAATAAAAGCACATGCTTCTCTATAGAATATGAGGAGGATGGGAGTCACAAGGAAGAGTCCACCGAGGCACCTTATTTTTTTAGGTGTAAACCAAGGAATATAAAGTATCTGGGGTACATCATGTCAAGGACTGTGAGGCCTAGTTGTAGATGGGGAGCTGTGGCTTCAGTGCATTACACATGACAGCTAGAGAATGGATGTGTGCAAATAAGGCTTTCCTTCGTATGTTCTTGACACTACCTTACTGACAGGAAATGGCAATCAAGGATGAAAAATAATTTGGTTTGCAATCTATATTCTATATATGAGAAAATGAGAATTCAGGCAAAATTCATTCTTAGCTTTCAAAAATGGCTAACTATAATCATACCTGGTGCATATGACCTGCAGGTTCTTCTGACACCTGCCATCTCCACTCTCCCTTAGGGCCTCCCCATTCACGCACACGCCTTAAGCTGCTCTGATTTAGTTCAGAGCATATCTGCAGAAATAATAAAGCACTGATAATTTTCTCACTGAATTATATGAAATCATTTGTAGAATTGGAGTAGCTAATCATAAGAACAAGTTTTCAGGATCAAAACAAGATCCCTCTCAAGCAAGATTGGACCAGAAAAAAGTGGAAGAAGTGAGGTGTCAGCAAAAGTCTTTCTACCCCTACCACATTAATCACTGACTCTCTGATCGTTTCCACCATCACAAACAGCCTAATTAGGCTGGTACTATTGGCAAATGGGAACTCCTACGGCATCATTGGTAAAGTGGAGGGAAAAAGGACACTACACTGTATTTGTGTGAGAAAAAGAGATGCTCTCATACTTCCTTTAGGTAAGAGAGCTTTGCCCCATGAATCACATAATTGCAACAATTCCTGACTAAGGTGAAAGCTTTGTGGGAAATGAAGGATAAGCAGGTATTTGAAGACTGAAATGCTTATTTCTTTTTCCAATCTGGCTGAAAAAACTGGAGTGAGTAAGCATAAGATGGGTTAGAGACAGTATTAAGGGAAAAGGTATACATGTAATTATGAAAGTACATCCAACAAAAAACCAACCTTATATTTTTGTGTCAGACTATATGACACAATGGATGAATGGTTTTGACAAATATTTTAGGGTCTTGCTTACAATTGGTAGCCCTGCTTTCCTTATGAATACTTCAGCTAGCTTCACTATCATGAAGTTATCATACTTTCCATGCAACATCTTTTTAATTAATATGTTCATCTTACCTTTTCCAGAACATCCTTACTGCCAACCTCCTGAATGGCCAAAAGGCTAAATCCATTTTCCAATATAGTCCGACACACAACCTCCAGCACCCCAGGGTTACAGATCTGCAAAATATTGTAAGTTCATGCATGATATTGTTTGTATGAAGGATTCAAACCAAAACACATATCATGTAAACTGACTTTATTCACATTCAGTGCAAATTATATTTCATACCTATCCTTTCTTACACATATCTTAACCCTTTAATTTTTTTTTGCATGCGCTAAGTTTGAATGTAATAATATTAGTCACGCTCTTACCTTACAGCCTATAATCATTTAATGTCTTGTATGGCTTACATGTTAGGCAACTTCAGCAGTGAAGTTTAAAGCCAAAACTCAAAAATTTGAGGATGGACAGCTAAAGCACCAAACAGTAAAAAGACCCAATTTAAAGTATACTCTGCACAAAACCAAGTAAAACAATTAATGAAAATTCAACTCATGACACCTTTCAACAATGATAGTTAAAGAAAATATAAAAGATTCCTCAGAGGAAAGCATTTTCCCACATCTACTCAAATGGATGATGACTAACCTTGTCCTTAGTTAGCTGCTGTAAATTCCAAGTAGCAATCCTGATTGCAGGCTGACCATGGTGATAACCATTAAATACTTCTCTAATAATGGGTCGCTCCGACCTAAAAATCAATATAAATTGAAACCTTTTTAAATCATTTCATTTTTTTATTGTCAAGTCCTTGAAAACCTGTGAAAAAAGATATTTACCCAGAGGGTTGTCTATCAGTTATGGGCAAGGTATGCTCAGGACCTCAGGCTAAATATTTTACTGCTATAACACATTATCATTAATGTTGAGTTAGTTATGGGGATGTGTGAAAGAGCTTATGTAAGCTATAGAATGATGTAGGTGAAAACGAAAGTGGATTGCACGAGTTGGGTGATTTACTTGTGCTTAAGCACCTGGACACAAGAAGCATGACAATGAGAGGCATGTGTTTTGGCAGCAGCTGAGTGTGTGTCAGCAGTTTTGATGCAAGAGACTGGGTGCTAAAGATGTGTGATTTATATGTGAAGGTAAGTAATGTGACAGTTGGTGGTATAATTGTGGAGGTGTGGGATTTACAGTAAGGTGAGTGGAAATGCTGATCAGCTTGCTAAGTTGTAAAAGAATTACTGATTGGGAATATACCTAGTAAAAAAAAAAGGACAAACAAGTATACGTGAGTGAGTACGAAAGATCGTGAGCAAGCATTACTGCATTACATACCAATTGATAGGTATGCAAAAGACTCTTGGATGAGAGGCATATGATTTGGCAGCAGCTGAGTGAGTGTGTCAGCAGTTTTGATACGAGATACTGGGCACTAATGAACTGTGATTTATATGCCTAAATGAGTAATGTGGCAGTTGGTGGTATAATTGCAGATGTATGAAATGCTAATTAGCTTAAGTTGTGTGTGTAGAAAAAGAGCTATTGACTGGGAATAACTTGTTAAATAAGGACAAACAAGTATACGTGAGCGAGTACAAAATATGGTAAGGAGGCATTACTTCGTTACACACCAACTGATAGGCAAGCAAGAGAGAGAGGCTTGATATGAATGTGTTAAGAGGAGCAGCTTGTGTGATATCTAATCACTGCCTGATGGAGGAAAGGGTGAAGACTTGCAGAGGTTTTCAAAAAAGAGGAAATAATATGGGTGAGAAGAGGGTGGTGAAAATAAGTGAGCTAGGAAGAGAACATTGTGAAGAAATACCATGAGCGATTGAGAGAAGATGTAGGTAGTAGTTGGTAAACAGCCACCAACTAAGGAGGTATATTACCAGTCCTACTTGCCTGGGTATTGGAAGGGTAAGTGACAGCTGTATAATGAACCAGCACTTCTGTGGTTATCAGGATGCACTCCCCACTTCCCTGTCCAATGTAGCAGTCTTTTCTGTTATGCCTCACCTGCACTTGGACTACTGGCATTTTGTCCATAAATATATATTATCTCCTTATCACACATAACACTTGACAATACTTAACTCACGCAGCTCATTCGTCACAAATCTAGACTTTCTTGAAGTGGGTGTTATGTGTTAGAACTACCTTTTGGCAAAATGATTGGTGATATAGACAGAAGTAATAGGTAGGAACAATAGGCATTAATATCAGGTAGAACATTAAATATAAGTAGTAGGTAGGAACATTTAGCTGAGAGGCACAGGTAGAAATAGTAGAATGGAACATTAGGTAATAACATTATGTAGACACGAGAAGTCGGTAAGAACTTTAGGTTAGAGCTTCTGGAAACACTGCATTAGAGCTGCCCTTTGCTAGTGGCCAATTAAAGGTGAGGCACTAAAAAATAAGAAGTAGCAATGGAGTTCACCAGTTATGGAGACTAAAAAAAAAAGCCAGGAAACATACAAGAAAAGGCCACATCCACTCACTCATTCTCTTGCTGTCATGTGTATTACACCAAAACTACACGGTTCACCCCAAATGCTTTACATGCCCTGGTTCAGTCCACTGACAGCACGTAGACCCCAGTATACCACATCATTCCAATTCACTCTATTCTGTGCAAGCCTTTCATCCTCCTGCATGCTCAGGCCCTAATCACTCAATATCTTTTTCACTCCAAAAGAAGGAACAAAGAAACTAGCCAAGTGAGGAGTTTTTTCTCAAGGCTCAGTCATCAGTGCCTGGCACTTTCCTACTCGCATGGGAAATTGGTAACATGTATGAAAGAAAAGAGTTTGTGATAATGTTTAATGACTACTAATATGAAGTCGTAATGGCAAAACATAACAACGATGGGTATAACACTGCACGTATTGACTGCTAATTTTAAGCTTTACTTGAACTATTCTGTTGTGCAGTGGGAAGAGACATACAACTCGCAGTTACATCAACATATAAGAAAATAATACATCGCAAATTTACAGAAATAATAACTAGGTCAATAATATCTTTGCTACATCAATGGAGAAGAATAAAAATATTTATACAAATAGAAGGGCAGTTAATGAAGAAAGGAAGGTAAGATCTTAAACTAACCTTAAAGACAAAAGCTCAAATATATCAGCACTGAAATCAACAGATATTCTTGGATCTGCTGTATCTTTGGGATCTAGAATCAGTCTTCCTGGGGAATTTCCATCATTGTTCAAAGGAGCAGAATGAGTTCGTCGATGACCTACAATGAAAAACATAATCAAAACCAATAATAAAAATAAATTTCAAACAACTTCTCTGAGAAAAATATTCTGAAGACAAACAAAAAGAAATTCAATCTGAATTCCATACTGTGAATATAAGAGTTTGATAACTGTACCACTCTGATCTCTACTTCATAATGAATACCAAAGGAACTTCACATGAATCAGAATCTAATTATAACGCATCATAATGAATACCAAAGGAACTTCACATGTATCAGAATCTAATTATAACGCAACAAAAAGCAAACATCTGGAGTCCTGACCATTAGGTCCTGTCCCCCTGCCTACTAGAACTACTATCAATGAGCTTTATTAATGATCAATCTATTTTTCTAAATGCAACTGCAAGTAGTGTTAGATAACAGCATGGTAGTGCAGACGGTATATATATCCCAGTCTTTGTAATGCACAGTGTTAAAAAAAAAGTTAGAATGCTCGTTCTCCATCAGAATTACTTTCGGTATGGAAAATTTTAGGTTTCACAAATATGGTACCTGAATTCAATTCAAGCTAACAACCAAGGAGGTATATCATAAGTAATCTGCCTGGGTACCTTCCTGTAATTATCTATTTGTATGGTAGGGGGACAGAGTTCTACACTCACAGTGCCATATCTCATGAACTTTCTGTGCCATCAAGTAGCTTTTTAAACTTGTAAACTGCCAAAATCTGCTGTCTCGGTGATTAGCTTATTCCAACCATCCACTAACACTAAACCAATACTTTTCAGCATCCTTCCCAATAATTTTTTTTTACCCAGCTTTTTGTTGAGCATGTGTATGAGAAGGGAAAAAGGAGGGTTAGTCATTCCAAGTGAAGTAGGGTCTTTGGCAGGGGTGAGTGAAAATCCACGTCCGAGAGTAGAATATAAGCTACAGTATGTGGAAGAATACTTGAAAGAAATGTCATTACTTAAATGATGAAGATTCTCCATTAACTATGATGGAATTAAACCAATCAATGCACCTTTAACTTATAAACTCAGTAATATACACACACAGAAATCCAAACCCACATCAGGAAGAATAACTAGCTGTAAATCAATAGCTGTAAGTAAATGAGAGCAAGGAATGAAACATGGATGAGCATAAGTATCAAAACTGATCATAATCAACTGAAAAAAACCCTACCTGGAATTTTCACGTCAAGGTTGCGTTGATAAACCCTGCTATAGCTTGCAACTGAGATGACATCACTTATGGGTGGTGAGGCAGGTGGAACATTATTCACTGTCAAATACACCTTGAGAATACTTAGGACACGAGCAGAGATTCCTCTTACTTTCACCAGCTCTTCAATACTCTTGAATGGGCCTTTTCTTTCTCTGAGATAAGGAAAAGTATGATACATACCTTCTGTAAAATAACTAGAAGGCCATTTATGTAAATAATGTACTATGTTAATGTACATACTGTATACATACATGTACCTCACTCATTCTCTCCAAATGCCAATATCCCTACAGAAAAACCATGATCAAGGGTCAATCATTCCTAAGCAGCTGATGACTATTCAGAATACTCTGAAGCAAAGTTGACTTCTTACAGCATTGACAGGAACACTAAAATACATTCATCAACATGGCAGTGATGGAGGTTGTGAGTAAATAAGGCAATTTCTTCATTTGTTCCTGGTGTTACTTCACTGCTGCAGAATCAGCCAAGCCCAAACTGAACTCAGCTCCATATCTGGACAATAATGGTCTTGCTTGGCCTTACTTAGTGTATTTAGTCTACATTCCAACCTCATTTTATATTGTTCTGAGTTTTTCCTCAACTGTAAGTTTTTCTATATTTCTGTTTCCATATGTTGTATTTAGATTGAATTACCTACCATGGCAAGAGTAATTTTAGTCACTAAAATTCAAAAACCCTAGATAAGCTGATTCTTTTTTCAAAAATTAGTTTCAAACCCAAGAAGGGATTATTAGCTCTGAGCAAATATAATGTAAACTTACCTGTACTCTACAATATTTGCTGCCATTTCTTGATTCATACCACGGACATTCATAAGTTCAAAGATAGAAGCAGCATTGACATTGATGGCATGTACTGGTGATCCGCGTAAGCTACGCCCACTATGAGACTGAGAATGTGAACGCTGGGATCTTCCTGATTCACAGCTCGGAAGGGAGTCGACACTTTGTGTGCGAGAAGAGGAACGACTGGAATTGTATTTCTTCATAAATTTGCATCCTATCTATACTCAAAACAACACTGCCATAACAAGTAATGTTAAGCAGAAGAAATAGTAGTCAAGAATATAGCTATGAAAGTTAGATAACAGAATGAAATGTTGAACAAACATATGAACCCAAAGCAATCCCAACATGGCTTTTCTTGCAATACAGAAAAGAAGCCAAAGAATAATCACCAACATACAAAATGACAACGCATCCCTTTACATTCCAAAAATTTCTTACATTCTAAAGGAAGTTACTTAATGATGATGATGAGTCTGTGATTTTATCAAAATACAATAAGGTAAGACAAAAAAGTAAAGGAATAACTATGAAGAAGTTCATCTCTGGAAATGATCATACTAATATGATCATGAAAATGAAATAATCATACCATAGGACATTGGAAAATTTGAGAAGTAATTACTATTAAATCAAAATGATTTTTGTTAAACATCACAAAAAGTACGTTATGTGAAATTTGTCACAACAATTATATTACGTGAACCTCATCAAAACAAATGTGCTGTGTGAAACTTGTGAAAACAAGTGTGTTATGTGAATCTCATCACAAGGAACTTATTCTGTAGCAAGCGACTTATTCAAAACAAAAGTCAGGAGTTTACATCTATTTTTTGTCTTTTTCTTTGTCCCTGGAGAAACTTTCTTGGGTGCCCTTTCATTTACTTTCATTGTTTTGTGCTGATGGCATATCTTCAACTCTTAGGGCAATATGCTGTCTCTCTTAATGAAACATTTCTTAAGAAAACAGGAAATATTAAATCTAAATTTAATGTCTGAAACAGGTGTTGCAAGCAAGCTTTGTTCAGCTCTACCAAAGGTTTTGTAAACAGCAAAAAGTTATTTGAATACTTACCTAGGGGATCTTTTCTTCACAGTTATGTCACATTTAAATGTCTGTAGTTTAGCAGCTCCAACACCAGATACAAGTGCCAAGTCTTCCACACGACGGAAACCCCCAATAGCTGTGCGATATTCAACTATGTTTCTTGCAACTGTACGTGTTACTCCCGGTAGAGTCATCAATTCCTCCTCAGCAGCAATATTGATGTTCAACAAATTCAGCTGTTAATAAAAATTGGCAATGAACTGAGAAAAAGTTTGTTATTAAGCTGGAAACACTCACTCACCTGATCCTCAGGTAGTTTATTTTTTTAATTTTAACCAAGACTGCATAGACAACCAAATGCCCTAATCAAGACCATTTCATTATACTTTATATTAAGGGTTCCCAGAGTTGTCATTGCAGACCCCCAGGAGTTGATGGAACTGTGCAGGGGGTCAATTGTGGTCAATAAAAATCCAGAACAAAAAGTGTATCCCTAAAAGTTTAAACGATTAATCGTATATAAAAAGTGAAGGAAAAACAGAACATGTTTCTTTTATTCATGTATTAGGATGGAAAATCATGACCAAATAATTATGATGAGAATAAAGGACATGTCTGGAAAGAGATCACTGAGTCATGTCCTAAAGCAGATGGCCATTAAGATTCAAGACTCATCCATAAACAAATTAAACAACCCTCATATAATGTGAAAATCCTTTATGGTACCTTACTCTGAATCCTAAAAGAATTTTTAAGAAATCCTAAATGAATCTTTAAGAAAGTGTTTGGTGGCAGGCTGCATCATCATTGAAAGAGGATGTGTATGCTGTAATAAAAGAAACTGCAACTATCCAAATATTCATATTCCCTATCTTATATGACCAGCAATGAAAACTTTTCAGCAGCACACTTTGTCAGGATTCACCTAGAGACTAGACTTACACGATTCATAATACAGTATTTTCCCTGCTTTTGTTTATCATCTAATAAGCTGTCTTCTTTTCAATGGCAAGAATCTATATACTACAGAATCTGCTTTGAGAAAGTGCAGAAATTCAAGTATTTACCTTGGCATCATAATCAAGCATGTTAAATGCAGCAGACAAATCTTTAGCTTTACGTCCTCTACTAAATTTGTTGCTAACCCAGGAGGAACTTGAAGAACGTCGACGAAATAACTTGCGACTAGATGATTTCTGTGTGTCTCTCTCTGGTTGTGACTGATAATCTCCATTTTCAGTTGCTATAATGAAGCAGTTCATTAACTACAAAGAAGTTTATCTTTATTCTTTTAAGCTAGAATAACACTAATATCATTATAAGAATCTCAGAATGCCAAAGTTTGAGCAACTCTAATCAAAGGACAACAACATTTAGAAATATCTGCTAGAGTTCATAAAGTTGGTTTAACAATAGTAAATCTTTACCATTTGATATTTGATACTATACATCTCTTTTAGCTGTTCTCAAACCATAGTTTTCCCTTCCCTTTCTTACCTATATGCTCATCAACACCGTCACTGATGGGAGGAGGCAGTTCCCCACTTGTGCACTGGCCCATCCTGCCTCTAATGGAGTCTTTCTTTTTCTACCATTGGCATATATAAGGAACAAAGAAAAGTCAACTGCTTCCTTTTTTCAGAAACTGGGGAAAAGAAATATAAGTCCATATCAGCTTCATACTAATATGGAATTAAGAAGCACAGTATTCATAATGCACTGTATGAAATAATATGTGAACCTTTACAAGGACCATTTGAATACAAATGCTTCTTATAGTATTGTAATATCGCTTTTCTGTTTGGTTTTTGCAGTCCTTTAACATCTAATTTTCAGCACAGAGGCTATCATTAAATTCTACTTCTTGATATTAAAAAACCATAACTGGAGAGGCAAAGATTTTTACCGAGTATGCTCTCCCATTTTGGGTGGTTCTAGCTCTGTATCCTTTCTTGACAGAGTTGAGTTGAAAGCGGTCTGACTCATAAACTGTCACAGGATAACTTCCAAACTTGACCCCCTTGCCTTAAGCTGCTATGTTTGTTCACTTTCCCTTTTCTATTGGTATTACTTTGGGTTTTGATCCCAAGAGCTGGCTGCTTGTGTGCCCCCACCTTTAGCTGGACCACGCAATACTCAGCAAGCTGCTGCATTACATGACTACTGTGTGACCACTGGCAACCCAAGGATGGGATGCTTTGGTACCTGCTTTTTTCCCTACATGTCAAAGTTTTGGAACCCTCTACCTTGTCGTATCTTTCCTAACACTTATGACCTGGCACATTTCAAAAGATAAGTCATTCATGTCCTCAAAAATTCATAAATACCTTCTCTTGTCTTTTCTTTTTCTGCTTCATAATTCTTTCTTTGTTTCAATTAAGACCCAGCCTAGATGTGGACTCATGTCTGTGGCTGGAGCCTTAAACATAAAAATAAAGTTAATATATTCAACCATATCCTCCATCCATGTCTAATGTACTAGAATGAAGAAAGACTTCTGAACTATTGGAGTACCTCACAATTCTCTATATTACACACTAATACCATTCATCAGACAAACCCAGTATCTCTCTCAAAACCTCCACCCTGACACATAAGATGCCTCCATTACATTCAACAATCAATCCCACAGCATACTTCTAACATCTATCAGTTTACTAAATGCATTTAACCAATTCTCAAGTCTACCTTTTCACCATTCTTCTTGCGTCTACCTTTTCACCAATGTAATTACCTGTTTGTACTGATGGAGAGTTTTACACTTGCAGGGCTCCATTTCTAGTACCTATCTATCTCTATCTTTGAAGCCTGGTGTGGCCACAGCAAGAGTCTTCACTTATCCCTATTCTTACATGCCTCACATACATCATTCCACCACCATTTCTCTCCCTCCAGTACTCTTCCACTTTATTTCATGTCACAGATGGTCTTCCTCTCCCACTAAGCCCTTAATTGTACTATTATACACTCTCCCTGTAAACTACCTGTCTTGCATTCTTTCCATATGTTTAATATGGTTATAGGCCCCCATGGTAATCTCAAACATTGTCAACTATTAAATAATAAATCTCCAGTAAGCACTACTTAGCAATAATAATGCAACGACAGTATTCTTGTATTCTCTTGTATCCGTAATGTCTCTTTTCTTTTTTTTTAACCCCTATATATATATATATATATATATATATATATATATATATGTTCCCTGGGGATAGGGGAGAAAGAATACTTCCCACGTATTCCCTGCGTGTCATAGAAGGCGACTAAAAGGGAAGGGAACGGGGGGCTGGAAATCCTCCCCTCTCGTTTTTTTTTTTTTTTTTTCCAAAAGAAGGAACAGAGAAGAGGGCCAGGTGAGGATATTCCCTCAAAGGCCCAGTCCTCTGTTCTTAACGCTACCTCGCTATCGCGGGAAATAGTGAATAGTATGAAAAAAAAAAATATATATATATATATATATATTTTTTTTTTTTTTTTTTTTTTTATACTTTGTCGCTGTCTCCCGCGTTTGCGAGGTAGCGCAAGGAAACAGACGAAAGAAATGGCCCCCCCCCATACACATGTACATACACACGTCCACACACGCAAATATACATACCTACACAGCTTTCCATGGTTTACCCCAGACGCTTCACATGCCTTGCTTCAATCCACTGACAGCACGTCAACCCCTGTATACCACATGACTCCAATTCACTCTATTTCTTGCCCTCCTTTCACCCTCCTGCATGTTCAGGCCCCGATCACACAAAATCCTTTTCACTCCATCTTTCCACCTCCAATTTGGTCTCCCTCTTCTCCTCGTTCCCTCCACCTCCGACACATATATCCTCTTGGTCAATCTCTCCTCACTCATTCTCTCCATGTGCCCAAACCATTTCAAAACACCCTCTTCTGCTCTCTCAACCACGCTCTTTTTATTTCCACACATCTCTCTTACCCTTACGTTACTTACTCGATCAAACCACCTCACACCACACATTGTCCTCAAACATCTCATTTCCAGCACATCCATCCTCCTGCGCACATCTCTATCCATAGCCCACGCCTCGCAACCATACAACATTGTTGGAACCACTATTCCCTCAAACATACCCATTTTTGCTTTCCGAGATAATGTTCTCGACTTCCACACATTTTTCAAGGCTCCCAAAATTTTCGCCCCCTCCCCCACCCTATGATCCACTTCCGCTTCCATGGTTCCATCCGCTGACAGATCCACTCCCAGATATCTAAAACACTTCACTTCCTCCAGTTTTTCTCCATTCAAACTCACCTCCCAATTGACTTGACCCTCACCCCTACTGTACCTAATAACCTTGCTCTTATTCACATTTACTCTCAACTTTCTTCTTCCACACACTTTACCAAACTCAGTCACCAGCTTCTGCAGTTTCTCACATGAATCAGCCACCAGCGCCGTATCATCAGCGAACAACAACTGACTCACTTCCCAAGCTCTCTCATACACAAACACAAAAGTTGGAAAATTTTGGTTCAGGTATCAACATCTACACCAAATCTGTAATATTTCCATCTCTAGTCCCAGGAAGGCATCTCAACACATGTCCTGTGAAGGTATTCAGTACCCATGTATACCCTTCCCACACCCCAACCCAGAACTCTGCCTTGGAACTCTGAGTGGTGAAGTTACCCAAGCATTCTATGTATACAATTGGAGTGGTTGAAGGGTTAATGTTTTTTGTGATATTACAATAAGAAAAGATAAAATTATATTTTACTAGAATGGGATGGTTCTTTTCCTTTTCCATTGTAGGCTCCATTCAAGGGCAAAAATCCACATCATGGCTGGGCCTTAATTGAAATATAGCAAGGATTATGAAAGGAAAATAGAACAGACAAGGGAAAGCATTTACAAAATTTTGGAGAAAGTGAAAAACTTGATTTTCAAAATGTGCCAGGTAATAGTTATTGGGAAAGGCATTTGAAGGTAAGAGTGTTCCAAAGCTTTGAGGTGCGGTGAAAGAAACTTTATCAAAAGAGCCTACCTACTGGCATATACTTATTTCCATTCATTACTTGCATCTTAAGCAAAACTTAATTTAATTAAGAATCAAAGAAGAATCTTAACGTAGGACATGTTGGAGGATACAGGACTGATATCAACTCACCTGTTATTAGGATAACCCAAATATCTGGAATAGCAGAAACTGTGAAAATTCTTGATTGCAAGGAGGAATGTGTTAATCCATGTTCCAAGTCCATTTGGTGGGCTTTCTATCATCCTTCCATTTTCAGTTTAAACATTTTTTGGAGTACCTGTTAGAAACAAGCTATTGAATAAAAGCATGCTTGATCCCACTGAAATAATTAAGTCTGTTTATCAAAATGTTCCATGAACCAACTGAAAAGTCAGACAATAATAAGATAGTGACTATCAGACCACACTATGGAAAATGATGCTGGTTGCTGATCCTCAACGGATTCTGATAACCTCTAAACCACCAATGGATAGTAGCATCTGCTGCATGACACCTCATCCCAGCAGGGATTACATTTGCCAAGTCCAAAATAAAATAAACATTAGAGGTATGCAAGATAGCAATGTATCCTGTTTCACTGTTGTTAGATGACAAAAAAAGAGAAAACAAAATCATCTCAAAACATATTATAATCTAAGCCTAACAACGAATCTGTTGGTACACTTTCTTAATTAGGAAACTATTTACTAAAACATTTACAGGTTAACCTCACTCAAAATGCAGTCGTGTATTGATTACCTTATGCCTCAGTTTTAGTTACTAATTACCTGTGAACAATGTCATCCAAATCAAAAACTTAAATAAGTGTTACGTAACACTGAATGTGGACTTGATGAAACAGCAACACTCTGGTCATATAATCACTTTGCAGTACTAAGATTAAAGTGTACAAGATTTAAAGAAGATTGCAGCAATCGAAGTATATCCAACACACAAGGGAAAAGTATGCTGTGAAGCTGGAAAAGAGGTAATTGTGATGTGTGTGCATACTGTACACATTTCTCAATGATCTTCAAATGTTTTTGACTACTACATATATTTCCGAGATCCTCTTTGCTAATAATCACTAAATATTTCTAAACTCCACAGTCAATCACAATTGCAGTTACAATACCTTATGAGCCACATTAAAAATTTAATGTGGCTGCTTCTGATCTTATAGCTCAAAGTCTGACTTGTGAACTGAGAGGTTTTCAAACATATTTTGTAATCAGGAAGAGGAGAGTTATTTTGTAAGCTTGAATTGGAACATAATTATTTGTTTTGTGTAACAGAATAAGTTACTGCTGGTGTTGATAAATTTTCCCCCGTATGTTATGGCATGTCAAAAGTATGTAGGAATTAATGAGAATAGTTATGGGAACATTATAAAAATCAATTATGGGCTTGCAAACCTGTAACTCTTCAGATGACTTACAATGTTATTGGTATTGCAAGAACTTAAAAAATATTTTATATTGACAATCTATTGACTTAAATGTTTTGTGGTGAACAACTCTATTGCTCTTGATTAATTATTTGACCTTGACACCAGTTCATAATGACCTCACTATAGGTATAGATACTGGTAATGTACAGGTTAATATATGGCCAGAGACAAATTCCATGACTGAAAATCACTTGACCTATGACCTGCAAACAAAGTCACAATACCGACATTTCAATTCATGAGACACCTTCGTATATAGTATGCACATATTCTATATATCTCGCTGTGATATCTTCAATAGTAAGAATCACAGTCTGCAAAAATATTCCTTAAAAGTTAAAAGTACAATTATACGAGGTTGGCCTTAAAAGCCAAGGTTACAGTGTGGGAAAGTGTAGATGAGATGCACAGAGATATGGCTCAGATGTGATTGCATGACAGGAAGATGAAGCACAAGAAGCTCTACAAAAATCAATGTCTTCCTTTGGGGCAAGGAAAACATCTTAATAAAAAGAGGAGCAGATCTTGCAAAATATACAAAGGTCCCATTTGAAAATTTGTTACTTAAATGCCAAGAGTCATAGTCTTATATCCTGCACTGCCATGAATATCCTTTAACATTCCTTCCATATGATACTAAAATGCCTACACTTACTGTGGAAGTGGTAATGGGGAGACAGTGAACACATATGAACATATTTTCCCAGCTGGTGAAATACAAATCAAATAGTACTTTACAGTGATATAAGCAAGGTATGCATAATAAGTACACAAATACCTCAAATTAAGGTGAAATACTTTATAATCAAAAAAGAATTTTTAGATATAAAGAGTATATAAAAAATTTTGTTTTTCCAGTGTCAAAAATCAAAGCAAAGTGTCTTAAGCTGATAAATTGTACCTCATTCTAAGATGTTAATCTGAAATGTCGCACCTCTCGGCATTGTAACTTGTGCCTCCTGGTACTTGGTACTTTAAAAGAATTTTAATATGCTAAAATATCCCCATATTACTATATAAATACAATTAAACCTTAACCATTCAATATATCAATTCTTTGATTAAAAAGAGGGTTCCATTTCTAGGTAGCTTCCCTTTGATCAATTTTGCATAGAGTGATCCACATTTTCCCACTAACTTTCACCATATAATTGGAGACACAAACTGTCTTCATTGATAGCTTGATTTGAAAGTAAAAGTGCATTATAAAGTTTGGATGTTGTTTTGTTTACATTTTGTGAAATCTATGCTCAATGAAGCCTGGATATTGTTGCAACAATTTGATTTTTCCATGTTTGTTAAAGTTGTCTTAACTTTGTGATTTTCTTGATTTTCTAAAGTATATTGGATCATATTTCATAATTCTGACTTTCCATATCTTTAAAGTGCTGTATACCAGTCTTCCTTAAATT
Source organism: Panulirus ornatus (assembly GCF_036320965.1). NCBI lineage: Eukaryota > Metazoa > Arthropoda > Malacostraca > Decapoda > Palinuridae > Panulirus > Panulirus ornatus. The sequence continues at coordinate 3,413,778 of NC_092295.1, forward strand.
GAGGAATATGTGTACTGTGCACTGTATTGCCAAAAACAATGATAAAGATATCTATTGAGCATTGCCATACAGCACTTTACTTACCAGAAGTTGTGAAGGAAATACTGTAAAGGGCATAGTAGAAGGTCTAAGCAATATCTCTTTGGCTTTATAGCACTACATTCTACTTAGAATTTACTTTCTATCTACATTATATTGGAAAAAGTAACATTTACACCTGCACATTTGCTTTCAATTATAAAAAAGACTATCGGAGTGCAGTGCTCCAGTGCTCCATTATCTAACGGCAGTATATATCATTATACCTTACAGTAGCTATGCAGATCACATTAACAGACTGAACCACACTCAATTCACATCATCAGCTTACTTTGCATATGGAAATCTTCATCTTAAGACAGTGGGGAAGGCCATGATTTCACTGCTGGTCACAGGATGTGGAAGGGTAGCTGCTACTCTTCGAGGGTTGGTTGCATGACATATCAGACTTGTTACAAAACATGGAAGGCTTCTCATAATGTGCATTAAAGACTGGTCACAAGAGGTGGAAGTTGGGTCACAAGGCATGGGGGGATAACCAAGATCTGGAAGGCTGTGGATCCACTGATGGAGATATCAAAGACTGGTATATATGGAAAAATACAGATGTCTTTTGTTGCTTCCCTACCTCAACTAAATAAACTTAATAACTTCATTCTCTGAGTATAAAATTCTCATGAAAGTTCTCTATTTAACTGTTTGTTTACCCACAGCAATTACCATGTCATGTAACCCAGATCTATGACCAACTACATTTTACACAGTACATCATGCTGATCCATCTTTTCCATTCCTTCTTCCTGCATTGTCAAGTAGGCTATTTGTTCTGCGATCTGGTCATTCTGCAAATAGTGGTCGGGCTGTAGTCCTCACGATGCAGACACTCCACCTCCTTCAGAGGAATACTTACAATTAACTGCTAATTCATGATACACCCAAAGGTAAATCAACAACACCCACAACCACATGACCACTTATACTAAATAGAGACACTATTGATTTACTATGTTCCACTGCATTTAGTATATACAGTATAAAGTACTATAACTATAAAGATCCTTATTGTGATGAATTGCATTCACCTAACTGCAATAGTTTCTTGTTTGGATGGACATCTCCATCTCCAGATGATGATTAGAAAGAACATGATCTGACTGCAACTCATGGCAGGTCATATTTTTGGTAGTCTGATTATGGAATGCAGCAGGCTGGTCACAAGATATGGATGACTGGTCAAATTTGAATAACTTGACACAGCACTCTGATGGCTGGTCATAAAACATGGAAAGATGGTCATATGATGTATAAGATGATGACTTCAATGATGATGAAAGCATAGGTTGACAAAACATAGGGATATCTTTTTTCCTTTCTGATCATGGCTAACTAAGCCCTAGTGAACTCTGTAGATTTTCTTTGCTTAACATATCACTTGGCTTATGTGATATTTCATTAGAATGGCCAACAGTATAAAGGGGCCTAAGAATATAGTGGATCACTAACTCAAATAGTGATCTACAGTTCCCTTGGCTGTTTCTCTGGTGAAGTTTGGTATGCTGTCTCTCACTAAAGAAATTTGTCCATAAAAAGTCAACCATTTGCTTTCAATTATACCTTTTCCACACTCGTTAGTGAGACAGGTCTGTAATTCAATGTCTGTTCCTGGTCTCCATTTTTATATATAGGTATGAAATTTGCCCTTTTGCATTCCCTTAGCACTATGCCTCTCCCTGCTCTTGAACAGTAATTCAAGCTGTTTCTCAAGAGTATCTACATACCTCTTTTGCAAACATAATGAAATTTCTTCCAGACCACGAGCTTTGTTTGGGTCTATTTCTTTTAACACTATTAATATCTTTTCCAGATATCCTGATGACTTCCACAATCTCCTCCCCATTCCATCTCACTAGTGTGAAGGTTACAATGTCTTCCACAGTAAAAACACTTTTTAACTGCTGCCACCCATGTACCGATTCATTCACCTCTCCTTTTTTCTTTTCAATTTGTTCATGCTGTTATTTACGTAAATCATGAACAACAGAATGTCAAGATATGCAATGCAAGAAAGTGCTATGTATTATAATGCATAAATGATGATAAATAATGATATAAAGCATTTTTGACGCGTTTATGAGTTGGAAACATGGCACTGCTGTGTTCATTTCAATCCGGCACTTTCATTAATGTACATGCACTTTACAATTTGTTCATTGTCATGTATGTGCTATGTATCATGGTGCATAAATAGATATATAAAATCATAATTTACAGGTACTATGCTTTTGACACATGCTTAAGATTTATTATCATGGTGCTGGTTTGGTGTCCCTTTAAGCCCACCTAACAAATGTTTTTGCCAATTACCATTAGTTCATCAGTATGAGTAAAGATTAAGAAAGCTGATACACTTGAGGGAGTTAATGGTATCACCCGTTCAACATCTCACTAGGTTTTCCTTTCCAACCTTCAAGATTCACATTTTGAAAAAGTTTAACATATGTATTCCTTTTGATTTCAAAGAATGTAAAAACAATGACTTTAATAGATATATTGTCCACTACTTTCGCTAATAATGTACAAAACGTTTCCAGACATTATAGCAAAAAGAGCTAAAAAAATTCAGGAGTAAGGCCTTAGCACCAACTGAGCATGTTTATAATTTCTTTTTTTACCTCCATCAAAAACTGAATTTGATTCTTTGCATCTATGCACTGAGGACAGCATGGTGGGAAGCTGCATAACCATGCCATGCACTGGCAACATCACACAATTTGCACTGCCAGCGCACTGATGTTTATGGAGTTCCAAACATAAGCCCATTAAAAAAAAAAAGATCGTGCATGTTATTAAAAAAAAATGGCATAAAACAAATGTGTAAATCAAGAAGGCCTTGTAATATGTTTTCCTCAAATGGTAAATCAATGTGATTCACTGATAATTTCTACTTAACAGCAAAACTAAAAAAAAAAGAAAATTAAAATTAACAGCCGCCACATCAGCCAGATGCTGTACTGTCCAGGTCAAGTGGAATTTGGCAATTCTACCTTATATCATCTTTGACAAACTTCTCCTGCCTCATTTTGGTTAGCTTTCAAAGCTGGAGGAGTCACTGTCCAAAAAATTATTTAGCACATGATTCGAAGACAGATAACCATCATTATCATATGACTTGGGATCACCTGCATCTGCATCTCAATTTTCTTAAAAACATATGAAAATGTGCTATCATTAGCATGGCTGGAGAAAAGACTGATTTTGGGGAGACATTATTGCGCACTACCACCACCCAGACCCAGGCTCAGTGCAAGACCATGTAAAAGCATCACTCAGCTCACATAAATGTCCGTCTGGAGATATTAAGGGTTTAGTACAGTATTATAAAAGAGTTTTTGTCTAAAACAATGAAGCCATGACCTAATGTATACCAAGCAATTGTTAATAAATCCTAAGGAGCTAAACCCACAAAAGTGACAGCGAAAGCAGGTTCATGAAAGTTAATACCCGAGCAAACCCCTATCATCCACTCCTGAATTATACTAAAACATCTGATGGTTAGGTTAGAAGTTCAGTTTGTTTGAATATGAACAGCAACATGACTACTTTACTCTGGAAGACAAGTCCACTAACATAACAATCAGCAAACTGTGTAAATAATGGGCTTATAATTTGTCTTAATAAATATGCAAAAGTTTATTTGGCTGTACCTCATCACAGTGTCCTGCTTTTGTTCATATTAACTCTCAACCTTCTCCTTTCATACACTCCCCATACTCTGGCTACTTCTGGAGTCTCCCAGCAGAGCCATGTCATCTGCAAACAGCAAGGAGTTCACCTGAGGTGCAGCAGGGTGGTGAAACAGGGATATTTATGTAAATTTGAATAGGGAAGGACTTGAAGAGAGTAGAATACTTTAGGTACTTAGGAGAGGATGCCGAGGTGGATGGAACTCTACACGATTGTTATAGGATAGGATTTTAAGGTAGGACCTTTAACAACTAGAATTTTAAGTCTCCACAAAGTGTGTAAATCTTTGATTTAAAAGGAAATCAACAGTTTTGAGTTTAAGGAATTAAAATATATGAATATCTGCCAACTAAAACAGGTGGTGGTCTACAGTATCCCAAAGTAATTTGTGAATGTCCCCACACTATGTTGATGCATTCCACTGAATGCTGCCATACATCGTAATTTACATGTGAATCCGACTAAATCCAAATTTTGTTAAGCGAGTTTAGATGTCAATAAGTATTGGGATTGTCTTACCGTATAATGGAATCTGTCCCGTACACACTAAATTCACTCATCGCTTACCTTTCAAACCAAATGATGTATGGCACTGTCCAGTCAAGTACAACTTTTTATGGATGATATTTATCTATCAATAGTACTCGTGTGTCATCTGTAGCACTCGCACAGGTATTATTCATATATCTAATGGCATTCTATATAATTTTATCAAATTTCACCTCTTCCTCACAACCTTACCAGTAGCGACTTATCTAATATCAGAAGATATGTAATGACAGAGAAAATGGATAATCCCACTCAATTTCTAACGGCAACAAAAGTTCTATACGAGTAGAACAGAGATTATAAAGCTATAAAAATGTTTTTCCAAAAAGATAAATTACCTGCATCCCTCCAGAGTATTGTCCACACATCCCCCAACCCCCAAACCATTTTCTGAGATGCCATTCCATACATACAGTAACATTGTATGAGTTCAGTATATTACATGGTCAGTTTCATGATGATGATTAACTCTTGCCTTTAGCATTGGAGCAAGCAAATGATTAATGAGATGTAGACAATTTTCTTTTCCTTTACATATCATGTAAAATTTACAGCTGTGGCCTTTAACATTATACTTTTACTCTCGTTATCCTTATCAAAGATATCACCTTAATATGGCTCATGGTAACATAACCACCTCAATCACTAGCAGGTGAGACCTACACAGAATAAAGCCTTAGAGAAATTAAAAATCCAACTGCCTCTGGAAGTGACACGAGGTGAAGACAATGTGTGATGATGATGACCAGTGTTGACCCTGAGATCTGTCACTTTAATAACCTAACTCTTAATTAATACCTAATGGCCCAATCTTGGTGGGAGATGGGCTATTTTCCCCTCCCTTATTGATAACATTTTCCATCATCTTAAACAAGTGATGATAGTCTTGTGTCAAAGGCTAATCTAACAACTTAGAAAGTTATCAATGTTTTCACCTGGGTTTGCTTGTTTTGCTGAAGACATTCATAATTGTAATATATTTATATAGGAAAATTATAAAAAAGTATGATAATCGACTTATAATCAAGTGTAAAAGCAGCTCATAAAAATTTGATTTTGATACTAGTCCCATTTACCATTGGAGTTGTGTTATAAGATGATTTATCTATAATTGATTTTCTTCATATGAAAATGCTATCATATGTTCATCGTTTTCTTGCAATATAGAATTCGAAGACAATTAATGATAAAAACCACCAAAACTAAAATCTATTATGTAGTTCTCAAGAAAATCCATATTATCTACAAGGATTCATGACATTATGAATGCTAGAAGCCTCGTTTGGTGCGTTCTTCTTCATTTTCAAAATCTATCATATTCAAATACTTTTGCGGTAAATACTTATTCTTTTACTATCACATAGATACTGAAAGATACTCTTGATGATTCAAGAGTTGAACCAAGGTAGTTAAAGGAAGGAAGAAGGTTTAAAAGATACTTTCTTTAACAAGGGGATGAGGATTTCTTAAACTAAAAGAATAAGCCTAAGTAATTCATATATAACATTTATAATAAATATAACCAAAGTGATAAGTAAAATTATAACAAGGTGACCAATCGCGTCTTATTACTCTCACCCCTACGAACCATAACAAATGGTCGTTAGGCTGGTTTAATCACCAGCTAAATGTCCGCAAATATCATTAGCTATTAGCTCTTTTCTGCGGTTATTCTTTCATACAACAGTGGCTGGATAATCTTCATTTTGAGAGCAAATTTATCAAATATAACGGTTATATATTAGCTCCGGTATAGATCCAGTACTAGTCATGAATTTGCGTGGTGTAGCGATCAGCGTCGCTGATCATGGCTGGGTTCGATTCCTCCACCACCTCCATATCAGCCTTTAACGTCTTATAAATTCTCTATCACATCTTTCTAACTCTCCCTATGGCCGCCATGAGAGATATTTAAGAATATCATCCACGTTTCATATATAATTTCGGTTCCTGATATCGTGTTCTGAATTTTATTCCTTCTTTTATACGACCTTGTAACCCGTCGGGTCAGGAAGACATAGACCTAATGAACTCTAAAGACTTTAAAATTCTTTAATTAGTTTCTTATACAAACTACTTTTGTCAGCAGCGATGGCTAGGATTAGTTCTGCTGTAGGAGGAGAGATAATGTATTGCTGTAGTCTCGTTAGAGATGGCCAATACAGCAGTTAGTCCTCTGGGCAAAAATGGTCATTTGATGTCCGTTAATTTCCTTACAAGACCTACAAGAAAGACGAATATTCGATTTAATTCTACTTTGCTTTATTTATGAATTCGTAATTAAAGCTGTTTGTGCTTGTTCTCCCAGTTTAACCTTCTCTATGGCCATGTTCTCATTCAAACAGCTGGAGACACTCTGGTATCCAATACAAAACTGCCACCCAAAAGTCGTGGTGTGCTGAACAAGCAGTTATACAATAACCATCAATTTGATTGTTGGGTAGTTATGTGTCCCCCTTTTATAAACAAATGGTTTTTCTCCAGCGCGCTTGGGAAGTGCATGTACGTAGATGTAAAAAAAAATATTGCATAAATAAGAGTATGCAGAAATAGGGCAAGTCATAATATATCTATATTAGCAAACAAAAACATGGGATTTATTATTTTAAAATATATGTTTAAGTGTTGCGTGTATTAGGCTGGCGGGCAAGCAAAACCTAATGGAAACCTAATGGACGCCAGGCACACAACAGCTGTGGTCTGTCTTCAGATACTGCGCATGGCTGCACTAATACGGCAAACATTCCTGGACACTGATCATGGAGGAAAAGGTTTTTGGTGTTCTACGAAATGATAAATTGTACCTCAAAGGAAAGGACGTCTCTTATTATCCATCCATTCTCATATAAACACGCCATTTTTAAGACAGTAAATCACCCTCCCCCATTTTCTTTCGTCGAATGGGTCACCCTAAACTCTCGTCTCTATGTTAACATTCAACTCGGTTATTTTAGCAGGTCACTAAGCGACCGGCAGAAGGACCTGGTCAGGACTCCTGTATCCATCATCAAACAAACAAACACGAGTATTTATATAATCATTTCTTATCAACATACAAACTTCACTAATTCAGTACTTGTTGCTAACATGAACAACCTGACATGACTCACTGATTCTCTGATAACGTAGCACATTTCAGCAACTCACTGGCTGATGCTGAAGTACAAACGTGAGTTAAATTAACTCACTCGTTTCTACTTGGTATATTTAACCTTCAGTAACTTATGATTTCAGACGACACAATTATCAGTAACTTGTATAGTTTGTTTCAGTCACACTGCTTGCTACCTACACACACACACACACACTTCAGGAACCTCACAGCTGAAATACACAACTTTACAACCATTTCTGACTTGCTGATCCTCCAAAGTGACTTTGTTGTCACAAGAGATTATAAAGATACATGTTTACCTCCTTCCTGGAAGCACTCACTGGTTGTGAGCCATTATATTACACTAACATGATAATTTATCAGATCACAACACACCAAACAAGTCAGTCAGTTCCTTATTAAACGATAAATACAACTCAGAAGTAAGTGTTCTCATCACTTGTATACTATAACTTATCAGTTTGTCTTATCATGTCTTATCTTATCTCCTCAACACCAGTCAATGTGAACCACATTCACCCCGGCTCAACACTCCTCCTCCGCCAACATATTCTTTATCATCTCAAAATTGTTGTTATATATATATATATATATATATATATATATATATATATATATATATATATATATATATATATCGTGACAAGGAAGAATAGTTCCCACCTTCAACCATGACTCCCACCATGGCCTCCACCACCTCCAACCATGGTTTCCACCTCCCACCACCTCCAACCATGGCTCCCACCACCTCCAACCATGGTTTCCACCTCCAACCATGGTTTCCACCTCCAACCATGGCTCCCACCACCTCCAACCATGGTTTCCACCTCCAACCATGACTCCCACCACCTCCAATCATGGTTTCCACCTCCAACCATGACTCCCACCACCTCCAACCATGGTTTCCACCTCCAACCATGGTTTCCACCTCCAACCATGACTCCCACCACCTCCAACCATGGTTTCCACCTCCAACCATGACTCCCACCACCTCCAACCATGGTTTCCACCTCCAACCATGGTTTCCACCTCCAACCATGACTCCCACCACCTCCAACCATGGTTTCCACCTCCAACCATGGTTTCCACCTCCAACCATGACTCCCACCACCTCCAACCATGGTTTCCACCTCCAACCATGGCCTCCACCACCTCCAATCATGGTGAACAAGCCACCACTTGTCTCATTATGATGGCCGAGCCAGAGAATGTGCGAGCTACGTTATCAGTTCACGGTCCAAGTTTTCATGTCTCTCTTTTAATGATCTACATTTATTTATGAAATAGGTAAACTACAAATAAATAGGTAAAAGAGGCAATGGAAATCATATTAAAAGTATTTCAACTACCATGTTACTGTGTGTGGGAGAATATACCTCAAAATGTTAGGTTGTAAATGTTGAGGAAAAATCATGTCATTCATAAGGAAAAGATAAACTGTCAGGAGACGTAATATCAAAGCAGATATACCACACACATATATATATACTCGAGTAGAGTCTCATTTTAAAGCCAAAATTTTAAGTAAATAAATTAAAGTCGACTATAGATGGGGAGTCATTTTGTTTAAGTTGAAATTCATGTATGAATGGAAGGCTTATGATGATGAACGTGTGAAATACAATAACCTTATTATTAAGTTTTTGTGGAAGAAGCTGTGGTATTCATCGTTCCACATCTAAGTACAAAATAATTAATTCCTAAATCTTGTGTACTAATCATATCTCGCCTGATATTGTGTGTTGCTTAATTGCCTTGTTTAGTTTGAAGAAAAGACTTAAATTGATCATCAGGGAAACACTATTCCCATCCACTCGGTTTCCACTGACATATATTTCACCATTTCAAAATCAAAGTGTAGCCACTTGTTACTCCTCTCCTGTGTTAGCACATTTTGATTTTCAGTTAATGCTTAAGCTATGCAGAAATCTCTCGTCTCTTAATATGGTTAGTTAAGCTTTAAGCCTAACAACAGTCAGGGTTCATTATATAGAAAACCGTCAGCGTAATTTACATCCCACAATTGAAATATGTTTCCACCATTTTCTTCAAGTGTTGAAGATAATTGTAGGATGACCACGTCCACACCCAAGTGTACATGTGACACATGGCGGCTCTTCAATACAAAATGTTCACCTACCTTAGATTCTCTTTCTGGTGAACAGTTCTCACTCTGCTCTACATCTTCTGTCACTCGTAGTTTGAAGTTGTATGTAGTTGTTGAGTCCATGTTGTGGAGAGGATGGGTTCAGCACGTCTACACTACAACCAGATACTGTGTGTAATGACCCTTGACCCGTGCAGGTCACTCCTGTGTGAGCAGGTCATCCACACACACACACACACACACAGTTGCCACTTTCTAAATTTTCCCGTTTGAAGTTTTAAGTTGAGTATTTCTCTTTCCCTTAAATTGTTTTCTACAATACCGTAGGTAAAACAGTTTACTGTATAAGTATATATATATTGTGCAAACTCCACAGAAAAAAAAGGAAATGAAATTAAAAATGTACAAAGAAAAATGTTGTCTGCTGTTAGGGCGAGCTGGTTCCAACTGGATCCTGCCACTTATCAAATTTCTAACTATATATGACCTTAATTACTGTTGTTTACCTGACGGAGGTAATATGAAGTAGAAAAATACTAGTAAATGTGAGTCATTGGAAGGGAATAAGTAAGAAAGATGCCGTTGGGGCTATATTTCAGTAGAGACGAGACAGAGTACCAGCTATCTGGTCTTTTCTAACATGAATAACGTTAACATCAGAACTGGTAATTACTCATTCTTAGGTCATGTCTGGTCGGGTGTATTTTATCGTTGGTTATATTTCTAGGTTTGACTTCCCTACAAGCGATTTAGTCTTAATGTTGTGTATTGGTGGTATAATTACTTTCCACTGGTAAGCTATTCCATATTTGGTTTCTTACGTAATTTCAAACAGTAATACTTGCAAATTAGGGGTACCGTAACATTGTGTTATATACAAACTTGTCATATTTGTGGAAAATAAGACAATAAGAGTATAAACAATATAAGAATATGCTAATATTTAAGGTTGTTGAGAAATAGCCGATACAAAGTTATAGCCACCATGACCAGAGTTCTGCCGTATTAGGTAGACGCTGTCTTCCTTCATATTCATGAGGTCTAGTTTGGTGAGACAGAGGTACATGAAATTTGTAGATGAGAATAACCAGCGACTGGAAGTAAATTTGCCGATGGTGCAAAAATAGGTGCTGTCATTGACTCATAAAATTTCAGTATAGTTGCAGAGGGACTTAACAATACATTATCAGAATGGGAGGGTATATGGAAAATGGAATTCAACATAGATAGATGCATAACACTAAGTGTGAGTAAAGACAGGAACACTACTGGTAAAACAGAATGCAATAGAAACTTAAGATACTGGTGAGCAAGGATCTTAAGCCGCGGCAACAATGTATTAGTGTGTAATAAGGTTAACAGAATACAAGGCTTTATTAATAGGACCGTCAGCAATAAAACTCCTAGAGTATTATTGCAACTTTATCTTGCATAAGCGAGCTCACACTTGGATTATGCAGTACAGTTTTGGGCTCCATGTTATGCAGTTGATTGATATAGGATGTTTGAGTACAAAGGTAAATGACAAAAATGATTCCTGGAATTAGAAACCTCACTTGAGAAGGTTAAAAAGACTGAATTTACACTCACTTAAGAGGAGGAGGGCTAGAGGGGATATGATTTTTTTAAATGGGTTGAAGGCATTAGTAAAGTTCTTTGAATGGCACCATTGGAGAGGACAAGAAATAATGGATTTAAATTAGAAAGAAATAGCAGATGTCATAAAGTACAGTAGTGGAAGCCAGGTCTTTAGGTAGCTTTGATTGAAGGTTGGATGTGTTTACGGGTTCAGACAGTTGGTTGTAGGGTGAAGACTCAGGACCTGCCTAGCATGGGCTAACAGGCCTCTTCCAGTGTCCTTACACTTTGTAATATTTCCAAGTCAGAAGGGCAGTGGTCCCCTGGGTGGCTGCTGTCTTCAACCTGCTGATGTGAGACTGATGCACGATATGTCGTCTTCTCTTCCGAAGGCTATACAAGTGACTCACCCAACCACAGTGTAAAAGTGTCATTTCATCTTTTTTATATATAAAAAGTTTTATATACTTCAAGTTGTATCTGCTTGTTACTTCTCATCAGTCCTTAATCTACTTCTCATCAGTCCTTAATCAATGGTTATTTCCAAGGACAAAGATATAGACGTTTTTGTAAAAGGAAAGAGAGCAGTACTTATATCGAGATTGTAAGTGTCAGGTCATATTAGAATAATACTTCGATGGCCAGTCTGCCATAGTGTGTACCTTATGTCTGGATTATACTTTGAATTTTGTTATCATTTTCAATATATTATTTGTTGACTGTATCCCTACATTCACTGCACTTCCTTCTGGCTTTCAGTTACCTTCCTCTCATACACTACCATCCATTTCCTCTTGATTCATCTTCTTGCCTGCCAACACTTTTACCTCTCCATTCTTCCTCACATCAAACCTGTGAAATGGTCAGTCTTTGAAAAATCCTCTCACAACTCTAGTATGTAGCATGGCCTTTCTCAATCTTTCATCCATTGCCACATTATCAAATCAAAAGCCTTTTACTCTTCCATCATACCTTCTCCCTGTATATCTATGAATCATCTTGTGCTGAAAGAAGGTGGTTTCTATGAATAAACCTCCTTCAGCACAAATATCCTTAAGACAACTTCCATTCTCATTTCCTCAAAGCACTCACCATTTACCATCTATCACCAATTTCATTACATCCCACTTTCACATTCATATCATCCAATACGACCACGTTTCTCTCATTCTCAAAACCATTTGTAGGGTCATTCAAATTTCTCCAGAAAAGCATCATTTCACCCCTACCTTGTACAGTCTTCATATTTACAGGTGCATTTTCACATAACAGCAAGTAGTGCCACACACTAACCGAAGCAATCTCATATGTATTCCATTCTCTTTCTCCTTGCTCCCTACTTGTCACAAAATTGCTGTAACTCAATAAGACTGTTCATCATTTTTCTATGAACAATTAGCAGCATGAACACATCTTTGCACAAAATATATAAAGGAACTAAAAAATGAGGTTAATCACTTTCTAGTTGCTTTCACTGGGAACTGGTGCACCTTTTCATGTTTATTCATGAATTGTTTGTTATCACACTCAATATCTGATGAACAAGCATTAAAACTACCGCATATGAGGCGATATAACTTTTGAGGATAACATCCGACACAATCCCGTGTTACCACAGTTTTAATCATGATGGAAAAAATAAAAATAAATAACTTCAACATTGACTTACGATTCAGATCTTTTTATTAATCAACCAGGTTTTGCTCTTCATAAACTTTGCTATAAATATTAGTCTTCAGGTCCTTTCAACATAAAATATTTTTAATATAATTAACAAATATGCTATGCAAATTTTACAAGATATATCTATATGTGGTTAGTAAATCATGTCCATTACCTGTTTATTTAAGAAATTTACAAATATCTGTACAAGTACACAAATACAACTGACTTCTCTCCAAGGTCATTTTAACTTTGAACACCTACCAATCTCAGAGAGAGAGAATATCAGCAGGAATTTTATTGGTTCATACACAGTGAAAGTACAGTAAAAACCTCTCATTAAATGACACCCCTTTAAATTTAAACCCAAGGTCAGGCACTTGGGTAATATGGGAGTGGCAGGAAAGAAAGGAATGACTCTCGGTTACTGACTTATTATATTACAGAGGCATTTGGAACACAGCAGGCACTATCATCCTCACTAACAAATTCCTGTAAATAACAATAATATACAATCTTATAAATTGAATAATATACAGTATAGAAAAATTCAAATCCTTTTCAGCCCACCATAAAAATAGGAATATCATGCATTGTGAGCAAGATGTTGGTCTCCTCTATGCACTTGTCTCACTGTAACAGCGGTCTGCAACTGGCACATTTGAGGTGTGGGCTGTTCAGATTTATCTTTGACTGCATCATGTCTTAAGGCAGTAAGGGAGAAGACTCCCAGGCTGTAAGTGCCAGGGGTAGTGATGAGAACACGTACAAGAACTTTACTATGCCCCCAAGGTACTAGGGACACCTTTCGTATAGTTCCTCCAACATACAGCAGCTGAGTACTAGCCTGCGGGGAGTACACGTGGTTGCTCACACTCCCATTGCTGAAAGAATCATTATGTACACTTTAGATTCACTGTATTAAACACAACTACTTTCTCCCCTTAACTCACTCTCACTACTACACGCTCACTACCATACTCTCTCTCTCACACAAAACATGAATTGCAAGAGTACAAAACTAAATCTTTTCTTGAAAATCAGGCACATGAGTTCTTCAGCAACAGTATATGAAATCCCTTTTGTTCTTTCATAAACTGAAACTATCTGTCCTGTCCCTTTTAGCCAAAAAGCTACCCGACATAATTCAAATATCTTTTACAGTATTTGGGGGATGTGGAGTCATGATCATGAAAAGGAATTCTATTAAATGAATGACATTGTCTACATACTATAAACAATACTTAAATATCTTACCTGCTAGGACAACTATCTGAGCAGAGACTAAGGAATGTAGTAAGATGGCAAGCACTGCAGTTGTGGAGGAGGAGCTCAAACTCAAGGCTGCATAATCTGCATAAGAATTGCAATTATCAGCCTATAATCTGAGACATCGGAGATCTAAAAAGCTATTCATGTTAAATACAATACTTCCAATGATTGAAATGTGACAGCCAACTGGAACTGTAAGTTTCTTCAATTGTTTCCTGTATTTAACAAGAACAATGTTCTTATATCACCGTAATGTTACAAAATATTTTATGTTTCTTCTCCAGTTATGCTCTCCTCTCCTATGACATCAAATATTAAAGTAATTCCTCTTTTTTTTATATTCCCCTCATCTCTAACCTGTTTCATGTCTCAAGGATATGAATGACTGAAACTGTGAGAACAATAAGCAAATTATAGTCTCAAGAGCTAAATTCTCACCCATACACCCTTAAGTAGCCTTCTTCAATTACAATCTCAACAGCTACCTTCAAAGTTTTAAAAATACTTCATGACCTCAAACTTATTTTTATATGGATATAAATAAAAATCCAACATTTAAAAATTGTACAAATAAAACCCAACAACAAAATTGTACAGTTACAACATTAATGATATATAGCAATTCAGGCCAGGTAAAAGTCAAGTTAATGATATAATACAGGACAAGAAATGATTTCATACCAATCATCATTGTTGGTGCAGTCATTAACATGCATGTCATGCATACAAAGTTACCCCAAAGGAAACATGTTAATGACCAAAGTGATAAGGGGGAACATTTATTATACAATTATTTTAGCAGGATTATATAAAAGGATGGAAGTCCACTCCCATCTTGGCCTTGTTTATAAGGAAGAAATTACATAATTGCACCCAATTTTCTCTTTATGTAATCCTAAGGTAACTGATGACAATCAAAAAGCTTATTTCCAAAGAAAAGACACAATTACTATTCTCCCCACTCATGCCAGCCAATCTTTCATACATTAATTTTTCTTGTGGGTAGTATACTATTTCTAATTAGAATTTATATTGCTCACACCTACTGCTGTGCCTGTGTTCATACACAAAGCTCGTCAATGAAAGAATATCTTCAATAACCTACCCATCAGTGTCAGCTACTCTCCATCACTCACTGTTAGTGTGCACATATGCTATTCATCACCAGCAATGCTGAATTTCTTTAATAATAATAATAATAAAAAAAATACTTTGAAAAATGGCAAGAAGCAAGAAACATTTCCCCTTCTAATCAGGAGATGTAAGATGTGTCAATCATTTAAGTAGACCCTACAACCAATATGACCATTTCAAAGTTAAATATTAGGGGGGAGAATAAAAGAACAAAGACAGTTGTTTCTCACTAATGTGGACAATTCTTTATGACAGAAAGGGCCAGCTTATACCAGACCTCAAAATGATGCTAGAGAAAGGGTCACCTTATACCAGACCTCAAAATGATGCTAGACCATCTTTTACAGCATCATAATAATAATACTTTATCACAATCATTATCAACACTTCAGGATGGAATGTACATTGGTAAATTTCAATTCTTTCACACACTATTTTCTCAGGCATAGACAGATACACATGGGTGATGTCCTGTAAATGGATTGAACCAGGGCATATGATGACATTGAGGGAAACCAAGGAAAAGGTCTGTGGGACCTGGATGTGGTTACGACATCTGTGACTTTAGTGCATCACACATGACATCGTATGAATGTGAAAGGATAAAGTCTTTTCCTCACCTGTTCCTGGTGCTACCTCACTAACACAGGAACTGATGAATGAGTATGAAAAACTATTTACTCACCTGTTTGCCACAAAATCATGCTCCATGGAATCAGGGAAATGAGCAGAGACTTTGACTAAGTGTTTCTGCTTGGACGGTGGTGGAAGAGGAGACTGTAGTAGTTGAGGAGAGGTTTCTGGAATGATTCTAACAGGAGGTTTTTCCTCTTCTCCAGCCTGGCTTAGAGGGGAGCACGGGATCACTACAGTGTTACCAAGACTCTGCATATTAATACTATGTTGGCCCCATATTTCATGCCCACCTCGTTCTCCCTGTTATAAGAAATAGAAAAAAATATCACGTAAAGATTGCAAAACATAAAACAGGTACATCAACTTGAATATAACAAAAAATACTTTATGCAATTTGTATATCACGGCCATCTTAATCAATTTATTCATACTGTACTTTTATCTCAGTTGATCTAGTGATACACTGGCACACCTTACAATCCAATTCTCTCCCAACAGACATACACCCAGATGAAAGTACACTCCTTAAACATTTTTGAGTGACAATTTCCTGTCTGTATTCTGAACATCACTCATCTGTACACCACTACAAATACAGATTCAACATATCACAGGCTCAAGATGTAACTTTTATTATGAAGGCAATGACTATTTACTCCTTACTGTCCTGTGCTCATCTCATGTAGTCAAACCCATCACCACACTTCTTGATGTGTGGTCATACCCAGTAGATGTGACCAGCCTCCTATGCACTGTGGGAGCTCAACTGAAGGGGCTCCTTCAGCACGAAAGTAGATAAGTAAATATAAATACATTTTTAGGACATAACTGGACTATGCCTACATGTGGTTGTGCCTACAGTGAAAAGACACTATTACTGATGTTATGTCATCATCACTGGATAAAAAAAAAAGTAAAAAAAAAGTAAAATATCATAAAACAAGAACTCATTCAAACGGAGTGCCCATGATGTAACTACCACAATGACAACATTTACAGTTCAATGCCATGCACTCTTCACTATTGCACACATATATCACTAACTTTATGACCTATGGTCCTGCCTGGTGAACAAAAGCTGACTTCCTGAGTGCTACAGGAGCCTTATTAAGACAAATGGGAATCTTACAGCAAAGGAGCAAGTAAAAGTGTAAACATATGTATATGTGATTGCCACCCCCCCCAAAAGAAAAGCCACATCCATTCACACTCAGTCTCCAGCTGTCATGTGTAATGCACCATTACCACAGCTCCCTATCCACATCCAGGCCCCAAAGACCTTTCAATGGTTTACCAGATGTTTCACATGCCTTGGATCAGTCTACTGACAGCATGTTGATCCCAGTACACCACATCATTGCAGTTCACTCTATTCTGGGAATGCCTTTCACCCTCCTGTATGTTCAGGCCCCAATCACTCAAAATCTTTTCCACTCCATCCCTGGGGGTAATACTAATCCACTCTCCTCCACAAAGCCTTATCTACAATCATGCCTCTACCAAATAACATTGTTGGGACTACTATTCCTTTAAACATTCCCATTATTGCCCAACCAGATAATTTTCTTTCTCCACACATTCTTCAGCACTTCCAGAGACTTCGTTCCCTCCCTACCCTATGACTCACTTCTGCCTCCTGGTTCCTTTCACTGCCATGTCCACTTCCAGGTATCTAAAACATTCAAAGGTAAGCCACACATAAAATCGAATGGTGTTTTGTGAAACTGCTTACATAATCATTATCTATTACTCAGTGCATTAGGATTACTGTCTATTAAAGTGCAGAGGTGTGTTGTTATCATAAAATGACACACATACATACATGCATGAATTACATAACCTAAGCATGTTGGTGGTTGGGCACTGAGGTGGTGACATAATCTGTTAAGTCTGCAGTGATAACACAGATAATGCATCATCAGAGAGCAAGCAAACTTTAAGAGTCTGTACCATATCAAATATGGTACATTTGATTTTTCTTTTTCTACTTTTCTTGGTATTTCCTAATAAATGATAATTCTTTTTAAATCTCCTGAGAAACCCTCTTAATGGGACATCCCTAATTTTGGGGGGCTTTGTAGTTTAAGGGTTACAGAAGGAGCAAAGTACACTTTGGCACCAAACATGCACTACACTCTTTATAAAAAAAAAAAAAAAAAAAAAAAAAAAAAAAAAAAAAAAAAAAACCTGAATTACCAATGCCAAAAGCAGCACAAAACACCAAGAACAGGATTTTTCAACAATAAACATCAGCTTCTTAGACATTACCTTCCATAAAAGTGTGACAACCATGTCTAAAGTGTTTGCATCATTTATATGTTTTGCATCTTGCTGGGCTCGAGTCGGTGGTGCAGGAATATGATCTGCAGTTGGGTTTGGAGGAGGTGGGTCAGCAAGAAGGTGTAGCAGACTTATGCGTTCTCTCAGTGAAAATCGCCACCATGACTTGAGTGGAACCTTGGAAAAGACAAGCCTTCTCATTACAATTTTTTTTTTCTTTTTTAGAGAAAGCTGCCACATAAACACCAACATAAAACTGCATTTTGCTGTAAATCATTTTAATAAACATGATTACACTTTAAAATATCCAGTCTGG
Organism: Panulirus ornatus; assembly: GCF_036320965.1. Classification (NCBI taxonomy): domain Eukaryota; kingdom Metazoa; phylum Arthropoda; class Malacostraca; order Decapoda; family Palinuridae; genus Panulirus; species Panulirus ornatus. Next base: position 3,432,210 of record NC_092295.1, read on the forward strand.
TATTTCAAACTTCACCAACTCCCATAATCTGGCATTTGCAAGGGTACTGTTGCTCAGTGAAATGGTGCTTGCATGCCAAATTCACTGCTGTCTTGATGCAACCAATGCATAGCCACATTCCACTATCGCTCCATGGAGAACTATTATCTATCCACATATCTGACACCAGTTTCCTCAAGGAAATTCCCATCAAGAAGGTGGTCATGGCAGAAGTCTCCACTTATCCCTGTCCTTCTAAGCCTCTCTTGCATGCATCATTTGATTTCATGTGTTCTATCATCATTTCTCTCCATTCAGTACTCTTCCAGTCTATTTCCCCAAGTCACAGGAGGTATTCCACAAATAAAAACCTTTTTAATTATACTATCATACACTCTCCTTGTAAAATACTCCATGTCTTGCTCCCAAGCATGAGGGGAGTTGTGATTATTCTGCAAGCACATCCAAACTAGCTCACACAATGGATGAAATGTAAAACCTTCCTCTTGTCTCTCTTGTGGGAAAAACCTAACTGAAAAAAAAAAGATGACATTCATGTTTACTAACCCTACATCTCAACTGGGCCAGATGCCACTCCCAGAGGTTTGGCATGTAATAACCTAATGCTACCTAGTCTTTTTGAATTTTGAGGCTGGGTACAATTTTTAATCAAGAAAGTGATTTAAAGAACAATACAGATTATCATCCAACCCCAGGACTTTTACAAGTATTTTGCAGCTCCAAGGCTGCACTCTATTCAGGAGCAGGGAGATACTCCTCTGGAGTGGGAAGGTCCTTGACAAGAATTTGCTCTTTTCTAGTCAATGACAATAATAAAGCCTTCTTGAAGCGACCTTTCTCATAGAATAACCACAACTAGGTGAAGTGCAGTACCATAAGAGTAAACATAAAGTATTTGAAATTTCCAATTATTCAAAATAATTAAATTTCTGTTTTACCAAATTCATTCTCTGAAATGAACATGAGTGATAAGACAATTTTATTATTTTACACTCTTTTACCCAAGTGCCTGCAGGTAAACTTACTTGGTAACTGCCAAAAAGAAGCTGTGAGAAGATAAGCCCTCTATTTTCCGAATTCTGATACTGAATGCACTTCACACACAGATGACATGACTCTCCTGATCTCAGCACTTGACCTTTATGAAAAGAGTAAGGAGTGTTATACTTTTGCAAAATGCCAATTATAAAAATAGTCTATTAGAGGCTCTGAAACCGATATATTTATATAAATATATATATACAGCTGGACAAGCCAATTTTGTCAGAGGCCACTAACCCTTTTCCCTTTCTACTTACACACTTACTCTGCCAATAAAGAAATGCTACATTCAGTAACTTTTCATCTACCCTATGTACTTGTAGCATCTCATTCTCCGACACATCATACACACTCTTTGTCAACCTCTCTCTATGTCCAAACCATGTCTCCACACCCTTTCCAGCTTTCTCATACATACCCTTCTCACTATATCACCTCTCTCCTAACCAATCACTTCTTATTTAATCAACCCTCCTCACACCACATATTGTTTCACCTCAGAAAACAGCATCAAGAACAAAGGAACAACAACCTTTTTTGCTCACAAGCTGTTCTTCCCTTGGCAACTCATAGATACTCCTCTTACTACTACACCTCTCTCTCTCAAACTATCATTCCTTATTCAATCAACTCTAACCACAGCACATTTTGTCCACAAGATAATTCATTTCCAGTACATGCATCCAATTCTTTATGTCTTTGACTATAGCCTATGCCTCCCATCTGTACAGAAACTACAAATTTCTGGCACATTCATCCAGTTCTTTTTATCTTTGTCTACGATCTATACCTCGCATCCATACAACACTATGGAACTACAATATCATCAAACATTATATTAATATTATTATACTCTGTCACTGCCTCTCACGTTAGTGAGGTAGCGCAAAGAAACAGACGAAAGAATGGCCCAACACACCCACATACACATGTATATACATACATGCCCATATACATACCTATACATTTCAATGTATACATACATATACAATACAGACATATATATATATACATATATACATATTCATACTTGCTGCCTTTATTTATTCCTGTCGCCAAGCCGCCACACATGAAATAGCACCCCCACCTTGAGGTAGCTTACACACAATGACCTCAGTATTCAGTCACAGGTGATACACGTAAAGAAAAGTGTCCCTAGTCATATACATATGCAATCATTAAGATGACAACAGGTAGAGTTTATGTGCTCCTGGTACCATATCATGAGTAAAAATGACAATGTAAGAGACCTGAAGTATCATCCAGAATCTGAAAAAAAAAAAAAAAAAAAAAAAAAGATAATCCTCAGACTGTTAATAAGTAACATCCTCTGGCAATGGATTCTGATGACATGTTCATCAGAAGGTCATCAATAGCAATAGCCTCTACCTGTGACCTTACTATCAGGTGGCATATAAAGCACATTCAAAGCAACAGGAGCTTTCAAGATTCTGGATGAAGTACTGGCTACACTGTTAATATTTTCTGACAAGCTTTACTAAAAATGGTCTAGGTACCTTCACATTGACTTACTTGGAATATGATTTTGTTGCAAGCCTCAAAAGAAAAATATGATTTCTTCAGTACAGAGGTCTTCTTAAGAAACAAAAGTTAATATGTAGACATAAACAATGAACAGAGTTATGAACAAAGAAATCTGGTCAATACATATGAATGAAAAGTCTAATAGCGTGTATAAGTAAAGGGTAGTTCAGGTGATATGCACAAGACCATGGCTATACCTAAAATGAGAAAAACCTTACAAGGCTGGGATAAGGCTGCTAAAATCACCTATGCAGGTGTATGGATGCGAAATAATAGGTGAATGGATGCCAAATATGTAATATTCTTTGTCTCTTGTCACTTACATTATTTCCTCCAAAACTAACCTTGCAAATTGCAGTGAGGTACAACAGCCCACTTTTTACTGTTGCCACTCAATCCAACAACAGTATAAGAACCACAGCTGCTGTCTATCTGCAAATAAAGAGGGTAAGCACATATAGATTTTTTTTTTTCACTTTTTTAACAAGTCAATGGGCCTTTTTCCTATGCATTCAAATGTGTGCGACCAGCCTAACTCATGGCCCCAAGTTGATCTGGGTAGGGTAGAAGGCGACTAAAAGGGGAGGGAACAGGGGGCTGGAAATCTTCCCCCCCCCTTTTTTTTTTTTATTTTTCCAAAAGAAGGAACAGAGAAGGGGGCCAGGTGAGGATACTCCCTCAAAGGCTCAATCCTCTGTTTTTAATGCTACCTCGCTAACACGGGAAATGGCGAATAGTATGAAAACAAGAAAGAAAAGTTTACTAAAATCCCTTTTCAGTTTGGGTTGTTGCTTACCCCTCCCCACAGACAACCCCACATAAATAAGAAGTGACAGCTGGAATAAAGCACTGACTCCTGCTTTATGAAGCTTAAAGTACACTTGACTGTGAGAACAAATTTAAAGGTAAACAGCAATGAGATGTTGCTCTTCAGGTTTAATTGATCTGTTATCAACAAACAGGGCCAACAAAACTTGTAATATCTTGAAGAAATGTTAATTTTGTTGTGGAACTGAGCAATGGAAGCACTGATGCAGATTAAATTAATCATGTGGATGAAGATAATGAGGTAGGGTCCCAATGTGCCATCATCAGAGATTGGTCATATCCTTTTGCATGTTTGTTACAGGAGAGTTTCCTATATGCTATTGTCTCTCAAAACAATGCAATAGGTTAGAGAGAGAGAGAGAGAGAGAGAGAGAGAGAGAGAGAGAGAGAGAGAGAGAGAGAGAGAGAGAGAGAGAGAGAGAGAGAATCAGGAGGAGGAGAAAAAGTTTTCTCTGTATGGATACCTGCACATGATACATGATGATTAGACAACATCCCAGTTAATGGAGCAATTAAAAGATGCATAACAACCAGAGTAAAACAAAATATCAGGGCATATAAAACTTGTCCCTGGGGACGGGAGAAAGAATACTTCCCACGTATTCACAGAGTGTCGGCAAAGGTGACTAAAAGGGGTGGGAGCAGGGACCTGGAAATCCCCTCCCACCCTTGTTTTACTTTTCCAAAAGAAGGAACAGAGAAGGGGGTCAAGTGACAATATTCCCTTTAAGGTTCAGTCCTCTGTTTTTAACACTACCTCGCTAATGCAGGAAATGGTGAATATGAATGAAAAAAGAACAAATACAAGTACAAACATTCCCTGGTAAACTCTTTAGATGCTATATATCATAACAGCTTATATCAATTCCCAAATCTTCTATGTTACCACAAACAATAGCTTTTTCAAAATATTTCAATCACAAGAATGATTCTGCAACCACAGCCTATAAATGCTTGGTGGCAGGGAGCAACAATATTCTTATTCACTTAAGATGTGCAATGACTGCTACTCACTAGCTCTGCCTTTTGTCAAATTCTCATAATAGGTAATTGCAAGTAGGTAAAGCTGCCTTTCTATACAAACCTAATGATCCTGACCAATTGTAGTGTTCATCTCCAGCCTTGCCGTATGGGCATCATTGCTAATCGGACTCACACATGCCCATCTTATCTCTACACATCTAGTCCCCTCATACACTCTGAGCACCTTGACCTTTACCCTTCAACTTCTACCATCACTCACTGTACTCTATTCTTACCTCAGAGCTGTTGAGCGCTTCTATAACAAGATTAGAAGTGTAGCTGTATATTCCATTGTTTTCTTGCTGATGCCCAATAGATTCCTGAAGGTTCTGACTTACTCTAGATGTCACCTTCAAACTCAGGCTCCTTTCTACATAAATACTGCTGAAGTGTCGCAAAAGTCGATACCTGAAATTTTTAAGCCCTGTTTAAGACTAAAATGCTGACAGCACTGAAAAAAAAAAAACTAACTAAATGACTCAGAGGGTCTAACTTATGTCAACATGAAAGCTGTGCTAAGGCTGGAAAGGTTAATACTGAATGCAGTCCAAAGTTTGTACAGCGTCCATAAAAACCAGTCTGCTCCCTATACATTTTAGATGGCTAAGGTTTATTTTGAGTACAGGCACATGAAATGCTCATGGTAAAATCATTGTACATCCACCTCTAGCTATCCTGAAAGGAAGTCCTTTCTTTACTCTTCCAGGCACCCCATTTCATTTTGGGAATTTCACTTCTGAGCACTGTCTGAGGAAGAGAAACCCGTAATTCTTGCCTGGAAGCAAGAAAAAGTGATTTCAAATGAAATTTGTAGGTGCACAAGGACCTCAGAACACACGATCAGATGGCTGCTACCTGTAAGGCCTCATCAGTGCTTCACTTTAGTCAGAAGAGATCCTGTAGAACCAAAGAAATTAGAAAGAAAGCCTTAGGAACCTCGCAAGGTGAAAGGAGACTTGACAAAGTACTAAATCTAAAGTGTGACATCACCTTTCCAAATTTAGGATAGGTGGGCAAGGTTTCTTGGGGACACTGAAATTTTGGCTATTGATGATTGACTTGATTAACTTTGCAAAGCAACAACACAATAAGCACTTCCAGCCTAAACTTTCTAGACAAACAATAACCAACATGGAGAAGAGATGTACAAGGTGACAGAAAACAAATGCACATAAAAAAATTCTGACAAAGTGCATCCCTACCAAATCCCTTATGTCCACCAACTATAACTGTGAATCAAAGGACATATGCAGGTGTTTTACACAATCATAATAAAGAAAAAATGCTTATAAATCCTTCATTTAAATCTTGAGTTATGCACATACCTGCTCTTTCCTGATGAAGATGGAGTTTCATAGTAGAAAAGCAGTTCCACATCAAATGCCCCTGGTGACATGGGTGCATGTAACCATAGTTTTGCCTGTATCGTCTCACCAGGATTTAATACACCATTCTGTAATGTTAATGTCTCGGTTCTACAAGTGATCTTGCCATCTACTGTCTCAGATTCTGAGAGGGCAATTATATTTTCACTTGACAATGGCACTTCTTTTATTTCCATGTACACATGATTAGGGTCGGACACAGCCAGCTTGAGCACATTTATTGGGCATGGTCCAATATTTGTTATCAATGCATCTCTACAACAGAGTTCACCACAACTGAGAATTTGAGGCAAATCATGAAAGGTCACACTTAACCTCGACATTGGTGGCACAACAGTTATTTCTAATCTTTTATCACTTGCATACACGACACTGCACTTTTCTGTGGAGGTATTATTCAGTCTTGGTCCCTTAACTTCAATGATCTGTTGACCTTCAATAATCACAACTGTTGCTGACCCTGAATGGGTCCCTGAGTTTATGTCAGGTGTAAGGGAAAGTTTATACGTAATCCCTTTTATCAATAATTTACCTATACATACGGGATTCAACTCTAATCTAACCCTTTCCTGAGCACCAGCAGCAAGAGTGAACTCAGAGCAAGAAGAGTCCAAAACAGGAGTATCAGAAGCTCCAAGATTACTGGTTGGTTCAAAAGTAAAAAATAATCGGACATGACTGATCGTTAAACTTACTGCTAGAGGATTATTCATAACCACTTCAACTAACACAGGTTCATTCACTGGTACAACAGGACTCTGTGTATTTGGAGTGTCACTAGTGAGCAGCTGCAAGTTTGGGCGAAATACCATAGTGGAGACATGACTTGCCCCAACCAATTCTCGCTCTAGAGCAAACCATCGGTCATTAATTGATGAATCAGTGTCTAATGATACATGAGATGCTGCGGTCCATTCACAGTTTGTTGGAGGATCCTGAGGAGCTCCCAGCAAGACCCTAGTCCCCTGGGAGTCGATCAAGGGAAGTGGAAGACAAGGGAGACCAGTTGATGAATCCCATTCTTGCTGCACATACTGATGGAAAGTATTGATAAACTCTCTAACATATGTCATCTGCTGAGATGGGGACTGCTGACTTGATGCATCCTGCTTTAGTCTCTGATCCACCAAACAGTTGTAAGCTTCCAAGCCTTCAGTAAGCTGCTTGAGGTGGTGCGCCTGCTTGCCCAAGGTAAAGTGAATGTGGTCTTCTGCAAGGACCCAACCTCTGGTAGCATAAACCTGTAAAGAACTATTATCATATACACTTCCCTTACTACAAGCCCCATTTAAAATATAATCATCTTCAAAACTGAGAGATATTAAGACAAAACCAGTTTTGATTATGTTCTAATGTATGACATTATGCTGAAAAACATTTCATATAAGTCCTTTATCATTAAGATGACTAACAATTAAGAAATGCAATTATTTTCAAAACATATTTGTTTCAAAAGTGATTTAACAAAATCAATAGACTATGGCAATTCTGACCATAATTGTTCAACGAAAGTGGTTAAACTAATCATTCACAGAGAGCAAACATTATCAGATCTTTATATTAACTGTTTTCTTTCGTATCTCATCACCACTTCCCATGGAAGTGCCAGGAAGTTGAGAATAAAAAGGTTCAATTGCTTGCATCCATTCTCCAGCAAATATCAACAACTTCAGAGGGGATAAAAAAAAAAAAAAAGAGGAACACATGGGAATACTAAAGATGGAGGCAAATGGACAAGCGAAAAAAGAAAAAGATGAGGTGAATGATAACAGGGTGTCCTTCTAAGACACAAAGTTGATATGAGGGTAGTATTCACTTTCCTATCCTCAGGAATAAATGAAAAGGAGCTCAAGTTACTACAGGAGTACTCCCTGGCATATGCAAGATGAGTGGTACTTTTAGAAGCGTTTCTATCACAAACAAATCTGATTTCTATGGGTTTTCATGACTAATTATAGCTTCAAAAATCACTGGAAATTGAGGGTGTAAATTTTTTAAAGGCATTCATAACATTTCCACACAGACAGACCAATGTATGGAAAAATTCAGACAGTAGTACCATTTACAATACATGTGATGCCGCTACCAGCATCTATGGTTTTATTTTCTACCTCACAGTTGAGGCAGCTGATTCAAGGATTTTATCTATAAATGCATTAAGTACAGAAGAAAAAAAAAAAAAAAAAAAAAAAAAAAAAAAAAAAAAAGCCAGCTTGTATATGAAATGGCCACAGCAAATGGGTTCAAAACAGTCTACAGATGGGAACTAGTTCAAAAACTTAATTAATCTATTATAAGACAGAACATATTTAGGTTTAATTTCTGTGCATATCATAACCTTTCTATCATCTTTTTTATACTGTACTTAACTTCTTTCCAATTTAGAGGTAATGCATGGACCAAACGAGCAATGGCCTTGTACACACGCATCCAATCTATATCCAATGCATGAAAACCAGAGACTACAATCCTCAGCAGACCCCTTGTGACCACTCTATGGCTTACATTGAACACTTCATATGCCTTAGTTCAGCCCATTAATAGCACCTCACCCCATACACTTCCGTTAAACTATCTTTCCTGACAGGTGGGCTACCCTTAGAACTTAATATTTTAATAACTTATGCTATGAATATGAAAGCAAGAAAAAATAAAGCCCGTACAGAAAATAGGTCCAATTTAATCTAGTTTCAATGGAAGCAATAAACACAGAAATTTCTATGGCTAAACAAAAATTCTGGTAATCATAATACAATGGAAAAATTCACCTCTTACCTGAAATGCCTGTTTATATGCTCGTAATGAATGGGATCGCTGCCCAGCTTTACTGAACCTATGTCCAGCTAGAGTCATGTGGAAGGCATATTTTCTTGGCAGTGGTCTCTGAGAATTGATAAAGCAGTGAGCTGCTTGTTCTAACATAAGGGCAGACAGTAAGTCACTCTCTTCTGATGTTAGCTTGATAAACATCATGGCAGCTTCACCATATTCTCCACAATGCTTCAGCACCTCTGAGCTAAGTAATGTTGCTCGTATGGCAAAATTATAAACCTGATGAAAAACTGAGGGCATTATTTCCTTTCTAAACATGAAAAAAATCATTAAAATCTATATTATAAATTAGAAGTGTTACTGTCAACAAAGACATGCTATCAAACCTTTAGTTAATTCTCTGTCATAAAAGATTATAAAAAGGTGATCAAGTGTAAGAAAACAAGATAAATATAAAATATACATTTTGCCTTTATCGTCAAAATGCAGTTGAGTTTTTCTTCAAGGGCAAGATAATGTAACATAAAGAGTATTATGACTAAAGTACATGGTTAAGTGTACATCATTTCTACATCCTTGCACCTAACCTATCTATCTAGTGATGCCTGTTCCCTTTGGGAAATGCCTTAAGGGGGTGGCCACAGCAACAGTCTCCATAAATTGAACTCCAATGCAGCTTCTTAGCCTTTTGTGGCTCACAATTAACAAGTCACTTGCTAAAGGCAACACTAATGCATTGTTTTCAGAAGTTCCTACCTAATGTTCCGCTTCTACGTAATGTGTCTACTTAATTTTCCAACCTACTACTAATGTTTCTTCCCACTACTTTTACTAAATGTTTTCTACCTCTCCAACGTTCCTGCCTACTACTTCAATCTATTGTTGTCAGGTGTTGAGTGTTACAAAAAGAGATAGTATGTTTGTGGACAAAATACCACCAGTCCACATGTAAATGAGGCAGACAGAAAAGACAGCTACCTGTTCCAGTCGGGGCTTGTCATTGTCAACCACTGATCTGTTGGCTCAGTAAGCAGCCATCACCAAACCTAATAATACCTAGGCAGGTTTTACCAGTAATATACCTCCCTGGTAAGTGGCAGCCTACTAATCACTATCTACATCTAACCTACAACAACCACATCAAGCTCTATCAAAATCAGTTGTAACTCTATTATGAGAAAAAAATGGTAGCATAATGTTATCATATTACAGTTTATCATAACTGAACATGATTTAAGCCTTATGTCAGATTTTGTATCTCATTTCCTCCCTCTCTCCTTCCCCCTTTCAATATCCCCCTCTCTGCATGAGGTGTGTATTATGAACTAGTCTTACCTCATGCTAAGATTTTGTCAAAGGTACTTGTGAGCACTATCAACTATAACTACTTTCTTCTTTGTATATGTGCAGTTTTTCTGTTGTATAAGTACGAGATCATTATGTTTATACAACTTTTACAATGGCAAGAACTCATAAACTTACCTTGCAAACAGTGAGGTAGGTCTGCAAACTGTTTTCTAAGTAACGTTTGGGATAATCTGAGCTGTTCTGCATGAAAGCAGCAAGAGCAGCCATTTCCTGTGCACCAGCAAAATACAACCATGCTTGATCACTCTTGAAGTCATTCTTTGCTGTGTGATAGAAACTATATGCAATTTCATAGAGACCAAACATGAAGCACAAGTCTGCAAGCCTTCTTGTTTGAAGTTCAGTAGCTTCGGGACTGTAAATAACAGAGTTGGTGGCACTGCCTGGGCTCTTGTTCCCAACTAGCCAACGTCGCGTGGCACTTAAGAGAGACTTGGACCGTGATCTGTTTGTCACCACCTCATTCAAATATCTTATCTGCCTCTCAACATGAGGAATCAGGGATCTTACACAAAATTCATGAATGAAGATACGTATACGGTCAACATCAGATGATGTCAAGCAGCCACCATGATGATGACCTGAACTAGTTGGTAAACTAGGTCTATTAACCATTACAGGCACATCAGCCGATATCTCTACTCCAGGCAAAATATCAAATGTTCCATTTTTTTCATCTATTGGAGGTATTGATGGAGATAAAGGATGTATTGGCTCACAACAGTCAGTAGTATCCCCTTCAGTAACTCGAGATGGAAGACCACTAACATCCTCACGTGGAGTCCCAGTACCACTACTGGCCTCTGAACTACTACCACCACTGCTGCAAATGTAATCATATATCATTAGGCAAATCGTTAACTTTAGAGACAAATAAACATACAATGCTACCTACGTGTTACTGAACATCCATGACTTATGCTATCCCTACATTCATTGAATGTGGGTTATTGAATTACACAGCACTTGCACTGATGCCACATGATAAATGATCATGATGACAAGTGTATAATGTAAAAAATGCTTAAGTGTTCATACCACACAATCAGCATCAATCATGAATTACGTAAAATGATACACCTTTAGATTTCTCTTTAAAAGAGAAACATGTCAGTCACCTGAACTAATAGCTCTATTTGGAACCAAATGCATTCAAGAGAAAAATCTTAAAAGCCAGATTTGTTCAAACATGCAGACAAAATACATAAGTCTCAGAAATAGTTAAAAAACAGAAAATGTTCGAGAGATGGGGTCTCACACATGAAAAACTCCCTCCCCACATGGTACAATTTAAGAGAATAATACCCTTTAATTAAATAAATCATGGAATAATGGATTATGATACCCTGTATTCAATACAAGAGACTTCAATGTAATGAGAGTTCCATTTTCACAGTTTTCTAATCCATGATCTTCAAATCTTTAAAAAAAAAAAAAAAAAAAAAAAAAAAAAAAAAAAAAAATCTTTGAAGCAACTGAAACTTTTAAGATTAGACAACCAAATCAAAACTCTTTATCAAATATGCAGGTTTTGAAAACAGAAAAACTTTTCCCTCCAAGGCAGCATCCCATGATATTCCCCAGAATATCCTAAAAAAAAAAAAAAAAAAAAAAAAAAAAAAAAAAAAAAAGCTTCCAATCCTCAGCGCTTCTGATGAGAAAGCACTGGCTCTCCCTTTCCCAATCCATTGCCAAGCATCCAACCAAGGCAGCAAATGTTCACTCATTTCAGGCCCACCTTCAGCTACCTAGAGACCCCCACAAATATGACACCATTGACCTACTCACTCCTGGCTGCCCAGCAACTCATAATTTCCAGTTCATTGGTGTCAATCAAAACAAGTCATAGTTCATGAACAGAAAGTTTTTCAGAGTGGGATGGGAAGGCATTATAGGGCAAGATAACTAGGACAAAAAAGTTCACTGGTCACTGTCTCAGTTTAAAAAAAAAAAAAAAAAAAAAAAAAAAAAAAAAAAAAAATTCATTTTTCTAAACCAACATATCTCTAGAGCCTCTGACATCTACCTTGCAAGCAAGAAAGCATACCCATATGAAAAATTACAACTTCAGAAGAAAATGTTCATGTTTGACTTACCCAATAAGCAAAAATAAATACCTTCAATGGAGATTCGAGGTCCTGTGAAATCTGTTTCTCCTAAAAGAAAAATACCTTAAGAACTACACATGATAGATCCACAATGTCTAATAATGCTGAGAGGAGTCCCTAAGTTCAAGGATGCACAGAGAAATAGGACCCTTGATAATCTATGATTAAGTCCAAAAGATTTTTAAGTGATTTAACTGGGCAATTAAGACTGGATGCTCTTTAACTGTAATTTTCTGAGAAGATACCACTAGGCATATTCCTAATTTCAACAGTTTTTGTTGTTTTGAAACCAGACAAACACAATTCCAACCTGCACCCTCCCATTACCTTAAGTGGCCAATCATTCCCACTCAAAATACCAACTATCCAAGGCTTTCCATACAACATACATGACATTCATTCCCTGCACCACAAACATCAACACAAGAACAAAATACTCTTTAAAGACCCTTAAAAAATAAACATTAACGGCCATCACATCTGTGAAATGAAAACCCTCTCCCACCTCAGTATGACTGGCATTTAGTTCTTTGTAATAGTACTAAAAACTATGTATATCTGATTACTTACGGATCACAAGATGCCCGTTGAATGAGGAACTGACTCCAAGGATCTGGTAGGTGCACATCTGTTTGGTCAATGTGACGAGAATTGATCTGCAACAAATGACAGTTGCTACTTCCATATGAGGTTGTCATCTGTTCAAAGATCTGTTCTGACCTGGGAAATTAAAAAAAAAAATGTATATACATATATATATATATATATATATATATATATATATATATATATATATATATATATAATATATTTAGTTCATAAATATGATCCAATAGAGGCAAAGCAAGATCAAATGTATGTTTGACTATCTAGCTATATTTCTGATGCACATTCCCTCCGGAAGCTCCCATCAAAGGGGAGATATGCAAAAGAGGCTTCATGTATCCCTGTACTCACATGCCTCTCTTGCATACACCATTCCATGCATTCTTCCACTATTTCTCTACCTCTGCCCTATTTGCCCATGTCACAGGTGGTCTTCCACTCACACTGACCCATTAAATTGTACCATCATACACACTCCTTGTAAACTCCCAGTCTTGCATTCTTTTCAATTCCCAAACCACCTCAAAGTATTACATTTCACCCATTCTACCTACCACTCTAGCGATTCACCCCCTTTGCATTCCCTGCCATACCACATCTCTCATACATCCTTTCTTTATGTGATCCATTCCAATGAATTGGACTCTGACTTAATGAGAACAGAAAGAGTCAGATATCTGCATTTCCTCCTTTATTACTTACTTTGTAAGCATTTCCTACTTTACTACTTACTTTACGCACTTCCTACTTTACTATTACTTTTGTAAATGTTTCTTACTTTACTACTTACTTTGTAAGATCTCCAGCAGTAACATCATGGATGAGGAGATAGAATTTGAGAATATTGGGAGAAAACCACTTAGGGAAACGGGCTGGTGTCTGATGTAGCTGCTGGTGTAGGTACTGAGAAAGTCGAGTGAGTTGGTCCACTGGATTATCACTAGTTGATGCTACTACCTGTGAATAATAATAATAATTAGATATAAACAACAGATATGACTGCAATCTCACCATGGGAAAAGTACATCACTAATCATTATAATTATCTAATTGCTTTTGACTAGATGTTGAGAAAAATATAATTTTCATGCACATATGGAAATCACTCAATTGTGCATTTTTACATCGTTTCGTTTTCTACACAAAAATTCAGGGCACCTGTTTTCTACACTTACAGCAACAGTGCAATGTATACTTCTCTTGATGCCCTTTTCAGCTTTAAGTTTCCTTAATGCAGTACAACTATTACCATCCTAGCATAAAAAATTCAAATATTTGCTAGAGAATTTATTTTACCACTATAGCCATCAAGGAAAGATACCCTTTAGGAAAAAATTTAATGAGGAATAATCTCACAAAAACATTACTTCTAACAGCTTGTGAAAAAGTGACTTGTGCTTGGTCTTGGCATTTTCATATTTTGCATTTTCTATTTCATTATATCTTCAGCTTCCATTAAACAAGGGTAAACTTCTCTTGACCAAATGTTTATCATTCTTAAAAATAATTTCTACAGTCACTTCACGGATGATCTCTGAAAATTTTTTCAGTGAAACAAATACATTCATAATGGTCACCATGGATATTGTATAAAATAATTTTTTCATCCTGCTTGCACTTAAAGTTTACATAACCAAAAAATTTATTAAGTCTAATACTTAAAAGAGTGATGGCTTGGGACATACTGGCAGGCCAATACCAAATGGAAAATAATAACAACTTAAAAATTCCAAGTGGAGTGGCATCTCTAAAGAAAGTAATCAATGCCGACTGACTGAGCCAAGGAACATAAGAAGTCAGGGTAAGCCAGGGAACAGCCTGTGTGGCTTGGCTGTGAATAGTAAGTCAAGTTTTGGTTCATTATACATGACAACTAAAAAGTGAATGAGTGCAACTGATGCTAATGTTGACCTTTTCCTGAAGTACCTCAGGGAAGAAAAAACTGTTTGAAAAAGAGTATATCAACATTATCATCAATATGATTAGCATATTGTGTGTGTGTATATATATATATATATATATATATATATATATATATATATATATATACTGGCATTATCATCATCCATGAATATATCAACTATCAAAAGAAATAAAGTCATTTCATACTTATGCTACAGTGTACCAGATATGCATACTTACCACAATGCATGCAATATAATGCTTAGTAAATTCATGGTCTGAAGGATACTGAACTTGAAGAAATGTATCACGCCAAGCCTCAAACCATGGAGTTGTTGGTTGTAACTCTAACTCAAGTGCTTCACGAGTTCCAGATGCACCCACTGTCCTAAATGGAAGTATAGTACCTCTTATTAATACCAAACCTTGCGAGAACATTATTCAATTGTATAACCCAAGAACCTTTTTATGAGGCTCCTTCAACTTCAAGTAGCAAGGAAAAGATAGAATCCTTTGGAGTGGTAAGTTTTTCGGCAAGACTGTACTCCTTTTAGTCCACTGGCAATGATACAATCTTGCCAAAGGTGACAGTGTAACCATGTGCAGGCAGATTCCAGTAATACCAAAACAGTAATATAGTGGCATTTGTCATTTTACACCATTATTACCATGGTAATGGAATATAAAGTAAGCTTATAACTATTTACCAATAAATACTTGAATATATAAGAAAGAAAACTTCCCATGCATTCCCTTTATGTCATGGGAGGTGACTAAAGAGGGCAGGAGCAGAAGGCTGGAAACCCTCCCCTCCAATGCATTTTTTCCTAAAAGATAGAAGAAAAGGAGGAGCCAAGCAAGGAGTACCCATCCTCCTCAAATGCTCATCTGGGGTGTCTGAATATGTGTGGATGTAACCAAGTTGAGAAGAAAGAAGAGATAAGTAGCATGTCTGAGAGGAAACTGAATTTTCCAGCCCTGAGCAAAACAAAGCCAAAGTGGAGAAGAGGAGAAAGGTTTAGTATTGTCTGAAGGGTAAAGTCAAGGGTTAGTGTATGAGCAAAAGCTAAGGAAGGGGTAGCACTGCTGGAGGAGTTGTAGGATTGTGTGACAGTATGTACAGAAGCGAGCCCTGGACTGATGGGGGTAAAAATGAAAGGGGATTCATGAACACTTCTCACAAATATCATATAGTATCACTTAGCTTGTCATTATTACATTAATGAATTACCTAAACACAGAAAAGACAAATAAATCACTATGTGGGTGGCAGAAGTCAGCTGACTGAGTCACTGTTTATGCAGAGGGTTTCAGCCAACCACTGCTTTAGGGGGCAGCACCTATAGGGCCCCGAAGCCATTTCCTAGTTGGAGGAGGGTATGCATACCATGCATGATGTACAACCTGTTTTTTTGACATCTGTGAACTCAAGTCCCATTTCATAGTAAAGGTGAATGCTGGATATTGCAACTCTAGTCATTATTCATGGTCAAAGGTTTAATTCCACATGGATCACATTGCCAGCCTCCTGCTTATCCATCATCCTTAAGAGTTCCTGTATTTCAAGACAACTAAACCTGTGACATGTACATGATAACCCATTATGTTACAATACCTGGTAACTGGCCGATCCCAGGCTGTTGTGCTCACCACCTCACTCAAGAGTTTTTTGCCAAGGGTGGGCTGAGGTGGCCGCCGATTCATGTCTTCAAACACCACACGAAGATTTCGAACAGGCACAGTGTTGCCAGATGGATCAGCAATGCGTACTAAGAACAAAATAATTTTGTATTTATATATATGTATAAAAATCAAATTTAGAATTCCTATATTCATGGTCTTTACGCTTTTAATAATAATGGACCACCATTGTGTAAGGCCAACCCTGTATTCAAAATCCATGAAACTTGACTTGATCCTAGAATAAAAATGGCATGCAAGAGATCTGCAAGGGTAATCTTTCAAATCAACTTATGATGTAACTCCTTTACCACACAATTCATCCTGATACGAGAAGATCAGAAAGGTGAAATACTTCATTCAAATCAACTGTACTCATTCATTTTGTATTCTAAGAGCAAATATGAGAAAACACTTCTCTGTATAGCAAGGTAGCTGTGGACAAATGGAAAAAGCTTAGAGAGGAAAATTAAAGCAATTCTTTTCGCAAAATTTTACTTTATAAACACTACAGATACAACATACAGATCTAGACAAAATGAATATCAATGGACTCCATGCACTTAGTAGCAGTAATTCAGATGGATGTTTAATCATCCGAAACATTCCTCTTTCAACAATTAGTGGTACAGGGGAGGGCTATAAAGATCAAAAGAAAATGTAGAAATAACATAAAAGTATGTGAAATACTCATAGAAATTAACAGTATCTATGAAACCTCACCTAACTTCCCTTAGAGAGTGAGATTTATTTGAATTTTCAATATGTACCAGCCACATTCGTGACTGATCATCTTGCCGCACTCTGACTGAACATTTATTAACTGCCGATGAAATGCTACAACTACCCCCTTTGGGCTGGCTGATATATTGTAACCAAATAAATAATTTTATCACCTTTAGAGTTACTTATGAATGTATAAATGAGAATGATGTACTTCTCAACAGTTTCATGCATTCTTTTTTTATTGATTAATATACAACTGTATATACCACAACTTGTATCCATTGCATCAGTCTATCATCATTTCCATCACACTGTTCTTAAGACTATTCATTACTAATACTAATCATAGACATTTCTTCATGCACATTCTCTATTCCTATATTTCTCAATTATCATTTGTCCATCTTGAGTGAATAAAAAATTATGCAAAGGGCATTGTCCTGCACCATATTTATGTCTTTTCCCATAAAAAAGTCTAACAAACTTATAATTACAGCGAGCGAAAAAATGAAAACAATGTGATGGAAACTACAGACTGATGCCACACAATCAAGGTGTTTAATACACAAAAAGAATGCATGAAAGTGACAAATAGTACATAAAATTCAGTAATACAGTTGTGGAAATGGTTATGAAGGTGATAAACATTAATCATGTAGATAAAGTTCCATATCTAATCATGACATATGCACCAGTCCATAAGAGTACTTGTAAAATGCAGTGGTACAGCTGGGTACAGCTGTAGCACACGAATTGACAGACTAAATTCTATGTATGAATGATTAATGACTTTAAAGTTAGTGCTCAAGTTGCTCAAACCAAAACATTTACAAAAATTCAGATTTCTCACCCAAGCCCAATACACATACATCAATATATTCACTGTGATACATTTTAATGACTATTTTCATTGTTACTGTACTAGCTCAGCTCTTTCGTAGATGTGGTATATCAAACATTGAGTAAAATAAAAATTGTATCAAAATAAAGAAAACACCAAAGAGTATAAATAATTCCAATTGAATAGTTGACATTACTTTATCAGCAACAATAACCAAATATGTTTAGAAGCCAAGTACAGTCCTATGGATGTTTTATGAGGCTATGTGGTCAAGGGAGAACAAAATCATAAATCTAAGATTCAACAAAACTTTTCCACCTTGAAATATAATCAAACAAGAATACAAAACATATTCTGAATATATTTTACACCAATCAGATATGATTATTTCTATCTCTTAGGACAAGATAAAAAGAACATTGTAAAGATGTCATCCATATGGAATATAGCATATTGACTAAGTTGAATTAATGAGAAGGAAAGCAACCACGATGTCATCATCACTCAATGACAGTCATTAAATATATGGCTGGGTTGAGATCACTCATTTGTAAATTTCTTTTTTGTATGTTTCAAGTACTAAAGTAAATAATCAAATAATCTAAAGCAAAGTACATGCTTGATTAATGCCAAAATGGATTAAATACAAAAAAAAGATACATGGGCTATGAATGAGTGTGTGTGGAGGAGGGTGGATGTGCTGGGAGTTAAATGTTTGAGGACAGTATATGGTGTGAGGCAGTTTGCTTAAGTAAGAAATAAGATGGCAAGATAGAAGTGTGGTAACAAAAACAATGCGGTTGACAGTTGAAGAATGTGTTGAAATGGTTTGCACACGGAGAGAATGAGCAATGAGAGATTGTCAAAGAGGACATGAGCAATGAGAGATTGTCAAAAGGACTCGAGGGTCAGAAGTGGATGGAACAAGGAGAATAGGAAGACCCTATTGGAGATGAAAGGATGGAGGGAAAATGATTGTGTGTGATCAAAACCTGAACATGCAAGAAGGTGAATGGCGTGCACAGGGGAGAATGAACTGGAAGGAAGTGGTTTGCAGGGATTGATGTGCTGTCATAGGACTGAACCAGGGAATATGAAGCAGCAAAGGGGGAAATTGTGGAAAGGTCTGTGATGCTTGGTTGTGGATAGGCAGCTGTGGTTTTGGCCCACTGAACATGGTAACTTGAGAACGGATGCGAGAAAATATGGAGTTTCCTTCATCTGCTCTTGGCACAACCTAGCTAATGTGGGAAACTAAAATTAAGAATGTTGGCTGCAATAATATATATATATATATATATATATATATATATATATATATATATATATAGCAATTAAACAAATCCTATGTTGCTGGAATTGCATGCTCACATAACATGCAGAGCTACTTGCTGCTAGGAGGAATAAATGAGGTTTTCATTATGTTAAAACTTGATCTTCACAAATGTCAAACTTGTCTTTACAAAAATGAATCCCACAGTATACCCATGATATACTATTTAAGTTTTATATATTATAATAAAAAGTAAGGTAGACCGGCCCTCCACAGGTTATTACTACATAATAATGAACTTAATAAAGCACAAGATGTCATTTCCTTGAGCTAATTTTACTGTAAAACTAAATTTTTGACTTTACCCCCATTCATTTCTGTGTAGGCTGGGCACCATTCCAACATCAAATAAATATCTTTCCAAATCCATTACAAAAGTTATCATAACGAATTATCTAGAGTGTATTACAGGAGGATAATCTTGGCTCCATGTAAGGAGACGTGTTAAAGAAGATGCTGGAGGGTATCCATCATAAGGGGGCAACCGACACCACGATGATGACACACCTCAACACATGACCAGCTATATATGTACCTACGTCATCACTCTACATACCACACTACCTACACATTCGTGTACATATTCTTAACTTTACTTACTCTCATTATTAAGTCTACAGAAAGGCTGAATGAGCTCCACGAATCGTAAATTATTCTTCAGGCACAGATTATCTGCATCCTCACTACACAATATCGCCACTTGTGGAGCAAAGGAATTTTGAATATACTCGTGAGGAGTTAGTTTGCATTGCGCCATCTTCAGAGTGAGTGATGGAGATCATTGGCTGGGGTTAGGGGTCGCCAATGTCAGTCAAAATCCTCCACTTTACAGTCTTGTCACAACCTAACCTCACGTCAACACCCGCTGGCCTTCGCCCTTGTAAACAGATGATCCGAGTGTCATGGCGTCTATAGAAACAGATGATCGCAATGTCATGGCGTCTATGAAAACAAATGACGGTCGGCCAACCCCGTCTTAACAACCTTCTCTTCGTTTAATAAAGTTAATGTGGTGAGCGCGTTATGAGCAGTGGGAGGTGGTTTATTGATGAGAGAATAAGTTGTGAAAGCTGAATAAAATCAAATTGGACAGGGTGAATGATAATGAAACACTTCTTAAGGAAGGGAATGACCGATTACGATTATCAATGTATGGACGGATCATGGCGAACTGCTTGAGCATTGGCGGAATAAATGTTTAATAAAACTATATATAAAGGCAATGGGGGTCAAAGGAGACTGTTTGAGTTAAGAGGTAATTTAGTTTTCTGTACGGTGGTGGCATACTCAAGAGAATCGGACGGGAGGAACAATGTGGTTTCAAGAGTGGCAGATGATGCGTGGATCACGCGATTAACTTAGAACGCGAAAAAAAGTTCGATGTGGCATTTAAGGATCTCGAGAACGCATAAGACAGAATTGATAAAGATGCCTTATGGAAGGTCTCGAGAATATGTGGTGAGAGAGGAAGGCAGCCACTGCATTTTTTTTTTTTTTTTTTCTATCCTGGTATTACCACATCGTGCGAGTAGGAAGAGAGAAGAGTAAGTGGTTCCTAGATAAGGTTGGTGTGTGGCAGGAGTGTGTAATGTCACCATAGCTTTTAATTTTTTCACAACTAATAACTGATCGGACTTTTTAAATGGCACATGCAGAAAATAATGGGCCTTAGCCTTTAGCTTTTGAGGCCGGTCATTTTGTATAATACGCATTAAACATTCATGAAATAATGAAAAACTGGACTTTTAAATACTTCACAGGAAATATACCGAACGACCTTTTGTGTTCATTACTATTACAAAAATAACTGCATATTTCCTTACTGTACATCACTCTTTCAAGTCAATGAAGTCCAGGTTTTATATACTTTTAAGACTCAGTGCTTAGAGACGATACTACATAACGTTTTCTTACATTGTGAAACAAAGATAATTTACTACGACTTTACAGTAGAGAAAACAATCATTAGTATCATGGCTTAAAACAACTGTTCGCTCATACTGAGGTAAATATGTACTTCAGGGAAAGTACAAGATGGAGAGAGATCCGAGTCCTTCATTTAGAAGCAATGTTGTTGTTTCTCTCGTTAAGTATTTATGTAATAAACAATTTCGTCTGAATAACGTAAGTTAAGGCTCCATCACCTTCTCCATATCCCCCCAACATGACGCATCTGGGCCTCCATGTCGACCGTAGGGTCAACCATTAACACGGTAATGGTTAATCCATACATGATTATAAACGTTTGCAGAGATAATAAAGTAAATATCTCAGTGGACACACCGCTCAGTCCACTTGAAACATGAAATAAATATATATGAATCTTTAAGGATGGTTTCATATGGAAAAATATATAAAGAGTTTTAAACCTGGTTCAAGCGAGAGCGCATCACTCAATAGTGAGCACAACAATGTCTATTTTCTATCTTTATTTTGACGCGTCTCGCCAAGCAGCATCTCGTTCCTTTCAAGAGCACCGATCCTAATAGCTCCTGATGCCCCATCCCTTATTCCATAGGTCTCGGTCACTTCTGACGTAGATAAAGTTTATTGTCTAGTTTTCTTTGCAAGACCCGATAAGGAGGAGGGAGGGGCCTTTCAATGGCAGGTCCAAGAGGTATATATGTATATACTGAGAGAGAGCACTTACCAGGCTTATGGTGATGTCTGATGATTGCGCAATTGGCCGCTAGATGACACTACGGGGCATGCGAACCGTCTGTATGTCCCCTATCAAATTTTACCTGATATGTGGAATGGGTGCTTCAGTAGTCATGGTATGTTGTCACAAAAGACAAATTAAGATAATTGTGGCAGTTAATGATATATGACAAAGGTTCTTTTACAAGAAATTCATTGTTTTTAAGATATCTCGATCATAGTTTTCTTCATTTTCAAACTTGTTCACCAGATGGCGGGCGAATCGTACGTCTCGAAGAAATACCACAAACTCTCATTTCCTTCCTACACATTTCTTGGGCGGGTCGCTTACACCACGGCCCGTCGAGATGATTTTTTTTTCCACTGGGATCCCATGGCACTTACCGAGGCTGACTACGACCGCAGTTTACATAATGGTGGTGTGTCTGTATATCGAGGGGGAGGGGAAACAAGCTGTGTGTGTAAGTCTTGAATGAGGGCGAGGAGGAGGGAGGGTGGCTCACATGATAAGTGAATACATTTAGATATTCTGTGGCGTCTGACAGTGTAGGAAAAAAGGTGTGCACTGCCAGTAGACTTAGGATTTACAATGTAAATGAGCCATGCGACAGAAATGAGTTACTAGGAGAAAATTTACAAAAAAAAAAAAAAGGGGGGGGGCCTATGCGATATCACCTCCACAAAGATAGGCTACACTATTTTGGGGTGAAAAGAGAAAAAGAAGTGTCTAATTTTGTAAGGAAGCTCATGTTTTACTTTGGCATTAACAGATACGTCCAAATATTCTGACAGGTTACATCAGCACTCTGAGCATTAAACAAGACTAGCTATAAAATAGCAAGAGCAACAGAAAATCTACTTTAAATTTAGCAACTGCGAAATGTGTCTGGCTCTTGAAATTATCCTTTTTCCCCCTACATTCCGATGTAAGATTTCTGAAATTATGATGGTATAAAGGAAGTTTAATTCAATTTTTTGTGAAAATGTGTATCATAATAGCATGCATGAAAAATTGTGCATATTGTTCTACACGTTAATGTTATTTCAGTACAAAAACATCTGACAAATATACCTAACACTCAAGATACAAGAACTCAAGGCACGTGGTTTCCTGTACCATATATCTAAATGTATTCACTTATCATCAACATTGTGCCTCCATAATGATGATGATACAGTTAAGTGGGAAAGCAAACACGAGAAATTTTTTCTCTATCTTATACCAAGAGTGATGTCAAACCAGCATTGAATGAAGCAATAATGGGACTTTTGTCCACAAGTGTACTTTTTCAACTCCATATAGAGAGATATAATGTTCACTGCAAAATACATACAGAGAATAACAAAGTATGGAATGAAAATCATACAAACATAGCATGAATCCAGCACTGGTGAGAAGGAATGATACAATTATGAGTAAAAATCAGTTTTGATATTTATTTGATAAGAAATTGTAAGCTGTTATATTTGACAAACTTATTATCAAAAGGACTCTATCAATCTTAGTTAAGTTCTTGAGACTTGAGAAAAAATCCATGATTATATTCATTCATTTTTTCATCACAGTTGTTTCAACACACCTTTAACCAGCATACGCTCTTGCAAATAAAAGCACCATACTATAAAAGGTATCGACATTCTAAAGTTACAAATGTCTGATGGAAGATTTACTGCAGCAACGAGCACCACAAATGTAGAGTTATGCCTTTCTGATGGTGCTGTTCTGATATTAGACCAGTTATGTTAATAAGGCAACAACACAGGTCTGAGTATAGTCGGATAAAGTTTCATTTCTTGCCTTTTGCAGCCAATTCCAAACCTCTGATATACTTTCGAGGTATATGGTAAGTCTCTGTAAATAAAAGATATCAAATTATCAGCATAAGAATTTCAGTGTAACGTCAAATTTCATTATATGTACATTATTATATAACCTAACGAGATTTGTGGGGGAAAAAATCCCACAACACTCTCTTATCAACAGTTTGTTCAATTCATTCTAAACTACACCTCACTTGCCTGGTCTTCCACAAACACACACAAGGAGCAATCTGCACAAAATAGAGTATTCAGAACAATCACTGGCTGCCTAGAGATCACAAGCGCAAAACACCTACACAATGAAACCAAGTTCCTCCCAATACAATACACTCAGCATGCAATTCTAAGCAACAGCACTAGACCCCTCTAACCAAATCCACTCCAATACTAACCATCAACCCATAATAATAATAATAACAAAAACATTTACTCAGATCCCCTGCCCCCCTAACACATATAACAATGTCAAAACACACTTTAATTGATGCTATGTTACTCATACTCAGCCAACATACCTTTTATGCATCATTGTAACTAAACACTGTACACTGAGCAGCATACAACAGGACCTAACGCTACTTCTCAAAAAAGGCTAATATTCAACCATTTTTAATGTGTAAACCCAAGCTGAGTGTTTTCACCAAGATTCATCCCCTGACACCCCATTACTGGACTTAACCAAGTTCCAGTGGATTTATGCAGCAATTTTAGTTTCAGCTAACAACGTGGAACTCATCTGATACTGTTATGGAGTTTTACGCAGACCTCAAAACTTACCAAGAAAACAAATGCATGTCCCACAATTATAAACTATGAGGAAATGAGTTTCTGTACTTGCGTGATGTTTGTATATCATTCTTGGAGATGCAACTTTGACAAAAACCCTTGAATAAATTAAGTATATATATATATATATATATATATCAAATTACAATGGTAAGAAGAGATAGACAACCGCAAACTAAAAATACTAAAGTCTTACATAATTCCTGTACACTGTTAACCACAACCTCTTGAAAATACAATACAAATTTCTTTCACAATATCTTTTTTCATCCTTCCCTGTCCATATGCACTTCTACCCTCTTCAAACAATTATAAACTCATTTCCCACCCTTATATACCTAAACCCTCTGACAAACAGAAACGTGGTCTTAACATGTCCTGCTTACCAATTAGAAGCCTCCCAACAAAGGCAACCTGATTTCCTTGGATGAGTACTTGGGTTGTCCCTTGAGGTTTGTGTTCTGCAGGTCCCACACTAGTACTTGCTGCAACTCCAACCTGGATTTGATGTGCAAACTCTGCCTCGTCAATGCCATAAAGGCTGGCATTATACACTAATGTCACCTGAAAAGCAAGATTGGCTTTATCTGTGATAGCACCAATGTTACTTCAGATATATATATATATATATATTTACAATGCACTTTGTGCTGCTTTAGAAGTGGAACATAAAATAATTATAGGCCTCTTTCCTTAAATGTTAACTTACTATTTACTAAAGTGTAAAATGAAAGCTTTCAAATCTGGTAATTCAAGTGAATATTGCCATATGGATTATAGAACTAGCTACAGTTCAAGAGAGGGGAGATCGAGCAAAAGGTCTCACCAACTACATGCATCGTCCAGTGGAGTTCAACAGTTATGGAGACTCTTTTGCCATGGCTACCCCTTTGAGGGAGTTCCCAAAGGGAATGGGCATTACTGATATAGATAGACATATAATTAGAACTACATCTTAACTGACTAGGGTCTTGTACATATATTTCAATGGACTATGGATATCAAAAAGAAACTGACCTAGTTAAAGGATTTATTGAAATTCTAAACATTACATAATTGTAATTAGCTAACCAACCTTCTTATTGCCACTTCTCTTAGCCACTGCTAACTCTATGGGCTCCAGCTTGCCCTTTCTGATAACTGGGACAGAACCATGCCTTGTGATCTTTACTGCAGGTGCCATTCTACCCAGCATGCGGGAAAAAATTTCATCCCAACGAAGAGTTTCCTTATAACCTTCTTTTCTGTTGACAACAGCTTCATGCAAAAGACGGTCAACATTAACTATTCTGTAAAGTAATAGAAAAAATCAATTTAGTTATTATCAAACCTGTTCACATATCTTAAATTCTATCCAACTTACATGCAAATTTGGCCAAGAATATGAAAGAGAACCACTGATGAACCCATCCATACCTTAAAAAGCCACAAACATTTTTCCTATCAGTAATTTATGCATCTATCTTCCTTGCTATTTATCAACCATATGGCTGGAATGCTCAAACCAAATAAAGCATTGCTGTTCAGTAAAAATGCAACAAACGTCAATGATGTACAAAAAATAGTTTTCACACACTCCATTGTTGGCTAAAACTATCCTGTTAGAATTAGAAAATGGTCTCAGGAACCCTTACAGTTTTACTTTTAACCCATGGACCCAAACAAAAAAATACTAATTCACTTCACACTCTCTTACCAACCGTGCACTATTTATAAAACTGTATATTAATCTTTAGCTGTGTTTGAACCACAATTCTTGTACATTAATTTTTACCTGCGTTTGAACCATTAATCATATAAGTTATGAATGTCATGAATGCAACCACCAACCGGTGGATATCACCATTTACCTACAACAAAGTAAAGGTCCCAACCAAAATAATGACCCACGCACTCTTGCCACCCACACAGTGATCCATTCATTATTTTCCTAATGTTTTCACCATAATTTAGATACGTACAAAGTATCACTTTTAAAATTATCAAAATGTCCTTTTTTTACAGTACAAATAAAGTAAAGATGTTACCAAAGAAAGCAGGTACAATACTGTGCTCGTACTCACCAAAACTACCCATGTTTATCCAATATGGTGCTAGTACAAAATCTGAGTAAGAAACTACGGAAGCTGGGAGTGCGTGTGAATGAAGAAAGTTTAGTGAGTAAATGTGAATAAAAGCAAGGTTATCAGGTTTAGCAGTGAAAAGCAAGAATGTTTTTGGAGTGTGACTTTGAATGAAGAAAATTTGAGGGAAGCACAGTGTTTTAAGATATCTGGGAGTGGATATGGCAGCAAATGGAACTATGGGGCTCAACTGGCCATATGGTGGGTACAGGGACAATGATCTTAGGCACACTGAGGAATATGTGGAAGGAAGGTCACTGTCTTTTAGGGCAAATGTCAGTGCAGGTATGGATGCAAGGTATGTATGTTAGACAAAAATGTAAAGAATAGGGCGAATGGGGGATAATTAAGTGTTTGAATACAATATGCGCTGAGAGGAGGGTTGATCGAATAAGAGAATGGATGTGAGAGGAGGCTTTTCTTCATCTGTTCCTGATGCTACTTTGCTACCATGGGAAATGACAATAAAGCAAGGAAAAAATACACACAAACATATTTTCTTTAAACTTGATCATTGTTTCCTGCATTAGTAAGGTAGTGCTAGGAACAGACACAGAAAGGCCACATCCACTTACACCCATTTTCTCACCATCCACTTTCAAGATCCCTTCATTCACACTCATGCCCCAACTACCTGTCTCTTTCCATTGCTAATATCTCTTTCTTTCACACACTCCAAAAATCAAGACACCAACTTCTGTAGTTCATTCAAATCTATCACCAGAACCATTTGATCAGCAAACAACTGACCCCTCCCCACTTCCACAAGCGATGCTAGAAATGAATTTTGAGGAAGATACATTATGGGCTGAAAAAATGATTGCTATAGCTTCAGGGATTTTCAAAATAGGAATTAGACAAGCTGCTGTGCTTTGAGTTTAAGCCCCTCATTAAAATGCTTATATTAAGCTACCCTTCACCATTATTTTTCAACATACACTACTGGAAACTATCCTCCCCAAATACCTTTCAAAACAGTGCTATCGCAAAGATCCTAAATAGTGTACCACAGTTCCTGTCATGAAAATTTCTAAAATATTCTTGCTGCAACAAATTTCTCTTCTAGACTTGGGTGATCTCAGTACACTGAAGGCAGTCAAAAAATCATACAATTTCATATCCTAATTTAAGGAAGTTTTCCATATAATGGCTTCATAAGTATGAAATGTGTCTACAGGTATATCACTCAGAAGTAAATATAAAATCTGCAATACATATCTCACCCTTGGGGAAAAAAATCCTAATCATAACACTCTAGTTCATTAACTTTTGATACTTTCGGTAGGAATACTCGAGAAATTAGGGTAATGATCTTTACAGTTCACTGTGTGAGAAAGGAAGAGAAAGAGGTGGAGAAAAGGAAGGAAACTTACTTTTGGCCTTCTTTTTGTAGACTATTCCTTTTGATGTAGTCTGTAACTATATTTCTCACTTCAGCCGTAGATAAGACTTCACCTTTACTGCATAAAAAGGGTTTTAGTAACAAATTATAAATGATTCTCTCTTAAAATACATGGGTTAAATAATAGCACAATGTCTTCAAGGTAAGAGTGGGCAAAGTCCCCATATCAGAGTCAAAATGCTCTATCAATAAGAATGTCTAGATATGCATATACTTCTTTCAAACCTAACCTTAGGTCATTTTCTGTTATGCACTGGGACACATAGGCTAATTCTTTGAGGCTCTGCCCAAAAGTCTTACTTTATCCAGAAGTATACACTGTTATCATTTTCTTATTTATACTTAATTGCCGTTTCCTGCATCAGCGAGGTGGTGCCAGGAAACAGAAGAAGGGCCCATCCACTCATACACACACACACAGACCTTTCCATGGTTTACCCCAAATGTTTCACATGTGCTGGTTCAGTCCACTGATAGCATGTCAACCCCAGTATACCACATCGTTCCAATTCACTCTATTCCTTGTGCACCTCTCACCCTCCTGTATGTTCAGCCCCTGATTGCTCAAAACCTCTAATTTTTCTCCAGAAACTATGGGAGCCCCATGAAAGGGATCCTGGAGTTCCATAAGCCTTGAAGCTATGGGAACCCCATGAGAGGGATCCTGGGGTTGCATAATCATCGAATTGAGTGGCTGCACAAATGGCTACCTACACTCTTTATGGATTATCTAAGTAATTTTATTTACATCCTGCATGAGGAAAACATGCATGCTGCTACAGCTGGTAGAATTTTGAGCACATGAGTCTCTTAAGAGCCTGCACAATGAATGGATAAAATACGTCATTAACTTTGCATTATAATATCAATACACACCAGAGACCATTAGCCTTGAAGAACTGAAGTGTATCTCCTGAAACCTGATGAACTTCCTCTATGAGTGGAGGAATGAATGTCTGGCCACCATCCTTTTTGTTGATAACTGGTTTGATGGTTGTTTCCTCCTACAAAAATACACAATATACTCTGTTAGCTTTTTATAGGAATTCTTAGTACTTGCATGCCTTAAGCACCTTAGTGAGGAAGTATTAGGGAAAGACAATTCACTCTTCAAAGTAAAGTCTCACTTGGTTCCTCCTCCTTCAATCAGATACAGTTAAAAACTAAACTTATTTTTCTATCATATGATCCATACACTAGTAAAGTGTATACCCTTGTACATGTATTTTTCCCCTTAGACTAGTTTATCCTTAGTTCTTCCAAAAACTCTGGTTCACTTACAATTCCAAATATCATTCTTATCTTTAATACCTTTAAATATTTTACCAGATCAAAAAATATAGAACACATTTACATGCAAATGTAATTATCTGTTTGTGTTAAAAATTCACAAGCGGTTATGAGTATGTCATATAAAAGCACAATCTAACTACAGCTGCATGATTTTCAGTTGATGGTTGGCCGAGGGTATAAACTTCATACAAATTCACCATTTCATGCATTAGTGAGGTAGCATTAAGAGCAAGAAGACTGAGCCTTTGAGGTAATATCCTCAACTTGTGGGTAGTGAGTGTTGGTCTGGATAGTCTTTCTCTTTCTTTATACAGGCTGTCATATATTTCCAAAATTACATAGTTATCAAAAAATATTTTTCAATTTACATTATTTTTCGAGTTTACATATAAAAGGATTCTAGAAACAGGTTAGGAATGATGTCAAAACCCAAAGCCATCTCAACATACAATTCTTAAGCTTATTTTCTATTAGATACTAATCATATTTAGACCTTTCACTCAACCCCCATCCTCATTACTTTACATTTGCTTGCAATATATTTCATCAACCATACATCAAACCAAATTTGGAATCTGTTTACTTTTAATTTCCCCCTTGACATTTACATCATCTGCAAACATATTCAGGTACAAGACCATACCTTTTGGCAAGTACTTCATATAGATCGAGAAAAGTTCCTGCTTACTTTCAACTTCTCCCAAGACATTTGCATCATCTGCAAACATATTCAGGTATGAGTCCATACCTTTTGGCAACTACTTCATATAGATCAAGAAGAGTAATGTTATCTGAACAGAACCTGCAGCACTCTGCTGTTGACCTCCACCAAACTGGAGAAGGCTTGACTGACATGTTCTTTGTTACCTTCCACTAAGATAATCTTCCATTCATCAGAAGTCTTCCCTTTACTCCTGCCATGTGATACGGAGGTAGTGTCAAAGGCCTCCTTGCAGTACAGATACAAACAATGCACCTAGCTTTCTCTTTTGTTTAAGTAAATGCTCACTTTCTTGTAGAAATCTAAGAGATTTGTTACATACAACCTTCTATCCCTAAAACAGTGTTGTCCTTCACTTAGGTAATTTCTCCTCTGTAGTCATCTATTTGCTTTCAGGTTATCTTTTCCAATACTTTACAAACCATACTCATCAGGGAGACTTGTCTGTAATTCAGTTCCTCTTCTGGTCTCCTGTGAAGTTTCAGTAAAATTGAGAAATCTCATTTTTTATTTTCTCATTTTGTTTGGTTTCCTTATTTTTACAAAATGGTTGCAACTAATGAAAATTGAAAATTATTGACAAAAATGTGAACACACTTTTTTCCTTTATGATGCTCATCATAACGAACACCCTTTTTCCTTAATGATGTTCATCGTAACAAAGGCACGAGGTTAAATGTAGAATCTTTCTTTTACACTTCAATCATCACATACCTCCATTAAAGCATCAGACTCTAACTCTAACATAAAACCTTCAAAATATTAATCATACTGGTTTGGATATACAACTCATGAAACAGCTGCCTTCTGCATACTTTTAATATGGATTAAAAGAATAAGGGTAATCTCCTCGTACAATTAGGAGTTTACATAAAAAAGATTTTTTTTTTCATACTATTCGCCATTTCCCGCATTAGCGAGGTAGCGTTAAGAACAGAGGACTGGGCCTTTGAGGAATAACCTCACCTGGCCCCCTTCTCTGTTCCTTCTTTTGGAAAATTAAAAAAAAATGAGAGGGGAGGATTTCCAGCCCCCCGCTCCCTTCCCTTTTAGTCGCCTTCTACAACACGCAGGGAATACGTGGGAAGTATTCTTTCTCCCCTATCCCAGGGATATATATATATATATATATATATGTATACGCACATATACATATATATATATATATTATATAAAAGAAAACAATAGACATTAAAGGAAAACAACTGATATCTGAGAAACAACAATTGAAGAATATTGTAGATATATGGTTGTGTGACATGCCAGTGAAT
The DNA here is from genome assembly GCF_036320965.1 of Panulirus ornatus. Taxonomy (NCBI): domain Eukaryota; kingdom Metazoa; phylum Arthropoda; class Malacostraca; order Decapoda; family Palinuridae; genus Panulirus; species Panulirus ornatus. The sequence continues at coordinate 3,463,446 of NC_092295.1, forward strand.
GGGTTGCAACAGATATGTGATAGCGAATGCCATATTGATTAGATAAATGCTTATTTCATATTTCTTCATGCATGAAATGAACATAAATTTGGGCTTATTCAACACTAACCTTGTCAACAATAAAGGACTTGATATCTTCATGTTCCCAGTTTACAGCTGTTATATTTTCTATGCCTTTAGGGAACTCCTTTACCTGAATTAATTCCTTCTTTGCCAAGGCATTTAAAAACTGTAAAGTAAAAAAAAAAGTCCTTTAAATCTGGAGGAACTTATCATTGCTCATCAAATGAGAAAAAAAATCTTAAAATTACAAATAATCATATAAGAAACAAGCATTCCTCATATATGATCTGTACTTTATCCTATACATGTAGGGTGCATTTTGGGAGAAAAACCTGGATGCTTCAGCTCTAATTAAGATAAGCCCAAAGGGAACAGCAAAACAAGACTTGGTCATGTCCTAGGGGTAAAATCTTGGGTTAGTGTGAGGAATGGATCAATGGATGCAGTTACATTCCTTCTGAAGAATGTGTGAAAGAGTGCAAAAGAGTCCTATACTGATGTGGAGTGAAAATGAAGGTGATTACAAAATGTGGGTTACTGTTAATGTGAATATACTTGGTAATGAGAGGAGTGAGGAGGATAGGTGAGTGTTTTGAGAGGAGTCAGGTGACTGCATCTAGAAATTTGATCCAAGAGATAGTCATAGGAATGTCGGATTTTAATGCAAGAGTGGGTGACATGGCAACTGTGGGTTGAGGGGGGGGTGTTACCCAGCATGACTTGAAAAAAAGTGTTGCAAAAGCAAAACCCAAAATGACATTTGTTGACTGCAAGGTGTAGATATAGCAACATGCTCAAAGTTTCTTGCCTGAGGTACTGACTGATAGAAAAATTGTGACAGTATTAAGAAATGACAGCACATGAAACTGACGCCAGCTAATGAGTCAACTGCTTCAAATTTGAGAATATGGGTCAGGAGCCATCAAAACTAATATTAGAGGAAACAAAAGATTTGACATAATTTGCTCACATCTACTTACTAGCTGTCATATATCATGCATGGAAACCCAATTCAGCCAATCCACATCCTAGCCCCATAGACCTTTCCATGGCTTCCCTGACCACTTTAAACACCCTGGTCCAGCCTACTGACAGCATATTGCCCCCTGTACACTATACTGCTCTCATTCACTATATCTGATGCATGCCCACATCCTCCCAAATGTTCAGGCCCTCATCACTCAAAGCAACTTTCACTGCATCCTTCTATTTTGTCCTCAGTTTCTCCCTTCTCCTTATCTTCTCTTAAGCAAGATACCTTAGATAATTTCTTGTATGATGATTTCTTGATATCCAGAGAGGTTCCATCTGGGCAAGCAGGAACCATATGTAAACGGTAAAAATTGCTTGTGAGAATGGGAAGTTCTATCTTCTTTCCAGAAGTCTTCCATGCCTTCAGGAAACAGTGAAACAGAAGCTTATCCATGACTTCTGGCCCTGTTAATGATGAAAAGTTGTTTAAAAGGCTAAAACTGGCTATAACAACTGTTTTGTTTAAAGAACATTTCATATAACATCCACATGCAAGGTAGGCATAGGAAGGAAAGAGGGTGTGTAGCTCAAATAATTTTAGGCTTATGGGAAGAAAATAATACAAAAGATAACAAGTATGCAATCTATATATATTTTTTCATACATATCTGTCATTTCCAGCAATAGTAAACAAAGAATCGACAAAGAAATTAGCAAAGCAAAGAATCAACAAAGAAATGACCTTATGCACCAAAACCCCCTCTCCTCAACAAGGCCACTCTTTTTGTGGTTTCCCCTGACCGATTCATATCCTTGGGTTCACCCCAATAACAGAATGGCTTCCTCTGTAAGCAAAGTTACTCCACTTTAACTCTTGCATGCCTCACAACCTCCTGCATATTATAAAAAAAACTCCTTAGTTATTCCTTTTCCTCGTTCTCTCCACTTCTGACATGTAAACCCTCTGAAGTCATTCTCTCCTTACATCCAAACCATTACTTATTCTATCAACCCTTAAAGATTCAACTTCCAACATTTCTACTATCTTCACTTCTGCTAATGCCTTGCATCTATACAGTTCTGACAGGACTAATATAACATTAAACTTACCCATCTTTGCCTTTAGAAACAATGACCTCTTTCCACACATTCCTCAATGTGCCTTGGACCTTTCGAGGAAGGTGGAAGTGCTGGAAATGAAAGGAAATGAAATGCTTGAGAGCACTCTTTCTCCATTCAAACACACACTCCAACTAACCTGTCGCTCTACCCTGCTAAACCTAATAACTTTGCTTTTATTCATAATTACTCTCAACATCCTTCTATCACACATTCTTCCAAACTCAGTCACCAACTTCTATAGTTTCTCTCTCAAATCTGCCACCAATGCTATCACTGGTGACCAACAACTGACTCACTTCCCTGTCCCTCATCCTCAACATAATGGAAAAAAATCAATTGGAATACTAAAAACAAACTTCACATAATCTTTTATTAAATGTAAGCCGAGATGGCATGGGCAACTGAGGCCCTAATCAAGGTCATCCCATTAATATTTATTTATTTATTTTACTTTGTTGCTGTCTCCTGCATTAACGAGGTAGGGCAAGGAAACAGAGGAAAGAATGACCCATCCACTCATACACATACATATACATACGTGCATATTCATACTTGCTTGCCTTCAAGCCATTCTTGCTGCCACCCCGCCTAAAGAAAACATATTGCTGCCCCCCACTTCAGCGAGTTAGCACCAGGAAAACAGACAAAAAAGGCCACATTCGTTCGCACTCAATCTCTAGCTGTCATGTGTAATGCAACAAAACCACAGCTCCATAGACCTTTCCATGGTTTACCACAGATTTTTCACATGTCCTGGTTCAGTCTATTGACAGAACGTTAACCCCAGTATACTACATCGTTCAAATTCACTCTATTCCTTGCATGCCTCTCACCCTCCTCTATGTTCAGACCCCAATCAACTCAAAATCTTTTACACTCCATCCTTCTCCTTGTTCCTTCTACCTCTGACACATATATCCTCTTTGGCAACCTTCCCTTACTCTTCTCTCCATCTGTCCAAACCACTTTCAAACACCCTCTTCTGCTCTCTCAACCACACTCTTTTTATCACCACACATCTCTTATTACCCTTTCATTACTAGCCTGAGCCAGGTACCCATTTTACCAACCTATCCCACAAGGGGCGGATGAACAGCTGGGTTAACTGGACCGCCTGCCATGACCAGGATTCGAACCTATGTGCTTGTCCTTGGGCAGCCAGTGAATGCATCAGCATCACTGTCAGGAACCCTAACCACTATCATAAAAGTAACCAAATACTGTATGGTGCTCAAACTTACCAGTTGGTTGAGGTTTATCCTTCTGCAATGTAGAGGCTTCCAGACTGCTGTTGGAGTCATCTGCCTGACTGTTTCTCAAGTCCACTTCTTGCAGAGCATCTGTCACTTGGACGAGAGGAATCTCATCTTTTGTTTCACATCTACTTGTTTCACTATCATTAATTACTCCATCTCCATTTGCTTCATCATCTTGTGCCACCTCTGTATCATTGTTGCTTACTGAAATTTGATGCTCATTAAATCCTATAACCCAAATATCCACAAAATAAAAGTTTAATTAGCATCAACACTTATTTTTCACCAATGACAATAACATCAGCCACCTGACTTATGCAAAGCCAGCAAGAAGCATGCTTTTACCTGACTGAACAGCTTGGGTGGTTAAGAGTTTGCTATCTAGACAAGATTTACAATCAAACCCATAGATTTATAGTCAGCAATACTGGCCATTACACCAACATTCAACAATTACCAAAATGCTATCAAAACTTGCCAATAATGTATCATCTCAATCATCACGTATGTGTCTAGCAATGCTCTTACTTCTTGTCACTCTGAATTTGCATTCTAAAGACCATGGCAGGTGTCATGAGAAACCCTTAAGTGTGGTTGATGTCATTAGTACTTGATGAAAAAAAAATCTCTAAACTAAATGATTCCAAATACCTTTCTCAAAGAAAAAAAGAAAAAATACAAAAGTCTGCAACTGATGTGCACAAATGTAAGCAATAACAGAGTTAAAAGTAACAATCTGCCTTGGGTACTAGAAAAAAAAAAAAGGACACGGATAAAAAATCTACAAAAACTGAGACATTGACACACGGAGCTTTTTGGTACCCAGCTTAATATCTCTATCTATTTATATATCTGGCACTTGTTCCAATCTGGAACTCCCTTAAAGGGGTGGCAGGGACAAAACTAGTGAACTCCAGTGCAGTGTTTGCAGAGGCTCCCACCAAAGGTCCCTGATGACTACTTTTCCCTCATGCTCCTGCCTAAACGTTCCTTGACTACTTCTTTGATCTATTGCTCTTACCATTTTGCCATAAGGCATGGCTAGTGTACAGTACTAACCACAGGAAAATATAGAGGTAAGATGAATGAGCTATGCAAAATAAGTGTTGTCAAACGTTATGTATGACAAGAAGACGCTACATGTTTGTTAAGAGAATACCAGTAGTCCATGTGTGGGTGAGGCAGAAAGAAAAGACAGCTACCTGGGTCAGGGGACTGTAACTAGACCATGAAACTGCTGGCTCCGTATGCAGCTGTAACTAACCCTTCTAGTAGAAAGGCAGGAAGTACTGGTAATATACCTCCCTGGTCATATAGGCTGCCTTCCAACTACTACCTACCAGCTCCAAAATAAAGAAAAATAATTATTGTAATGGTTTTATCAAGTGTCAAATTTACAGGCTCACTTCCAATCATGAAATTTAACTTGACATGCTTTGAAGTCCTTTACATATTAAATTCACAAAATTAAAACTGACCCAAATGTACTTGAGCATCTAACATAATGTCAGGGGGTCCCAGACTTGGCGGTGGAGTTCTCGAGCCCATTTCCCACAACTGGTCTCTGTATACGTGTAAGATGCTAACACCTTTCCCACGCTTTCCAGCCATGTACATATCCATGGAACTATGCGCAGTAATGCCAACAGCATGAGGAGCCTTGTTATCTGCAGTATTGATGGCCACGTGGAAACCTTTCTCGAACTTGCCATATGAGTAGGGGTTCATCTGCATGGTATATGAAAGAAAAAATTAGACTCCTCGTCAACAACTGGGAAAAAGGAAAGACTTTTTCAAAGGTAGACACCTATCCATAACCAAATCATTAATGGATATTCTTTTTCATTTCAACCAGTGCAAATCTCAGAAAATTCTAACATTACATATCTAACATAAAAACTGGAAGTATTTGGCGAGGCATACCACATGATGGCTTAAGATAAGCACATACATCACACCCAAGGCAAATCATAGGACACCTATGATAAGCAAAATGGAAGAGGCAGGACATAATATAAACTAACAGATTGTCCTGACAGGATGCTGACTGGTAGAAAGGTCACAGAAATAGGTAGTTGGGGAAAGAAGCTTTACAGAAAATCTTTTCACAGCTCATGGGATAACAAACTCTGCAGAAATTTGATACAGTTTGTAAACATATATAGGTCAGTTATCATGAACAAAAGCAACCTACATTCACCATGCAAATCATGCCTGGGCCCCTACCATGGCCCATAAAAGGTTAAGCCTATGACTTTTTATTTACAATGTGTATTTCAGAGCAAGTCAATCTGCCACGTTGAAACTCTATAACTCTGCTCAAAAAATTTTTTCTCACATGAGAGGCTGCCATCTCATAAAAAGGTTACTAATATTCCTTCACTCTCCTCAAAGCTTACCTCCCCTTTGGTTATAATTCCAGGCAACATGAGATCTGCTCCACCTCCTAAAATATCAATGACAGGAGTATGTGTTGTAAAGGTGTGCAAGAGATGTGGATGCCTCCACAGCAAGTATACAGTTGGGTAGATGTCCTTCTCCTTCTCAAGCGTAAAGAATAATGGGTCTCTCTGAACCTGTGAATAAACATGTCTATGTTTAAGCAAACAATATCTTCATGAAAGCTATAGCTATTCCTGCACATTAAAGTAAAGAAATTCTAACTCATCTGCATGAGCTAAATAAGATTATCAACACATTCCGTCAATCACGTTTGTTAAAGACAAACAGAGTAGTAATATACAAGGGCAATCTATGAAGAATGTTTCCAATCCAAGATCTTAAGAGTTTTGGTCTGAGTAAAATATTCAATCCCTTCAGATAAAGAACATTCATAAAATCTATCTAATGATTAAATCTTATGAAACTGATAAGCTTAAAGAATGATAATCTAATCTCAAAAATTTCATGTTACCCACTCAACATTTGTAAAATTCATCTAAAACTGAATTCATTACCTGGTAGACGTTGACAGATTCTCCTTTGTAGCAGTACATTCGCACAAAAATAACATCCTCTTTGTTAGGTATAACTGATGCCAAATCTTCTACAGTTAAGGATGGATATGCTTGAGACAATTCAGCTCTTAGTTTTTTCCTGAAAAAAAAAAGAAAAAAGAAAAGAAAAAAGGTGACTGAAAACTAAACTTTTAGGAGATGAATTAATATACTCTAAAGGCCAAATTAGTGTTGGGATATGTAATGTGACCCAATCAAACACACAAAACTTTTATAATCTGTAAGTTTGCTTAGTGTAACTGCTAAGTTGTAAGTAATAGTAGTGATTGAGAGGGTGGTGGCATGCATAGAGCATCAAATTTGGGATAAACATTCATTCTCTAGATGTCATGTATAATGCACCTAACCACAGCTCCCTATCTACTACCTGGCCCCTATCTCTGGGGATAGGAGAGAAAGATTATTGTGTGTTGCAGAAAGTGAATTAGGGATTGAGCGGGCTTTGGAATCCTCCCCCCTATATTTCTTTCCAAGAGGGTGAATGAAGGAAAGAGCAGAATGAGAATCTTTTTTTCCTGTAAGGCTCATTCATCAGTTCTGGAAATTACCTCGCTCATGCAGAAAACAGCAAACAAATGTGAGAAAAAACAAGTATATACAAGGTGATAAAACGTTTCTAAGACTTAGCCATTATTCTAAGGAAAAGGTTACATGCAACATTCTTATAAACAATCCCCTTCAGAGTGATCTCCCTCTGATAATATGCAAGTGTCTGAACATTTCTGCCACTTTTGTAGCAATACTGGAATATATATATATATTCTTTTTTTTCTTTCAAATTATTCGCCATTTCCCGCATTAGTGAGGTAGCGTTAAGAACAGAGGACTGGGCCTTTGAGGGAATACCCCCACCCAGCCCAATTCTCTGTTCCTTCTTTTGGAAAATTAAAAAAAAAAACCGAGAGGGGAGGATTTCCAGCCCTCCCCCCTCCCCTTTAGGTCCCCTTCTACGACATGCAGGGAATACGTGGGAAGTATTCTTAATCCCCTATCCCCAGGGATTATATATATATATATATATCCCTGGGGTTATATATGGATTTGTATGTAGCATTTATGGATCTGGAGAAGGCATATGATAGAGTTGATAGAGATGCTCTGTGGAAGGTATTAAGAATATATGGTGTGGGAGGCAAGTTGTTAGAAGCAGTGAAAAGTTTTTATCGAGGATGTAAGGCATGTGTATGTGTAGGAAGAGAGGAAAGTGATTGGTTCTCAGTGAATGTAGGTTTGCGGCAGGGGTGTGTGATGTCTCCATGGTTGTTTAATTTGTTTATGGATGGGGTTGTTAGGGAGGTGAATGCAAGAGTTTTGGAAAGAGGGGCAAGTATGAAGTCTGTTGGGGATGAGAGAGCTTGGGAAGTGAGTCAGTTGTTGTTCGCTGATGATACAGCGCTGGTGGCTGATTCATGTGAGAAACTGCAGAAGCTGGTGACTGAGTTTGGTAAAGTGTGTGAAAGAAGAAAGTTAAGAGTAAATGTGAATAAGAGCAAGGTTATTAGGTACAGTAGGGTTGAGGGTCAAGTCAATTGGGAGGTGAGTTTGAATGGAGAAAAACTGGAGGAAGTGAAGTGTTTTAGATATCTGGGAGTGGATCTGGCAGCGGATGGAACCATGGAAGCGGAAGTGGATCATAGGGTGGGGGAGGGGGCGAAAATTCTGGGAGCCTTGAAGAATGCGTGGAAGTCGAGAACATTATCTCGGAAAGCAAAAATGGGTATGTTTGAAGGAATAGTGGTTCCAACAATGTTGTATGGTTGCGAGGCGTGGGCTATGGATAGAGTTGTGCGCAGGAGGATGGATGTGCTGGAAATGAGATGTTTGAGGACAATGTGTGGTGTGAGGTGGTTTGATCGAGTAAGTAACGTAAGGGTAAGAGAGATGTGTGGAAATAAAAAGAGCATGGTTGAGAGAGCAGAAGAGGGTGTTTTGAAATGGTTCAGGCACATGGAGAGAATGAGTGAGGAAAGATTGACCAAGAGAATATATGTGTCGGAGGTGGAGGGAACGAGGAGAAGAGGGAGACCAAACAGGAGGTGGAAAGATGGAGTGAAAAAGATTTTGTGTGATCGGGGCCTGAACATGCAGGAGGGTGAAAGGAGGGCAAGGAATAGAGTGAATTGGAGCGATGTGGTATACCGGGGTTGACGTGCTGTCAGTGGATTGAATCAAGGCATGTGAAGCGTCTGGGGTAAACCATGGAAAGGTGTGTAGGTATGTATATTTGCGTGTGTGGACGTATGTATATACATGTGTATGGGGGTGGGTTGGGCCATTTCTTTAGTCTGTTTCCTTGCGCTTCCTCGCAAACGCGGGAGACAAAAAAAAAAAAAAAAAAAAAAAAAAAAAAAAAAAAAAAAAAAAAAAAAACCCTGGGGATAGGGGAGAAAGAATACTACTTCCCATGTATTCCCTGCGTGTCATAGAAGACGACTAAAAGGGAAGGGGGGGGGGGGGGGCCTGGAAATCCCCCTTTTTTTTTTTTCTTCAAAAGGAAGGAACAGAGAAGGGGGCTGGATGAGGATGTTTCCTCAGAGGCCCAGTCCTCTGTTCTTAACGCTACCTCGCTGACGCGGGAAATGGCGAATAGTATGAAAAGATATTTATATATATATATACCAGGGGATAGGGGAGAAAGAATATTGATCATGAATTCTCTGTGTGTCGTAGAAAGTGACTAAAAGGAGTGGGAGTGAAGGGCTGGAAAGCCTTCCCTCCAGTTTTACTTTTCAAAAAGAAAGAACGGATGAGTGGGCTGAGTGAGGATTTTTCCCTCTATGGCTCAGTCATCTGTTCTCAACGCTGTCTTGCTAATGTGGGAAATTGTGAATATGTATGGGGAGGGGAATATATATAAAGACAGGGCACTGTATGACCCAAAAATTCTTACCTATCTGACCCCTTCAACTGTGTTTGCGATTTGATTCGGAAAGGCTTGATAAACATCTGAAACGAGAAATAATGCAACATTTCAGTTCTACATGCAAATGTTTAAAAATGGCAAATCATAATTATCTATTCAGTTACAGTGCATTTTCAACAATAATCCAGACTGATGTTATTCTACACATTTACAAAAACAATCTATAATCAATGACAAGCCAAAGCACATCTTTCCCTATGATACTACCATATCTCTCTGCCAATGTATATACGTGAAAGAGTCCTGATGTTACTCCTGCAGCCTGAGGTGGCAGTACTACCAGTAGCAGGAAAATGCAGACTCCTATGCAATGAATAATTCTTTGAAGATATTGTATTACCAATGATACAACCTCACCAATGATGACTGTTCACTTCCAGTGTAGTCTTGAGCAAATGAAGTCCAGTAAAACGTGTGTGTGTATATCAAATATGTATATACACACACACACACTTATGATTTTGCTATAGTGCTCAAGTAAATGGGAAATTTTCCACTGGAGGAGAGTGGCCATCAGCAGCTACCTTTGAGGCATCATCAAGACAAACAACAATGCCTGTGTATGACATAGTACAAAAACTTCAAAACAAAGATGGGGGTTCAAAACAAGTCCTCAAGCATCCACAATTATTTGAAGGCTCCTTGTGCCTACAACGATGGCCTTTGACTGGGGCTGACACAAGTAGTGTTCGAGGCGTTACAAAATCACTACCCAAGCTACTTGTGTGTGGGGAAGTGGCCAAGGTGACACCTAGTGGCCACACAGTATAAGTATGCAGACAACAGTGCTTATGTGATGACTGTCAATTCCTAATGTGGCAGTTACCATACAATAACTACCACCACTTAAGAGATCAGACAAGACTTGACTGCAATGGAGGTTAAATTTACCTCAGTGCTCAATATTCTACCCAAGATATACCAGTCACACCCATGACAGCATCAGTAAAGCAAATGCTGCAACAAGTCAATAAAGAGACAAGAGAACAAGCAGCTATGTGAACCCCAGTAGCAGACCAATTAAATATGGGTATATTCCTATAGCTTTCTAGGACAAATTATGTTTCAGAAGAGGAGGATGAAAGGGAATGTGGGGAACCAAGAAGAAGAGGGATGGATGCAGTGAAAGAGGCTTTGGATTATCAGAGCCTGAACAAACAAGAAGGTGCAAGGTGTGCATGAGATTAAGCAAATTGGAACAATTTGGTACAATGGGAGCAATGTTCAGTCACTGGATTGAACCAAGGCATATGAAGTGGTCAAAGGAAACAAAGAAAAGGACTGTGGGGCTTAGCTGTGAAGAAAAAGCCCAAGTTGCAGTGCACTACACATGAGAGTGGATGTTAACACATGAGGTCATTGTCCACCTGTTCCTTGTATTTCCCCACTAAGTAGAAAATGAACAAATGCATGAAAATAATTTCAATGACCAGGTGACATTTTCATGGGTTCTGTTAATTTCTACATGCACATACCTTCGTTGTACAATAATCAATCATAAATAATCTCTGATTACTATTCAGTATCGTTCAGTTAATAAGGATTTAATGCTCATACTCATGCTCCACAAGTTACTGAATTCACTATACACTACAGTAGTACTGTAGAAGACAATCACTTAGCAATGAGAGCTAAATAATGATGTGGACTTAATCAACACTTTCATTTCATCCCTATCTGTTATTGTAAATAAAATTACAAGTGACCCAGTGGTGATGAGGCATCCTTGCATTACAAACATGTTGAATGAAGCATCCTTGCATTACACACATGTTGAATGAGGCATCCTTGCATTACAAACATGCAGGAGGAGGCATCCTTGCGTTACACGATGTAGAAGGAGGCATCCTTGCGTTACACGATGTAGGAGGCATCCTTGCATTACACACATGTTGAATGAGGCATCCTTGCATTACAAACATGTAGGAGGAAGCATCCTTGCATTACACACATGTAGGAGGAGGCATCCTTGCATTACACACATGTAGGAGGAGGCATCCTTGCATTACACACGTTGAATGAGGCATCCTTGCATTACACACATGTAGGAGGAAGCATCCTTGCATTACACACATGTAGGAGGCATCCTTGCATTACACACATGTAGGAGGAGGCATCCTTGTATTACACATGTTGAATGAGGCATCCTTGTATTACACATGTTGAATGAGGCATCCTTGCATTACAAACATGTAGGAGGAGGCATCCTTGCATTACACACATGTTGAATGAGGCATCCTTGCATTACACACATGTTGAATGAGGCATCCTTGCATTACACACATGCTGGGTGAGGCATCCTTGCATTACAAACATGTTGAATGAGGCATCCTTGCATTACACACGTCGCATGAGGCATCCTTGCATTACACACATGTCGAATGAGGCATCCTTGCATTACACACATGTTGAATGAGGCATCCTTGCATTACACACATGTTGAATGAGGCATCCTTGCATTACACACATGTTGAATGAGGCATCCTTGCATTACACACATGTTGAATGAGGCATCCTTGCATTACACACATGTTGAATGGGGCATCCTTACATTGTACACACATGTTGACTATGATATGTACTACGAGTTTTGAAGTACCCACAACGGGTTATTGTAAATACTAATAAACTATCCTAGTCTCCCTATTTACATTCCTCTCACACATGTTTAATTGCTTCCATGTTCTGCAATATGTACATGCCAGGCCAGCTACACACCTCAGCAGGGACCTACACCAATACATCACAGCTTCCACACGTTGTTACCATCATTTCCACTTCATACAGCTAATGAACATGATTAATAAACATCTGGATTCATAGAATTTCTTATTAAATGCCTCTGTTGCATATCACACGGGAGAAAACTGCCATAAAGTGATGTAAAGCAAGACTTACAATGACTGTGGTCCTTCACTGGTGTTCCTCACCTCAGTTGTTTTGGCTGGAGCGACCACATCTGCCACAGTTCATGTACATTGGACTGATTTTCAAAATCATATCTTACTTCATTTTTTTTTTAAAGAAAATACAAAACATCACTAATATCAAACGTAAAATTATGATAACACTTCAAGGTAAAGAAATTAATAAGCATGAAGAAAGTTGAATACATTAATGCCTGAACAACATTACTTACGATAATACACACAAGATCCCTTTAAACTGTTACTTCATCACTTGAAAGACGTATATGAAACCTTTTTTCCCCCATACTTGTTTGCAGCTAACCTGTGTAAGCGAGTGAGGTAGCGCCGGGAACAGGTGGTGGGGAACAGGATTGTTTGTTCACATCCACTCTTAAGTTGTCATGTACTGAAATCAGACCCCTTATCTACAGCCCAACACACACACACATTATTTCTTCTCACCAGCCTTATATGCCTTGGTTCAGCCTACTGTAAGGAAACTTTCTATGTTTAAAATGCCGAAATAAGATGTTCATTATGTATATAATTCCTAACAGCTCCCTTAAACGTACTTGTTTTCTTCTAACACATCAAAACAGAAATGGAACTGAGCTGTTGGTGTTAGGAGGGCTCAAAATGCAATTTACTAACCTTGCAGAATGCCAAATTCAAAGAAGATTTACCTGGAACTTCTTGCTACGCCACTGAAGTCATATTCTTTATTTCTTACATTTCGTTGGTGACGCAACCCCGTAGCTACTCTGCCTGTGTAAATATACCAACCACATAGCTTACATTCTCTTTCACGCACGTCTTCCACCCTCCTGTATGTACAGGTCATGATAACTCGGATTCTCTTTCCTCCCACCTGTCTCTCAGTCTGCCCTTCCCAGATCTCATAACCTTACTTTTATTTAGACAATTCTCAACATCCTCCATTTTCACACACACTGCCAGACTTTCAACTGACGCAGATACAACCTCACAAAAAATGACTTTTCACTCGGGGTTTAATGTCAGAAAGAAACAGTTAGAGAATATCTTTATACATTTTTCTTTCTTTATCATCCACAGCCAAGCCCAAAAGACCCTCGCTTGCTTCACATGCCCTGGGTTCGTCCACTGGAAGCACGTCGCCCCCTGTATACTACATCTCTCCAATTCATTCTTTCTTGTGCATGTCTTTCGTCCTCATGCATGCATTAAGAAGACACCCAGCACTTACTACACTACTCTGCTGCTCGCTGCACACAGACGAACACATACGACCACTTTATGACTGCAGTCTCGACCAATGGGATGTGTGGCCAGCTTGCCTGAGTGCTGCTGGAGCCTCGTAAATAAAGGCAGAAAGAACAGAAGGAAGGAAGGATAAACATGTCTTCAAAGGCCTATGTTAAAGTATGATGTTTGTGGCTGCATTCTATAAATTGGATTAAAACCTGTTCACCGTCGAATCATTTGTCAATCATGAGGAATAAGTTAACTGTCTAGTTGTCGTATTATTTCTTACGTTGCTTTGTATGGCCTTTAAATCACCGAGGATAAAGGCATCACAATCATAAATTCCCCTTTTTCTCAACAATCTATTCACTTCTGGATCATTTATTTCATTGAGCCAAGTTGTAGTTCTGTGCTAAAAGGAAAAATAATGTACGTTCATGTAGGATGTAGAGGGATACAATTAACTGTAATCATACGGCCAATCCAGTCATCAAAAAGGCTCAATTTTTGAAGGATAATCTACTTTTCATGCCGGGAAGCGGGATTTCCACCTGGGACGGACGTGTCTCCTGCAGGATACATACAATGACACAATGATGTTAATAAGGACGTTCAACTATTCACAAAGTCTTTAAATCTAGTTCCCAACTAGCACTGACAACCCCTCCGAGTTACACCCACCCCAACACCGAACCATAATATTAAAAAGTCTTTATTTTGTAAGATTAATGTAAAGCTCAAATCAATCCATTGTTTTACGTGCACATGACATGAATTATTCTAAAGACTTTCTGCATAGCAGACATCATATTCGAAATCTCAACTTTAAATTACAAATCTATTTCGGCTGTTAAGAGAAAGTATGCCCATTGAGTTGAAAATCCAGTTTAATGGTCGATAAACTAAACATATTACCATAAAATGAGATGAAAATTGTAAACATCTTTCGTGAGCAGACACGCCCACTCCGGAAAGGTTGGCAATCCTGTTGCCTATTGATCTCGCGCGGGCTGTACGAATGTGCATCCGGGACCCACACAAATGTTGGCTAATGGAATGCAACAAATATTTGCTATACTATTCTCCGTCTCATAACACTATCGACAGCATAAATCATACGTACGAACCCATAGGTTCGTCGAGGTAGACTTAGACTTTAATGAATCATTCACAGCCATTATGAATGGAGAGTAATTTGCCATTAACGTGTGACATCGTACATCGGCCACTCTGAGGACCACAAACCACGCCGGCGCTAGTGTTTGTTTACATCAGGCAAGGTGTGGGTGTGTAAGTCAGCTTATTCCAGGATTTTATCAGAGAGAACCAATCTGGCGGACATTCTTTCGTTATAGCCAACATCAACGACTAGCTTGGACCCTCCAGACGCCCTACACACACACAATGACAGGTAAATGTGGCTTCTTTGTCAAGGTTTGCTACCTACCCTACTACTTCTGGCGGGAATGTCAGTGTGGTATTTAAATACCAGTCTGATATTCTCTTGTTATGTTATGGGCTAACCGACCTTAAGAGCACTCAAAAAACTGGATGATACTAAACTGCAATGAGTTAAAGCTCTTGTCTTTAAATTAGATATGTAGAATATACGGAATTTATTCTATGAATGTCCTCAAGCAGCTTTCGATATGACGGTACCACTAACAAAAGACAAAGTAAGTTTAACTGTAGTGCAGATGTATCTACCTTGTACGGCAGCTGGTGGGAGGTGAACATGTGTATAACTCTCTGCTCCACAGGGAAATGTTCTTCGTAAATAACTTAACATTTCCTGAGAGATCTTAAGGTCTCAAATGTTTTACTTTAAAGAGAGTGTTTTCTCGTAATGCTAACTCGACGAATCCAATGATCCAACTAACTCAAGTAATGCCTCAAATGTGTACCAATAAAAAGATAGAGAAGTCATATATAGCAGTATTCTAGAGCAACCTAACCCTGACTGAAGTATTCATATTTAATTCAACACAGGTTAAAACTACAATCAAGCTATTAATGTCTATTCCCAGACACTAACACAAGGATGTCTGCTTGAGAAAAATCTTTAATGTCATAAGTTAGAGGTAGACCATATTTTAAGTACTATGATATAAATGTAAAGTAATTCAATATTTCTTCCAATCAAAGCTTTAAAAAAACTTTTGTATTTCTGTAAAGTTAAGCTTTCATTAATCAGCCAATATTTACCTTTCCTACAAACCTAAAATGCCCTTATAATCTTGCCATATTCCTTTATCCTTTCATCATCATCATCATACATTCATACTCATCCTAAAAGTCTGTTGGGGGAGAAAAAAATCGTCTATTCCATGAAAATATGCAAGTCAGGAGGAAGTACGTCAAACTGGAACCAGATCTGAATCCACACAAGGTTAATTATGACAGCCACAAGCAGGGGAGCAACAGATGGCCCTACAATATGACAGCGGAGTCAAACTGTGACAGATGGACGCTGAGAAAAAAACTACATTCTATTATCGGGTCACAGAAAACCGGACACACAAGTCTAAATCAAATATCCAAGTGTTTGACGTAACCCCTATGGATCAGGTCAAAGGTCGTCCGTCATTAACACAGCCAAGAACTGTACCGTTGCCTGAATGGATCGTCGTACCATCGTGGTCGTGAAGGAAGGATCTGTTTTCTTACACCTGGAAAATAATCAGATTTCATCAACAACAGAAGATTACCACACCAATCAACGTCTAGTATCAACACACAACACTACAGTCAAGGAAAATTAAGATCTTCAACATCGTCATTAAACAGAAGCGTACAAATTTTGGTATCGAACGGAGAGATTATTAGATCTTATAATCCAAAAACCTGGAAGTTCCTTGAATACTCTCGTAAATGTTTACTGGAAGTCGTACCTTTTGACTTCATCAGACTGTGGCTTTGATGAACAATATTTTGGAAGGCCACTGGCAGGTGGATACTACTTTTTCTTAAGCCTCTCAATAATGTTGATGGCTTATCTTATCATAAGTATAAGGTTATGGAAGACGAAGCCACTGGGAATGAGTAGGAAGGATGCCGTCACTTGTTGCAATGCTCCATGGACGACAATTCATGGAACAGAGAGACAACTGAAGTCTATCCTATTCAATTCCAGGGCACCTGGTTAGGCCACGTCTGACACTAAACAAACATTAATGGCAGCCAACATTTCTGTTTTACATATCAATGTTTCAGCAAAACCACGTCTGACACGATCGGATAAGGCAGATGGTAGACTTAACATTTTCTTTTTTTTATGGCTAAGCACTCAACTGAAAATAAATGGTTGCCTGGCCTACCTTTACATGAATTGCATGAATGCACTATCTATTTTTCATCTGTCTGCTACCTAATGAAAGGATAAAAGACATTTTTAAAAACATTTGCATAACATTTCTGCTGGCGAGGAAAGATAATGATATCTGATTACATCAGGGGGGTTTGGTGATTACTGCTCTAACTGTTGTCTAAGTCAACCACTTGATGACGTCTACATATGAATCACTTTCTCAACACCAAACTATTACTCACTTCTCTCTGCCATGGCAGGCTGGCCTTCGACTCAAGCTGGCCACAACCGAACCAAAGGTCGTATGCTGAAGGTGTTGATATAAATAACATCTTAAATCAGTAATGGGTACGTAAGGAGGACGTGTTTCATACTGGGTGCTCTGTGTGTGCCCTAACTTCTCATGTTCGTTCGGAGTTAACTGGAAAATAAAAAACTATGCAATAAATAAATAAAAAACTATGCAATAAAATGGGAAATCTCGAGTCCTTCCGAAATCACAGACTTTCTTTGTGCCATCTTATTTTACAGATTACTTTACGTATCATATTGAGGAAAGTTTTCACAGTCTTAACATTCCTCTACTAAACTTTCGTCATATAGAAAAAAGTTAATTAACTTGAGTTAAGCTAAGTTCAGATACAATAAAGAACCCAACCTCTAACTTATTCTACGAAAATAAATGCATTTCTATATTTTCTTTCAAAAAGGAGAAATTTATGATTGCAACTTCTGTGTTTTTCTAAAAAAAAAAAAAAAAAAATCCAGAGTCGTGTACCCCTCAAAATAAGGCAGTAAAAGAAAAGGCTATAATTTTCATCCATCTACATCAGTTGACAGAAGTAGAAAACGAGACGACAATCAACTCCACATTGACCAACATATTTTCTTGTGGGTTTGACTTGCACAGTTCAGCATACGAATCAAGTGCTGGCTAAGCAACGTGAGTGACGACTTCTGTCGAGTTGAAGCGTTCATAAAATAAAGCTTACTTTGCTACATACATTCAGCTAACAGTACATAAATAAGAAATAATCAATAATAATAATAATAATAAATGGGTACCCAAAGGTTGATTACTTACGACTCGATTTTATATCCATATTTCACGGACGATGAGCAAGACTGGTCTGGCGCCAACTTGATCATGAAGCTAAAGAACAATTACAAGCGACAGTAATTCAAAATCCAGTTGTAACAAGCTGGTTATATGTTATTAGAGTCAAGATGGGTGAGGCACAGAAGGTGAATTGGGGTGTAAGTTGGAGGAGAAGTGTTCCAGATCTATGGGAAAGGAGATGACAGCGAGTGGAGCCATGGAAAGGGAAGAGTCACAGGGCGGGTGAGGGACACCCATTCCAGGACGAGGGGCACCCATTCCAGGACGAGGGGAACCCGTTCCAGGACGAGGGCCACCCGTTCCAGGACGAGGGGAACCCGTTCCAGGACGAGGGGAACCCATTCCAGGTGCAGTGAAAATGTGAGGAAAGAAAGGTCGTGGGCTGTGCTGGCTGGAAAGGGCGGGCGGAGGGGCGTGAACTATACTCTGGAAGTAGGGATGGGGGCGTGGTTTGTGCTGGGTAGCGGGTGACGGGGGCGTGGTCTGAGTAAGGCTCTTGTGTGTGTGTGTGTGTGTGTGTGTGTGTGTGTGTGTGGCTGGGTCTCGTGGTAAGGGAGTCGGTTAGGTGGGTCAGGTGTTGTGGCTGCTGGATGTCTTAGTTGCCACTCTGTTGAGTGTAGCGCTCCACACCGTCTGTCAGCAGGTGTGGTGGTGGAGGCCAACGTCAGCTTGAGGCTGACTGTGTCTGTGTGTAGTGTATGAGAACGTGCTGACGGCTGACATCAGCACAGCTGACACTTTTCTGGGTCTTACTGTGTCCACGATTTGCGTCACAGATTTAATCTGAAAAAAATAGTAGAAACCAGTGAAATTATGATCTGAAATGGAATCAATATTTATCAAAGTTATTACTGTAACTTATCAAGTCGGAATCTATTACGAGCCATTAGTTCACTGATCCTAAAACTAGTAGAAACCAGAAAAAATATTTAGATAAAACAATGAAAGTGAGTTAAGAAAGACATTTATATTTCCTAACTGAAAATAATGATACTAGAGGTGCTTACACAACTGAAAATAATGAAATTTGAAGACCATCATCTTGAAACCTTGTAGAAACCAGTGAAATTTTGATAGGGAATGAAATCAATATTTGAAACCTTGTAGAAACCAGTGAAATTTTGATAGGGAATAAAATCAACATTTGAAACCTTGTAGAAACCAGTGAAATTTTGATAGGGAATGAAATCAATATTTGAAACCTTGTAGAAACCAGTGAAATTTTGATAGAGAATGAAATCAATATTTATCAAAGTTATTACTGTAATTCATAAATTCGGAATCTATTACGAGCCATTAGTTCACTGATCCTAAAACTAGTAGAAACCAGAAAAAGTATCTAGAAAAAAAATGAAGTGAGAAAGATGATAATTTACATTTAGTAGGTGAAAATAATGAAACTTAAAGCATCTACAAGTAAACCTTTTGTGTTTTAGTAAAGTGTTATGTGTTTTAGTGAAGTGTTGTGAGCAGCCATCTGATGCCATCTTTCAAAACAAATATTTTTTTTCCCATAAAAAAAAAACATAGAATGTGGGTTGGAAACCACGATCAAGTCATTAAAAAGTCTTCGTTAAGTTCCAACAAAAAAATGTGAAGAATTATGATCTTAATTGTTCCCACAACCATTTCAGGTTAACCATACAACTTTTCTAAATGAGACTCCAAACCTCCAGACATATAAAGTTATTTATGAAAATGTTGTTCACATTAACATAAGCCATTACTATTTCATCACATGGAAGTCAACATCACTTAAATAACAACCACTTAACACAAGACTTTATGATAATGAAGTAATCAAAGTCTCTGGTTTTCACATTCTCTTCCTACTAACTTTTTCCCTGTTTTCTTTGATATTGTTTAAATCAAGTGGAATGATTTTCTCTTCTGCTTTTAAATACACACGTACAGATATCTTAAGTCTGCCTTTGTCTAAGGTATCTTTAACTTTCTAGTCAAAATCCTTTACTTTCTATATTACTTTCTATGTAACTATCTTTTACTTCTATTTTCTGTAAGATCTCGCTGTCCTGTGAAGACCTTGTCTCTTATATAGAAAAGAGACAAGGTCTATAATTCTATGCAAACATCTTTTCAAAACACTTTTCCTACGTAAATGGCATACAATTCAAGAAAAACGCGGAAAATGTTTCAAAAAGTATGAAAATAATTACGTGTGTGTGTGTGTGTGTGTGTGTGTGTGTGTGTGTGTGTGTGTGTGTGTGTAGCGTTAATGGATGGCCTTGTTTACGACCTAAGGAGACCATACCGTCTCAGCTAACATTAAAAAACTACAACAGATACATACATACATACATATACGTAAAGGAAAGAAAATTCTGGTTGATGTCAGAAAAGTTAAGTGATAAATACTTACAATACTTACTTTCAAGATTACTGAAGTTAAAGAGGCGTTTCTAAGTAGAAGAAAAACGAAGATAAAAACGAAAGTTAACATTGTAGATAAACAGAACCAAACATTGTGTGTAGCGACCATGAACTGGTCATTCATTATTAATATGTTCAACACTCAACTTCGCCTCTAGCAGAACTGTATATATATATATATTCAATACTTACTTTCTAACATCTTCCCAGGACTTACCAACTAACACAGCTTATCCTTCTGTTCTCCGAGGTTTCACACTGTTCTTACAATCATCGCCCCAGTGGCTGTAAAGTTTGCAGGTTTTCAATATGTTATGAACCACACGGTTTCGACTCTCATCCCAGTCAACACGTGTGAGATATCCTCACACGTCTGTGGCGGGTAGATAGTGATAACCATCACCCTAATACAGTGTGTGGTGACTGTGGTCCAACGCCACCACACTGTCAAACCACCACATTCCTCCAACATGTAGTCAGGTGCATCTCTCCACACACACACACACACACACACTGTCGCCCTTACCTTGGCAAGTGCACACACAAACACACTCGCCCTTACCTTGGCAAGTACACACACACACACACACACTGTCGCCCTTACCTTGGCAAGTACACACACACACACTGTCGCCCTTACCATGGCACACACACACACTCGCCCTTACCTTGGCAAGTGCACACACACACACACACTGTCCCCCTTACCTTGGCAAGTGCACACACACTGTCCCCCTTACCTTGGCAAGTGCACACACACACACACTGTCGTCCTTACCTTGGCAAGTGCACACACACACACACACTCGCCCTTACCTTGGCAAGTGCACACACACACACACACACTGTCCCCCTTACCTTGGCAAGTGCACACACACACACACACTGTCCCCCTTACCTTGGCAAGTGCACACACACACACACTGTCGTCCTTACCTTGGCAAGTGCACACACACACACACACACACTCGCCCTTACCTTGGCAAGTGCACACACACACACACACTGTCGCCCTTACCTTGGCAAGTGCACACACACACACACACACAACACACATTGTCCCCCTTACCTTGGCAAGTGCACACACACACAACACACACTGTTCCCCTTACCTTGGCAAGTGCACACACACACACACACACAACACACATTGTCCCCCTTACCTTGGCAAGTGCACACACACACACACACACACAACACACATTGTCCCCCTTACCTTGGCAAGTGCACACACACACACACTGTTCCCCTTACCTTGGCAAGTGCACACACACAATGAATATAATCACCGGCTGAACAATTCATTGTATAACCATTATTCACTTGCAAGAACTTGCTGAAACACATTCATCAATGAGTCTTCATACATTCATCCTCTGAGTGCGTCACTCCCCCACACGACTCTTAAAACACTTTCTCGTTTACATGTCCAACTTTTACATCTGTTCCTCGTATACTTAATACCACAGACCTTCCCATACCAAGGAGAACCTCCCCATCCCTCTACCATATATGTAGGGGGTCTGTATAACCTCTTTAAGTGTCGGTCGCCATATATGTACACCACACTCCCACGTCGGATCCACCAACACTCACTTAGCAAGCCACCTTCCCTCCTCCTCCCTCCCTCCCTCCCATTTCTACACAGATCTTCCGTCACGGGTCAGCTGGAGGATCTGCCTTTGTGGCGTGTTAAGATGCTCTTATCTTCGTCCGTCCTACAAAATGAGCTTCACAAAAAAATAAGTTATAGATAAGAGTTACCCTCTCACACCCCTGTTGTCTGATACTGTTCTAATCAACAATTTTTCCCGTACCTAACACAACATTACTGTCTCTCACACTGAAGGTTCTCACTCTCGTAATTAGGCACTTAACAAAGAGTCATCCCAGTAACGAAACATAGATTTATCATCCTTCAAAGTTTCTATTTGGCAGACTTTAAAAAAGTTATAAACGTTTCTAACAAGTTTATCTTTCAACGTTTCTGGGTGACCGTTCGTCAAACACCGTTTCCCTAACTTTTAAATATGAAAATTACCAGACATCACTGGTGTAGCGAGTGTATCTAAAGACATTAATATCAATTCTCCAGCAGCTTTCCATGATCTATCCTTCAACTTTCTATGATCTACTACTCTTCTCCAACCTTCTATCTATCTATCCTCAAATTTACTAGTCTCTCTCTTCTACACCGACCAACTTGCTCTCGGAACTCTTTAAATGTATTTCCTTCCCCAGTGTTTAAGCTCGTTATCAATGCTTACAATACTCAACCCTCTTTGTCCTCCGCCCTGACTTACCTCCCTCCACTCCAACAGCAAACTCCTTTACTCTACAACTTAGTAACCAACTTGCCTGCACTTAGCAACCCTCCCTCTCCCTTAACTACTGCCTCTGCTCTAACCAGCCACCCTGCCCGTCCTTAATAACCCTAACTCTACCTTCAGAAGCATTTTACGACTCTTGGCCTCTCTACCGTGCCATATCTGCTCGCTGGAAAAAAAAAAATATTTCCCCAGAGAATGAAACAATCTTATTCATTGTCTCTTGAGAAAGAACGAGGCGATAAGGGTATATGGGGCTGAGACAAGTGAGAGAGAGAGAGAGAGAGAGAGAGAGAGAGAGAGAGAGAGAGAGAGAGAGAGAGAGAGAGAGAGAGAGAATGGGATGGTTAGGGAAGACTGTGAGGAAGGGTTAGGGACGTGGGAAAGTCAGGGGGGAAAGGTTAGTGGAAAAGCCTTCCCGTGGAGGGTTGGGAAGGAGGACTAAGAGAAAAAAGGCAGAGGATGATACAGAATATATCATAAGCTTCACCAAGTTCATTTTTCATCACATTCCTGCACTAAACGCCGACCTCATTCTATATTCAACTGAGGAGTTACGATTTAGCTTTCGCGTTGTTCTCGCGGAGAAAAAAGAAGAAAAATCGTTTTACAAAAAGCAAGAATATAAATGAAGAGGGAAATCTTAAGACGTTGTATTTAGTGGTAGAAATGAACCCTCTGTTAAGGCATAACAAGATGGATGGTGTGAGGGAGGTGACTGCAATATCCCAGACTGTGCCTAGACATCTTGGTGCCGCCTCTTGTATTATCACACGTTTGTTCCTAGTGAAGGGAACAGGTCAAAGATTCATGCCTAGGCCCCTGCGCATCCTGACCGTCTTTCTCTCAAGTCTGATCGATTTGATGGCCACCGTGGAATTATTTAGTTCACTTCCTCTTCTCACCTTCTCCCCCCTAAAGGTTATTACTGTTTATACGCATTATTTAACAATCTACATTAACAATGAGTTATACCATAAGATCAAAGACACAAAAATTAATCCTTTCCAACTGAAATCGCTTTAATACATTCCATGAAAATAGTTTTTCATGTTACCGGAACAAAACTTTGGACTATAAATATGCACGACTTCCTGTAATCATGTCGAACGTCTCGCTGGAAGGTAAAGCCAAGGAGTTAAGAGTAATTCAGTCTGTCATGGTGACCCATCAAAGTTCGCTTTTTAATTTTCCGTCAACGTTCCTTAGTCCAGAGCCTTCACAACGCGATACGATGTATCTTCACACATCTACCTTTATCTCTCTCCCGCGACAATGTATCGGTGATCCAATCAAAAAAAGCTACACACACATCAACAAGCACACGAGCGTTTCAAACGTGACCAGAAGCCTAACACCTGAGAGTCCATTTGGGACTACTGTGTCTTAGAGCATTTGATAAACAACCTACTGACAAAGAAGGTGTAAGATGGTGCCGATCATAACTCCCCATGGCATGAAGCCAGTACTTCCTTAACCCTACATTAACAGACTTGATTAATACCTAGTTTGTTTTCAGGAAAACAAAGTTATAACTTCAGCAATCTCGTCAAGTTTGAGGATAATCATCGTCAGTGTACACTTGTGTGTCAGTTCGTTCTGGTTTCAACAAATCAAGGTTGTGTGATGGAACCCAGGAAAGACCGGGTCACGGAGGAAGGTCCAGGACCCTCCACCTCTGGGTCAGCACCACAGGGGATACACCAGCCCCCACCACCAAGGATGCTACTACAAGTGTTGCCGACCACATATCCTAAGCCACCAAATGAAGATCTCCCGGGCCCTTGTGGGATCTTCCAGACCCCCATGGCTAGTTTCCAGAGGCCGTCTGGAAGCAGCCGCTCTCTGGGAGCCGGAGTTATCCAGGTGCAAGGGCCAGGGCACCATCATCACCCTGGGGTACCTGCTCGGTTCCTTCCGAGATCCTTACCTCAATACGGGATTGGCCAAGGGACCGTGGCAGGTTCAAGGATCTCTCCAGGAAACACCTTCAGGCAGCCATCAGATTTGGCCACGATGACCACGACTCATGGCGGCTCAGCGACAAACTTGGGGTCTTATGGGTCTGGCAGTGATACGAGGGCTGCGACAGGGCCTTCCTCAGCACCCACGTCACCCAGACCCTCACCACACCGCCAGCGCCCGCAACCCTTCCATGAACGGACGCATGCGCAGACCCAGACCAGCTTCCACAGCTCGGCATCTTCCTCACTCTCCAACAACCAGACGCCACCCCTCACCCAATCTACAACCTTCTCCCCAGAACCATAAATCACAACTCACGTATCACAAGAATAATCACAACTCCCTCATCCCGACCACTTCATTACCATCACTTCCCAAGGCGACTCTTGCTACAACACAAGCCTCCCCAAAGTCCCCTACAGGTCGCAGACTTTCCCGTAAACAAACTCTCTTTAATTATGATATACTAAAGAATGCCTTCTGTCTCTCCTGCCCGCCTGTGGGACTTGGCTTTACTTCCTCCGTGGCCGCCAAATACCACCACCACCACCACAACACCGCCTCAGATGACAACGAGGTAAGTGTCGAATGCCTTTGGTCCTGTTCACGTGATGGTGGTCAATATAGACGAGGGGATGTTACCTTCGCTGGCATCTTGGCACTAATCAGTTTAGTATCAATGCTCCTTTAAAACTGTTCAAACATTAATGTTTCATTTAGAACCGATTCTGTAAAAGACAAATGACGTGGTCAAACTCACAAGTCATATCACAAATCTTTTAAACACATTTTCAAGTATTGTTACACACTTCGAAAGGAACACAGGATCATCTGGAAAAATCCAGTCAAAAGTGCAAAAGAATCATTTGCTTTTTACCTACATTACAGACACACACCACCGAGTTCTGTAATATGACAATACGGTTACTAAATCCTGTAATGACTGGGCTACATAACCTGTTGGCAGAATGAGGTGGTTAAATCTAGTCTCACGTCTTAAATAACGTACTGTAGGGGACAGTGTTCGTGTCAATGTGTGTGATGATTTGATCGTGTTCTTACTGCATGTGTGTAAAGTGTGTATCTTGGGTGAGTGTTTTCTTGTGTTGTGCTGATGATAGTTTAATGTTGTGTACTGTTGTTGATGTCAATGCCAATGTTTTGTGTTACCTGTTTCTTTAGAAAAACTGCTGGCCTATTATAATCTATATACAATCAAGATGAAAAATGCATGTGGCTGGACACTATCGCTAAGTCAGTTGTATTCGTTCATGTATTACTTGTTGGGTTTAACGACCAGCGACCTATAATTAAGGTCATTAGGTCTGCAACCCTGTTTGATTTTGGACTGTGTCAAGTCCCTACATCATATCAATAAGTCCTATCTAGTTCTATAGGGGGGAAAAATACTAGAAGGTAAGTTCAGTGGTTATTGTGTGAACGTGGCAGCAACCACCACCCAGTGACACCACCTCCACTACTACATCTGCCAGAAGAACTGAGAAAAAGATTGGGTAGATTTAGAGATAGTCCTTCACCCTAACATAGAACACATATATAAATAATAACATAGTAACACTGGTAACTCGTCAGCTGGACACCATAACAGACCCAGCTCCAAGCAGTACCAGCCTCGATCCTGGCCAGCAGCACACTGAGCAAACTGCTTCGCCCACCACACAACCAGAGCACAGCCACGTCTCGAAGCCTGTTCCGGCACAGAGTCGAACCAACGAACCATCTTTTTTATCTTGATTATTTCCTGTTCTTTGAGAGATAAACAATTGGTTAATTTGTGTTCTTATCGTCACAGTTCATATAGTGTTGTAGGTGGGTGCTGTAAGGTTGTAGGTGGGTACTGTAAGTGCTGTAAGGTTGTAGGTGGGTGCTTAAAGGTGATGTAAGATTGTAGGTGGGTGCTGTAAGGTTGTAGGTGGGTGCTGTAGGTGCTGTAAGGTTGTAGGTGGGTGCTTAAAGGTGATGTAAGATTGTAGGTGGGTGCTGTAAGGTTGTAGGTGGGTGCTGTAAGTGATGTAAGGTTGTAGGTGGGTGCTGTAGGTGACGTAAGGTTGTAGGTGGGTGCTGTAGGTAACGTAAGGTTGTAGGTGGGAGCTGTAGATGTAAGGTTGTAGGTGGGTGCTGTAAGGTTGTAGGTGGGTGCTGTAAGGTTGTAGGTGGGAGCTGTAGGTGAGGTAAGGCTGTAGGTGGGAGTTGTAGGTGACGTAAGGTTGTAGGTGGGAGCTGTAGGTGACGTAAGGTTGTAGGTGGGTGCTGTAGGTGACGTAAGGTTGTAGGTGGAAGCTGTAGATGTAAGGTTGTAGGTGGGTGCTGTAGGTGACGTAAGGTTGTAGGTGGGTGCTGTAGGTAACGTAAGGTTGTAGGTGGGAGCTGTAGATGTAAGGTTGTAGGTGGGTGCTGTAAGGTTGTAGGTGGGAGCTGTAGGTGAGGTAAGGTTGTAGGTGGGAGTTGTAGGTGACGTAAGGTTGTAGGTGGGCGCTGTAGGTGACGTAAGGTTGTAGATGGGTGCTGTAGGTAACGTAAGGTTGTAGGTGGAAGCTGCAGATGTAAGGTTGTAGGTGGGTGCTGTAAGGTTGTAGATGGGAGCTGTAGGTGACGTAAGGTTGTAGGTGGGAGTTGTAGGTGACGTAAGGTTGTAGATGGGAGTTGTAGGTGACGTAAGGTTGTAGGTGGGTGCTGTAGGTGACGTAAGGTTGTAGGTGGGAGCTGTAGGTGACGTAAGGTTGTAGGTGGGAGCTGTAGGTGACGTAAGGTTGTAGGTGGGTGCTGTAGGTGACGTAAGGTTGTAGGTGGGAGTTGTAGGTGCCAATTAAGGCGTTAACAGGATAGGATAGCAAAGATTCCTTCCTTCCTATTCTTCCAGCATGAAGACGTCCACTCCACTACTTGTACCGTGTATTCTCCTATGTATAAAAAAGTAACACGTTAAGTATTCAGTATCAATGTATACTTGTATGTGTACAGCATTAGTATATACAAATATGCTTCTGGTATGAGTAGCAGAGTTTTATAGATGTGCAGTTAAAGCTTGGTCATGTAATTAGTTACTTTATATAATTACTTTATATAAATCTATAAACACAACAATTATGAGACGAAGATTAAGGTAAGTGTATGATAAACATTGATAAATAAGAGTTTAATCTAGCAGTCAGTGCTGGTGAAGTGACAGGTATTCATAAGGCATGATAACAACAAGTGTTTATGGTAATATAATTATATAAGATAAAAGTAACTAACCATACACAATTTGTGCTATACTCTAATCATGTCTCTATAATTGTGGCCAAGAATCGTGTGTGTGTGTGTGTGTGTGTGTATATATATATAATATATATATATATATATATATATATATATATATATATATATATATATATATATATATATATATATATATATACATTCGCCATTTCCCGCATTGGCGAGGTAGCGTTAAGAACAGAAGACTGGGCCTTTGAGGGAATATCCTCACCTGGCCTCCTTCTCTGTTCCTTCTTTGGGAAAAAAAAAAAAAAAAAAAAAAGAGGGAAGGATTTCCAGCCCCCCGCTCCCTTCCCTTTTAGTCGCCTTCTACGACACGCAGGGAATACGTGGGAAGTATTCTTTCTCCCCTATCCCCAGGGAAATATATATATATATATATATATATATATATATATATATATATATATATATATATATATATATATATATAATGGGAAACGGAGTATGTGAAACAGTTATATCAAAACTCACTGACGTTCGGTCACGACGTCATGCGCGGCCAGCCTGCGCACCAAACGACCGTGTCTCGTTTTCTTTGCTACGCCCACACCTATCTCATTCTTTCTAGTAACTCGATCTCATGACACAGTTGTGTCAGTGAAACCTGATGATGTCTCACCACCACACGCTGTTCCGGATAAAAACATTAACAGATGTTCTACACATGTTTACACACAAGATTCTTGTAGTTGAAGAAAACATTTTGATGGGACACTTTTGGGGATGCCCAGAGAAGACCCCAAGCTGGAAATGTGAATAAGATAATGTCAAAACCAAATATGCTAAAAGTCTTTTTGAAGATGTGATACACAAGACGTGTCACTTCTACGACAAAGCACATCTCAGATGTGTGTGTTTTCGACTACAACTGTCATGAGCCAAAAACCCCAACGTAAAAGAATACACAGACCACACAAAGTAAATTTATGTGGCCTCAAATCTATCCTGAACACATGAAGATGCTTGTTTAAAAGATGCCTCGGCTGGTGGATCTGCTTGACACTACATGTCTAACGAGCAAGGATAATTCACAAGTGTATGATGAGCAGACTACCTGGGTTATGTGTGTGTGTGTGTGTGTGTGTGTGTGTGTGTGGTCACTTAGATGTGACAGCGGAGCGAGATAGCAGCGAGGACAAGGACGAGATAATTGGTCATAGTAATGACGGGAGTGAAAACAAAACTGGAAAGAGAGAGAGAGAGAGAGAGAGAGAGAGAGAGAGAGAGAGAGAGAGAGAGAGAGCGAGGAATACGAGGGAAGGAGGGAGGACAGACGAGATTATAACAGGAGAGAGAGAGAGAGAGAGAGAGAGAGAGAGAGAGAGAGAGAGACTCGGGTGTGTGTGTGTGGAGTGCGTGCTTGGTGTGTACAAGGAAACACTTCAGTCTCCCAAGGAGGTAAGTGTACTTGAGTGTACTCAATACATCCTCCCTCCCAAATCCTGGAGGCGTGGCCCCGGCCAGACCAGCTCATGGTTGGAATATTACGTCAACATGTTACATTCAACCATACCAGAAGAACACCAGAAACCACACCATGAAAACTCGAAAAAAAACCACGACGACCCGATGCAAACATTAGAAACCAGTAGCCTTGCGAGAGAGAGGTATTAACCAGAATTTCATGTTAGAAACCAATGCCAGAAAACTACTGAAAAAAAACATGGTCATTGCGTAGAACATTACAACCACAACCACTTCACGAGAACGTGAGTAAACATACTTCACAACACCTCTACAACACACACAGCACCTGGATGTGGGGGTCGATGACAAGTTGTCAAAGTGATCATAATTTTCATTCTTGAATTCATACCATTAGCGTAGAATTCTTGTAATTAGTGTAACTTGTGGGCAAGTGGGTGTGTGTGTGTGTGTGTGTCACATCTTACCAATTCACAATTTCGTATCACCAAAGTACGCCATCTTTCCAATCCCTTCCCCTAACGAACTAGTCTCTTGAGCAAAGATTTCTAACCTATACTTGTAACTCGAGTTAACTTGGCTACTACATGAAATATTCTTTTTTTCCTACCGATCACCCTTGGGCCTTAAGCAAGAGAGAACAATGTTGCCCCTGGCTCGCACACCAAGGATTGAACCGGGTGCATCACCTCCAAATATTGATTTACGGTGTTGGCCAGAGATAAACAGATGGGAACTGGGGGGTTGGGTTCCCCTCACTCGCCTGCTGGCTCTGTGTCACTCCACTGCACGAGGTTGACTTGAAAAAAATTTACAAAAAGATAGATTTTCAATTTACAAATCGTTGCTTTATCATTCTAGAAAATCTAACTCTCCTTCCTATTTTCACATTGTTTTGTATAATACTTAATATATGCTTGTTATGGCGAATATTTAAGTACATAATAAGGTTCATTAATCTAACCAAAGCACAAGGCACACTTGTATAGGACGACTCTAGCCAAGACACAAGGCACACTTGTATGGGACGAATCTAACCAAGACACACTTGTATGGGACGAATCTAACCATGACACGCTTGTATGGGACGAATCTAACCAAGACACACTTGTATGGGACGAATCTAACCAAGACACACTTGTAATGGACGAACTTAAGTGTCAACAATGACAAACAAACAAACAACATCATGGCACACGGCCTGGATGCCTACATGATCGCATATAAAGTAAAACTTGGCGATATTTAAAACATCTTAACGCTGCCATTCCAGTGTGTCTGTGTACAGAGCAAACGAGGAGAGGTGATGGCATACCAAGGGGTGGGCGTTTTCAAGTGGCTGTTCAAGCACAGACGGATAGATGATTCATAAGTGAATAGAGGAGTGAAGAAGCAAGCAGGAGTCTGTGTTGACTCTCTCTTGTTTGTAACTTTTACCTGTGAAGAATCGTAAGTGGAATTCCATCCAACCTCCTCACCTACATTCTCTCTCTATCTATAGGTAATGAGGTGTATAACAATGACAACTTTCACTACGACTGATAAATGGATAGATAGTTGAAGATGTATACATATATTTCAACAAATTTGAGGATCGTGATGTACGGTCCCTAAGAGTTGAAATCTATACGCTGAAGAATGATGAGAAACACGTGATCAGGAAATCAGAAGGAAGAGTGCGACAGAAGGGAAAATGCATGGACGGCAGCAGAACAATTTAAGTAAATATTCTCGATAAAAAACTTGACAAACAAGAGGAAACATGAATCTTTACACTTGGAAGTACTCCTTGCAACATATCAAAAATATACCATACACTTACTTTCAAGATCCCGAACTAGAAACATAAATACAAGATGTAGCCACTGAAAACAAGACTTTAACATATGGTTAAGAGTAAGATTAGACAAACCCAGGGTAATCTAATCTTGCAAGGTGTGTGGCTACGGAAAATATAACCACTGTCAGGCTAGAAGGACAAGCGGTGAGCGATACGCGCCAGCTAGCCCTGCCTCAGGCAAAATCTGTCATATGTAGACACACACACACACACACACCACTTGTTTACATCAACTTCCAGCAGCTGTAAATTTTACGTTATTTACCTTGGAAACAGAAGCTCCTGGGATATGATCAATATATCTAAGTATATAAGATGTACATCAAAACAAACATACATACACATGGACGTGAGCAGCCATGTCCATAACAACGCCGCAAGCACACAGGAAAGAGACGAGGTGAAGAAGTGGCAGCGATCCTGATAGACTTCACGAAACATTACATCAACAAGGGTGATAGACGGTAGCAGGGGCTGGGCTGGCCTGGGCCTGGGCCGGGGGATAGCACACTCTGTGTAGCAGCAGAGGCAGGTCCTCTTAGTGCACTGCTGACAGTGGTGGAGAGAGGTAGTGTGTGTGGGCCCCGCTCTCACGGCCAGAACGCTCGCTTAACCAAACCCACGTCCAAGACGAATCATTTTATTACTTGTATCTATACATGTACTTTAAACTCAACATTAACGCTGAATTAAATGTCTTTAATTTTTTTTTCTCCCAATGACATGAACTGAAACAATGTGATAATCTTGAGAGAATTATGACGAAGAAAAAAATAATTGATTCTTTCAAGGAACTCGAATCCCGGCCGTGAGGGGTTGGTTATCTGTCCTTGATGGGGAAGTCCTTTTCAAACTTCACTTTGATGACGCTTTAGAAAAAAAGTCCTTCTAACTTCACAATGATGAAGCTTTAGTAAACAAGCCTTTAGAACATTCTTTATCAAACATTGACATAACTTATTTACCTCAGTGCCACCCACTTGGAAGCCTTACACTCAGGGAAAATGAAATATAAAGACTGATTCAACAAGGATACAGACAGGTGTCCTAAATCTTGAGGCGTCAGCGAACGTGGGTGTTGCTTGTTGTGTTGTGATAAGGTGTAAACAGACCTCTAAGTGTTGCCTGTGGTGGTGGTGGTGTACCAAGGCGTGGTACACGGACCTGCCTGGACATACTGCAGCCACGTGGAATAACAAAAGCAACTTGCGATATTAAGTAGCAAGATCGAGAAAACGCAAGGGACCAAAGGCAACGCCATGAAGGACCTCACCTTCCCCAAGCTCCTCCCCAGCACCGACCATCTCCAGGTAGGTACTAAGCACACCACAAGCACATGCATCCTCTTGCCTCTCTCCGGGGTATGGTGGAATTCCTCTACGAAATCTTTGGGGATGAAGTTTCCAGAGTTTTGATGACGTGTGTGGTGGACATCCATCATCACTAAGTCCCAAAGACGATTCTTCTCATATGGATCATGGGGTCGAGTCCCCTCAAGAAGGCCTTAGGGTTGACAGCCTTCTCCGGAGATCCCAAGAGTCCTGAAGTATATTTGCAGTGATGAAATATGTTTCATCACTTCTGAAGCTGTCTCAAGAGTCCTGAAGTATATTTGCAGTGATGAAATATGTTTCATCACTTCTGAAGCTGTCTCAAGAGTCCTGAAGTATATTTGCAGATGAAATATGTTTCATCACTTCTGAAGTTGTCTCAAGAGTCCTGAAGTATATTTGCAGTGATGAAATGTTTCATCATTTCTGAAGTTGTCTCAAGAGTCCTGAAGTATATTTGTAGTGATGAAATGTTTCATCATTTCTGAAGTTGTCTCAAGAGTCCTGAAGTATATTTGCAGTGATGAAATGTTTCATCATTTCTGAAGTTATCTCAAGAGTCCTGAAGTATATTTGTAGTAATGAAATATGTTTCATCACTTCTGAAGTTGTCCCAAGAGTCCTGAAGTATATTTGCAGTGATGAAATATGTTTCATCATTTCTGAAGTTGTCTCAAGAGTCCTGAAGTATATTTGTAGTGATGAAATATGTTTCATCTCTTCTGAAGTTGTCTCAAGAGTCCTGAAGTATATTTGCAGTGATGAAATATGTTTCATCACTTCTGAAGCTGTCTCAAGAGTCCTGAAGTATATTTGTAGTGATGAAATATGTTTCATCTCTTCTGAAGCTGTCTCAAGAGTCCTGAAGTATATTTGTAGTGATGAAATATGTTTCATCATTTCTGAAGTTGTCTGAAGAGTAGATTTGGTCGAGTTCAAACTTCCGTCTCAAGAGCCAGAGGCAAACTTCGTCATACATGTCCGGAAGCAGGTTCGACTCGGTGTTCCGGGACGGACTCATTCCAGGGTTCGAAGGGTCGTTCGTCTTGTCGAGTGCTCGGGTATATATACTCAGTCTTACAGTGCAGACATATAAACTCCTCTCAATGAATTCATTGTGGAGCTCGTATCTGCCCAACCCTGGCAGTCACATTCAGTGGAAATACTTAAGACTAACTTGTTCACGAGATCAACAATTAGTTTCAGTTGGAATGCTTTCAGATGCAATTTTACCGTAGTAATAACATTACCTTCCGTGCAACTCTGGTATAGTTTGGATTGATAATAGTGCTATAATGTGGAAGATATGTCCTTACAACGTCGACTATAAGGGTGTCATTGCATCATCATAGGTTTAACAGACATATTCCACTGTGTAAATAGTAGGGTGACCTAACCTCTATGCTAACCAGTCAGCTTCCCAAACAATCGTTACAATACTTAGCATCACAGACATTACAATGAGGTGTTAACTACAAGGTCATACAACCAAGTGTTCCATGACAACGAGACTACAATCAGGACAATTACAAGTGTTTTTTTTATGATTACTGGCATTCCAACAATGGCTTGGCTTACCAAAAGCCAATTACTGGCATTACAATGGCCTACCAAAGGGGAGAAAGTTGATTGTTACAGTCTCGCTAGAGCGTAACGGTGTGACAAGGGTATAACTATGTGAGGATGTTGTCCAGACCCTCTGGGTTCTGCAGTGGTTACAGCTGAAGTCAGACGTGCTGAGTTCAGATGAACTCTTGCATTATTAACATGACTGCCTTTTCGTAAGATACTATTAACATACGTATGGAAATTGGGAACACATTGAATACTGCGTACATGATGCAACAAACTTTTTGATAAAACTCCTGGAAACTATTAAGATCACTGGTTATAAAGGATTGTAGATGGGATGAGACATAGCATGAAGAAAAATAATAGAATATATGGTTCCCAAATCCTCATACATATACACACAAAATTCTCCAATGGATGGACATGCGTAAAAAACTTTCCAAATTAACAACATACGAAATTAACACCACATACGACATTAGAAAAAACATGTTAACTAATCGTAGTAACTTATTATTACCAATAAATATAAGAAACATCATGAGGCAACAGCAGTGTAGGGCAAGAATAATTTGATAAATATTTACGAATGTTTCATTTGGGTTTCGGAAGAGGTCTTGAGCTCATCTAACAAATGGAATACAATTGAAGTTAATCTTCATTTTGGATGGAAATGGCGACAATGATGGGTTGACACCAATTTCCTCCAACATCAAATGGTCACAACAACATACAACAGATGGAGAAATACACAACCACAAGTCCTGCTGTAGATCGGTGGATCATTAACTCCCTCCTAACAATGCTATCTCGAAACAGCTGGCCAGTTCTGACACAATCCAGCACCCTTACTGCGACAAGTGGTGGTGGTCCACGGGGGGAACCAAGCCATCTCCCCTGCTCTCTCTCTCTCTAGTTGGCTACGCCATATCCCTGCCATACACGTCGAAATATCTTCACAATACCTGTTTCAGTTTCATCACATATAACAGGGTGTGCTCAGGAAGCTAATGAGCGACGGTACGATACCTAAGGTACGATGACCTTAGTAGACCTTGGCTTGACCTTGAAGGGTTGGGTTAAAGGTTACATTCATCATAACCAAAGGTTACATCTTCGTGCTCAAGGGTTAAATAGTTCCCGAGTCTGTACAGAAAGTAGCTTTTACAACTACTTTCTGTACAAACCAATGAAGAGGTCAGTCTAATTACCCTGGTATGAAGAGGTTGGTTACAGGAATGTCCAAGATGACCTTGGTTACAAAGAGTCCAAGATGACCTTGGTTACAAGGAGTCCAAGATGACCTTGGTTACAAGGATTCCAAGATGACCTTGGTTACAAGGAGTCCAAGATGACCTTGGTTACAAGGAGTCCAAGATGACCTTGGTTACAATAGTGTCCAAGATGACCTTGGTTACAATAGTGTCCAAGATGACCTTGGTTACAATAGTGTCCAAGATGACCTTGGTTACAATAGTGTCCAAGATGACCTTGGTTACAAGGAGTCCAAGATGACCTTGGTTACAATAGTGTCCAAGATGACCTTGGTTACAATAGTGTCCAAGATGACCTTGGTTACAAGGAGTCCAAGATGACCTTGGTTACAATAGTGTCCAAGATGACCTTGGTTACAATAGTGTCCAAGATGACCTTGGTTACAATAGTGTCCAAGATGACCTTGGTTACAAGGAGTCCAAGATGACCTTGGTTACAATAGTGTCCAAGATGACCTTGGTTACAATAGTGTCCAAGATGACCTTGGTTACAATAGTGTCCAAGATGACCTTGGTTACAATAGTGTCCAAGATGACCTTGGTTACAATAGTGTCCAAGATGACCTTGGTTACAATAGTGTCCAAGATGACCTTGGTTACAATAGTGTCCAAGATGACCTTGGTTACAAGGAGTCCAAGATGACCTTGGTTACAATAGTGTCCTTGGTTACAATAGTGTCCAAGATTAACCTTGGTTACAGGAGTGTCCAAGATTAATCTTGGTTACAAGAGTGTCCAAGATGACCTTGGTTACAATAGTGTCCAAGATAACCTTGGTTACAAGAGTGTCCAAGATTAACCTTGGTTACAAGAGTGTCCAAGATGACCTTGGTTACAAGGAGTCCAAGATGACCTTGGTTACAGGAGTGTCCAAGATAACCTTGGTTACAAGTGTCCAAGATTACCTTGGTTACAATAGTGTCCAAGATTAACTTGGTTATATGAGTGTCCAAAATGATAAAAAGTATTAAAAATAGTCCGAGAAGTGGTGGAGTAAATTTATGATAAAAGGTTAATACATTTAGATTAAACAATGCTTGTAAAAGTTCCCTGGGAGAACATTCTTGGATTCATCAGCAGGTAAATATAGTCCACAACACAAAATATAATTGCTATAAAACAAAGGATTGTATGGATTAACTGCTAACGAAAATAAATAACCTTTTACAACCACCTCATAACAACCTTTTACAACCACCTCATAACAAATAACCTTTTACCACCACATAACAAATAACCTTTTACAACCACCTCATAACAAATAACCTTTTACAACCACCTCATAACACATAACCTTTTACAACCACCTTATAACAATGTATTTAGTAAAGGTACAGTGTCTGGAGGAGAGAGATGGGGTTGAATGCGACCACAGAAAGCACGAATATTAACAACAGAACTAAGAAACATGTCATACATGTACACTGTGATGAAAATGAAACTATTTTCTTTCCTACTGTAGAATAGATGGATCTATAGTGACTTTTAACCTCGGAGCACCAAGGTGTGAAGACTCCAGAGCTGAGTCTTTGACCATGCCTCAGATCTGATACTTATCTATTCTTACTTGAACCTGTAACTCATTGGACTTCCATGTAACTTATAACCTATAACTCATGGACTTACATTAACTTGAAACCTATAACTCATGGACTTACATTAACTTGCAACCTATAACTCATGGACTTCCATGTAACTTATAACCTATAACTCATGGACTTACATTAACTTGAAACCTATAACTCATGGACTTACATTAACTTGAAACCTATAACTCATGGACTTACATTAACTTGCAACCTATAACTCATGGACTTCCATGTAACTTATAACCTATAACTCATGGACTTACATTAACTTGAAACCTATAACTCATGGACTTACATTAACTTGAAACCTATAACTCATGAACTTCCATGTAACTTGAAACCTATCAGCTTACGTCAGACCAGACCACCACCTGATTTTCCCCATGAGACCAGACCAGACTTTTTCTGTCCGTCTCTATCACTGTACCCTTAATACCTAACCTAACCTCAATGTTTACAATAACCTTGAGGTGAGTGGTAAGTGCTACAGGACGTCATTGTTTCACAGGTGTGAGGTGCGTGCTGAAAAATAATGATACAATGAGAAGGAACCATCAAGAGATATGCTTCATCTTACCACCTCACCTTAATGTGTGTGTGTGTTGCCTATTTAGAGAGTGCGAGGGAGTTGTCCACACTTCAATGTCCATCTCTTGGGCGTGAGTTAGCTCGTAAACAGTAGTGTGGTGGGCGTAGGCGATGGTAATAAATGTGTATGATGGTTGGTGCGTGTGTTGCAGTGTGGGAATGATGGTGAGGGGCAAGGGAGTAGTGCAGCAACTGGACCAACACAACACAAATCATAATTGGTGTTGTCACAACCTGGAGTCTGGCAGACAGAAGTGAGGGTTATGTCACAACCTGGAGTCTGGCAGACAGAAGTGAGGGTTATGACGGCCTCTGCCACCAAATGTATCTGTCACACTCAACTTTTTTTTTTTTAACATCAATAAACTGTTAAAGTGTGGTCTACACTCCAACAGTTCAAGGTAATGTACTGATGTTTATGCGATGGTGTGTGTAATCATCACTTCAAGGACAGCATAATATTATATATATATATATATATATATATATATATATATATATATATATATATATATATATATATTCTTTCTTTCTTCTTTCAAACTATTCGCCATTTCCCGCATTAGCAAGGTAGCGTTAAGGACATATGCCATCAGGTTTCCTGCTACCTGACTTTCCCACGTATTAGAACCAAGGTTAGTGCACTAACCCAACCATGACCACACATTAGAACCAAGGTTAGTGCACTAACCAAACCATGACGACGTATTAGAACCAAGGTTAGTGCACTAACCAAACCATGACCACACATTAGAACCAAGGTTAGTGCACTAACCAAACCATGACCACACATTAGAACCAAGGTTAGTGCACTAACCAAACCATGACCACACATTAGAACCAAGGTTAGTGCACTAACCAAACCATGACGACGTATTAGAACCAAGGTTAGTGCACTAACCAAACCATGACGACGTATTAGAACCAAGGTTGGTGCACTAACCAAACCATGACCACACATTAGAACCAAGGTTAGTGCACTAACCAAACCATGACGACGTATTAGAACCAAGGTTAGTGCACTAACCCAACCACGACCTCTGATCACATGGATCAATGTGGGTGAAGGTCGGGTCAGGTGCTATTGGAGGTCAATATAAACCCAAATTCTGGTTGAATGAAAGGGCAGAGCACACACCAGGACACGTAGGCAAGTTCTTAAAAAGAAAACGGCTTACAAAACATGAGAAAACATGTCATAAACATGTCACTATTTTGGAGATGGACAAATGTTTCGACCTGGGTTCGACGTCTGCTGTGCTGGGCCCAGTGGCAAGGGTTGGCTTGCTATTACCCGTGTGTGGTGCTGGCAGACGATATGTAACACAACCATCGTCACACTTGCTGGATGACTGTATGTAACACCTGCCAGCGTCACATCTGCTGGATGACGGTATATAACACCTGGTAACACTTGTTTCTTTGATGCGACATCTGCCCAGACGTGGGGCCTAAAACCATGGACGCCTGAGCTGCCTTTCCGGAAGGTTCTGTCCTCAGTTCCTTGACGAAGGAGCCAAGTGCCTGCCAAGTGGGAAGGTTTCGCCCTTGAGGACGCCCTTCCATCCTAACAAGTGGAGGCTCGGATGACAGAGGAATATTGAAGGTTCTTCATTCACTCCCTCTCATGTAAACAATCCATCTATATATTTTCTTTTTAGTTCTGCGACGTACCACATTATATATATGAACAAAGTGCATATGAACGCGAACCTTCATGGAACATACAAACCTCCAACAGCCAGGATCGAACCCGGGACCCCTGTGCACATGGGTCCCGGGTTCGATCCTGGCTGTTGGAGGTTTGTATTATATATACATACATATATTTTTTTTTTTTTCATACTATTCGCCATTTCCCGCGATAGCGAGGTAGCGTTAAGAACAAAGGAATGGGCCTTTGAGGGAGTATCCTCACCTGACCCCCTTCTCTGTTCCTTCTTTTGGAAAAAAAAAAAAAACGAGAGGGGAGGATTTCCAGCCCCCCGCTCCCTTCCCTTTTAGTCGCCTTCTACGACACGCAGGGAATACGTGGGAAGTATTCTTTCTCCCCTATCCCCAGGGATAACATACATTATATATATATATATATATATATATATATATATATATATATATATATATATATATATATATATACACACACACACTTGTAAAGCATCTTATAGACTACTTCGAATATCAGTGTAAGATTACGATTCGTCTATTTACCAAGCTTGAAGCTTGGCTCTGAGGACAAGGGTTAGTGAAGCTTGTAAGGTCGGTTATGGTCCTGAGGCCCGGGGTGGCTCACACATTCACTACCAACCTGGGGTGTCACGTCTGTAAAAGCCAAATGGGTTCCTCACACCAACTCTGGACCCACACGACGAACACCATGGTCTCCTCCCTCCCTCACACCCCCACCAATCTGGTTCTCCACAACACCAACAGTTCCTCACACCAACACCAGAGGTCTCTCACACCAACTTGAACTGGGGACCCGAAATACTGCAGGATAAAACGAGGAAATACATCATGTCTCTCGAAGGTTCTCCTGACTGTTGCGCCCCACTTCACCAAGTACAACAATGGTTGACGAACCACATACCAATGTTCACATTTTAAACTTCCGGTAAACCATCAGAGGAAATCACGTCCCAGATGCTAATCATGATAACTCAAAATAATGTTCCTAACTTACGACCTAATATTCACGTGAGCTATGTACACTACGACCTGAATGATAAAACATTACAATTCATCCTAATTAAGGCAGCCACAACCCACTGCTCGCTTTTCCTCCAGCATCTGACCTCGGCAACCAGAGAAACATGGGAAATTACTGGTGGTATATGGCAAGTGGAATGACACATGGCAATGGGGGTCGAGTACAGAATGGGTCCGTTCCATTGAATTTACTCTGACTTCTTTCTGGTCTACCCCAAGACACACGAAGTTATTTACACAACACTTTAGAACGATCCACACACCAACTACGTATGAAGCACTATCTACACTTTCATCATAAAGCAGGAATAGCAACAACAAGGTACAACAGAGAGCCACAACACCAAAAAAAGAACTGATAACAAGGAGCCAGCAACACAGCCCCCGGCAACACAACATGAACAAGGCGCTGAAAACATAACCCCGAAACCAACATGGCAATATAACACTAAGAAGGCACAAACATCCGACTCAACACTAACTCAACACATATGCAACACAGGCAACGCAAAACACACATCCCCCAGCAGCAACATGGCGACCCGAACCCCAGCATTTAGCATCAACAGCATGAAAGCAATACATCCCAACCCAGCACCAGTACTTAACACCATCTCACTCAAGGCAAAACCTAAAACAACAGCATAAACAAAAACACAAGAGTGGCACAACAGCAGCAGCCAAACAACTCAGCAGGAGGTAAACTGCCCTAAACATGAGCAAGGAGGGGAAGACCCAACACGGGGGACGACCACTGGACACAAGGTAGATAACAAGTGAGGCTCACACCATCACTCCATGTGGCGCCTCCTACCCCCAACACCACACACTAGTCCCTACATGTCTCCTAGTCCTTACATGTCTCCTAGTCCCTGGCTTCTCCTCCCCGTTTGGGAGGGAGGGGAAGGAGGAAGTTTTGAGCCGGCTAGCGACAGAAGACCTAGATGGTTCATTCGAATCACTCCGGTCATTTATTTGTAAATAAAATGTTTATTCTTACGTTTATGGTTGACGGACATAAGGAGAGAGATCTATATCCTTGATGATGGCCAGCCTGCTGGGTGAAGCTGTGGAGAGAGAGTGAGGGATATAAAAAAAACGTTTAAGCTGTGGCTTACATTGTGAAATAAGGTGGTGATGTGGGGTCAGACTGCTGACATACCATAGATTTACACCAATACTTTTTTTTTTTTTTTTTTCCCACTACAAGTTTCCTTGTGCATACTTCCAATGCTACTGGGTTAGGTTAGGAGGTAACATTAGAGCTATAGTCTACGTTATGGGACTAAGGTTAGGTTAGGAGGTAACATTAGAGCTATAGTCTACGTTATGGGACTAAGGTTAGGTTAGGAGGTAACATTAGAGCTATAGTCTACGTTATGGGACTAAGGTTAGGTTAGGTTACATGGTAGACCAAGACAGCAAAGCCGTGGTCTAAAAAAAAAAAAAAAAAAAAAAAAAAAAAAAAAAAAAAAAAAATCCTGGTCAGTGCACCAGAGATAAGCCAGGGATCCCACTAACAGCCGGAAGTGACGTCACAGCTCCAATTAACCATTTGCCGTATTGGTCACTACCCCCAACTTCCGCTATACAGACCCCCCCCCCCCCCACACCAACTCACTCTTCGGCCTAAGAGACAACTGGATATAAAGTGGCTACATTATTTTCGATATATATATATATATATATATATATATATATATATATATATATATATATATATATATATATATGTATAGTATCTCTCTTAACGCCCTGTAGTTGTGCTGGTTAAAAAATAGTAATAATAATAATAAGAAACCGGGGATGTGGTCGGTCAGCAGTTATACAAGTCAGTTGATATACATCGAAGAGAGGAAGCTAGGACGTCCTAGCTTCCTCTCTTCGATGTATATCAACTGACTGTTATATTTCTCTCCTGTGTCTCCCCTGATGATGTGATTATTACACGAAAAAGCACTTGGGAACTTACCGTGTTTCATATTCCCTGTGGACTCATAGGAATATCTTGATCACGCGCAAATTGTGATCCTTTCCAATATATATATATATAATATTTGGAAGACCAAATTAGAGGTGGAAAGATGGAGTGAAAAAGATTTTGAGTGATTGGGGCCTGAACATGCAGGAGGGTGAAAGGCGTGCAAGGAATAAGAGTGAAATGGAACGATGTGGTATACCGGGGTCGACGCGCTATCA
The DNA here is from genome assembly GCF_036320965.1 of Panulirus ornatus. Taxonomy (NCBI): domain Eukaryota; kingdom Metazoa; phylum Arthropoda; class Malacostraca; order Decapoda; family Palinuridae; genus Panulirus; species Panulirus ornatus. The sequence goes on from NC_092295.1 coordinate 3,505,854, forward strand.
ATGGAATCAACCAGGGCATGTGAAGCGTCTGGGGTAAACCATGGAAAGTTCTGTGGGGCCTGGATGTGGAAAGGGAGCTGTGGGTTTGGTGCATTATTACATAACAGCTAGAGACTCAATGTGAACGAATGGGGCCTTTGTTGTCTTTTCCTAGCTCTACCTTGCACACATTTGGGGGGGAGGGGGTTGTTATTTCGTGTGGTGAGGTTGCGATGGGAATGAATAAAGGCAGACAGTACGAATCATGTACATGTGTATATATGTATATGTCTGTGTGTGTATATATATGTATACCTTGAGATGTAAAGTTTAGTATATCTTGCGTGTGGGGACGTGTATGTATATACATGTGTATGTGGGTGGGTTGGGCCATTCTTTTGTCTGTTTCCTAACGCTACCTCGCTAACGCGGGAGACAGCGACAAAGCAAAATAAATAAAATAAAATATATATATATATATATATATATATATATATATATATATATATATATATATCTTTCTTTCTTTCTTTCATACTATTCGCCATTTCCCGCATTAGCGAGGTAGCGTTGAGAACAGAGGACTGGGCCCTTGAGGGAATATCCTCACCTGGGCCCCTTCTCTGTTCCCTCTTTTGGAAAATTAAAAAAAAAAGTGAGAGGGGAGGATTTCCAGCCCCCCGCTCCCTCCCCTTTTAGTCGCCTTCTACGACACGCAGGGAATACGTGGGAAGTTTTCTTTCTCCCCTATCCCCAGGGATATATATATATATATATATATATATATATATATATATATATATATATATATATATATATATATATATACACACACACACACAGACATATACATATATACACATGTACATAATTCATAATCTGCCCTTATTCATTCCCGTCGTCATCCTGCCACAAATGTGGTAGGTGCACTCAGGGTATTAAACTTCTTGCAGAAATCATCTTTCTGAAGTCGTAGTGGTGCAAAGCTGTTTGACTCTGAAAATGAATATATAAATATACAATATATAATGTTTTACTGGCATTATAAAAATGCAAGAAAAGACGATCCTTATAAATGAGGGTAAATTCATGTGTAGAATATATGTCTTCTTGAAGGGCATAATACTATCCATGAAAAGGAAGATATTATCCATGATCTAGATGAATTTGTGAAGACTATCACTATCGGTTATAGCAATAATATCTTGAAAAGACAGTGCTATAATAGCCTTGAAGAAAAAATAAAGAACTTAACTGTTGAAGATATTCATTAACTAGTGTTGATCTCATAATGCTTCAACAGAAATGTGGCAGGTACACTTGGGGTATTTAACTTCTTGCACTGGTAGTGTTTCTGTAGAAGTGGTGTAAAAAGCTGTCTGACACTGAAAATGATTACATAATTATAGGATTAGGATATAAAAAGTTTTGCTGATATAAAAACGCAGGAAAAGAAGACCCTTATAAATGAGGGTAAATTCACATGTAGAATATGTTTTCTTGAAGGGCATAATACTGTCCATGAAAAGGACCATATGATCCTTGATCTTAAAAAGAAGAATTTGAGAGGATTATTGGTTAAAGCAACTGCATCTCAAAAAGACAGTGCTATAATATCCTAGGGGAGAAAAAATAAGCTTAACAGTTGAAGATGTTCATTAAGTAGTGGATCTTGTAGGGCTTCAACCACAGATGTGGGAGGTACACTCAGGGTATTAAACTTCTTGCACTGGGGGCCTTTCTGGAGTAGTGGTGTTTGACTCTGAAAATGAACATTATAGGATACATAACATTTTACTGATATTAAAAAAAATGAAAATGAACATTATTTATAGGATATATAACATTTTGCTGACATAATTAAAAAAAATGAAAAGAACATTAATTATAGAATATATAACATTTTGCTATAAAAAAATGAAAATGAACTTTATAAAATATATAACATTTTGCTATTAAGAAAAAAATGAAAATGAACATTAATTACAGAATATATAACATTTTACCGATATTAAAAAAAAAAAAAAATGAAAACGAACATTAATTACAGACTATATTACATTTTGCTGATATTGAAAAAAATGGGAAATGAACATTAATTAAGAATATATAACATTTTGCTAATAAAAAAAAGGGAAATGAACATTAATTAAAGAATATATAACTTTCCTGATATAAAAAAAAAAAGAAAATGAACATTATAGGATATATAACATTTTACTGGTATTAAAAAATAAGAAAATGAACATTAATTATAGGATATATAAAATGAACATTAATTATAGGATATATAAAATGAACATTAATCATAGGATATATAACATTTTGCTATTAAAAAAAATGAAAATGAACATTAATTATAGGATATATAACATTTTGCCAATATTAAAAAAAAAAAATGAAAATGAACATCAATTAAAGGATACATAACATTTTGCTGGTATAATCAAAACGCAGGAAAAGACGACCCTTACAAATGAAGGTAAATTCATGTGTAGAATATGTCTTCTTAAAGGGCACAATACTATCCATGAAAAGGATGATACGATCCATAATCTGGAAGAATTTGTGAAGATTATCGATTATTGCACTAGCATCTTGAAAAGGAAACTGCTATAATATCCTTGGGGAAAAAAAAACCTTAAAAGTTCAACATATCCATTAACTAGAGTTGATCTCGTAGGGCTTCACCAGAGATGTGGCAGGTGCACTCAGGGTATTTCTGGCAGTTGTGGTCTTCCTATAGTAGTGGTATGAAACTGTTTTGACTGAAAATAAAATATACTAGGTTTCACTGATTGTCACAACTATACTTGGTCCGACATGGGACTCTCTTCTTTTTTTGTTTGAAACTGGCGAACCTCTACTGGTCTAAAAAGGGCCTATAGCTTTTTTTTGGGGGGGGTGGGGTTCTTTATTTTCAGAGCAAAGCTTTATTTTATTCGGCCTTTAGCTTTTTTTTAATCTATCGTTGGACCTCTGCTTGGTTCAACATTGGTCTTTACCTGTTGGAGAGCCCATTCATGGGCTTCACCAGAGATGTGGCAGATGCACTAAAGCTATTAAATTTCTTGCAGTAAAGGTCGATCTCAAGTAGTAGTGCTGCAAAGCTGTTTCACTCTGAAAATGAATTATCATAGGATATAAAATATTTTACTGGTATTATAAAAATGCATTAACAAGACGACCCTTATAAATGAAGGTAAATTCATGTGTAGAATATGTCTTCTTGAAGGGCACAATACTATCCATGAAAAGGAAGATATGATCCATGATCCTGAACTCGTAAAGCTCATCAGATATAGCACTAACATCTTCAAAAGACAATACTATAATGTATACTTGGCGAAAAAATACAAGCTTAACCGTTGAAGATATTCATTAATTAGTGTTGATCTCGTAGGGCTTCAACAGAGATGTGGCAGGTGCACTTATGGTATTAAACTTCTTGTACTGGTGGTCTTTCTCTAGTAGTGGTGTAAAGCTGTTTGACTCTGAAAAGGAATAGATAAATATAGAATATACTAAGTTTCCTTGATTGTCGGACCTCTACTTGGTCCAACAGGATTTTTTTTTTCTTTTTTTTTCTAACATTGTCAGGCCTCTGCTGGTCCAAAAGCCACTATGATTTTTTTTTTCTTTCAGGCTTTGCTTTTTTAGTCAGGTTTAGTTTTCTATTTGGGCCTTTAGGTTTATTTTTCTTTTTTTGCTAGGTTTTTTTTTTTTTTTTTTTTACAGATTATTGTTGGACCTGTGCTATTTTTTTTTTTTTTTTTTTTTAATTGTTGAACCTCGGATGATCCAACAATGCCCTGTAGATTTTATTTTTCTTGTTGCCTTAAGCTTTTTACTTTTCTTTCTCAGCCTCTTACCATTTTTTTTTTTTTTTTTTAAACATCTTCAGACCTGTGTTTCTTCCGAGTAGGGACTTTTTTGGGAAGGGCTTTGCTTTTTTTGTCTGGCTTAGCTTCTTTTCTTATGCCCTTAGCTTTTTTTGTCAAGCCTTTACCTTTTTTATCTTTTTTTTATGATCGTCGGACCTATGCTTGGTCCAACATGGAATGTTACCTGTTAACAAATCCATTCCTGGGCTTCACCAGAGATGTGGCAGGTGCACTCAGGCTATCAAACTCCTTGCAGTAGTGGTCCTTCAGGAATAGTGTTATCTGAAAACGAATATACAAGTACATTATAAAATAAAAGTTTTGATATAAAAATGCAGGAAACAATGACCCTTATAAATGAGGGTCTATTCTATTGCAGAATATATGTCTTCTTGAAGAGCACAATACTATCATGAAACGGACAATATCATCCATGATCTTGATGAATTCGTGAAGATTATCGATTACAGCATCTTGAAAAGGAAAGTGCTATAATATCCTTAGGCAAAAAGAAATCCTTAACAGGAGAAAATATCAATTAATTAGTGTTGATCTCGTAGGGCTTTCATCAGAAATGTGGTAAGGTACATTCGGGGTATCAAACTTCTTGTACTGGTGGTCTTTCTGTAGTAGTGGTGTAAAGCTGATTGACTCTGAAAAGGAATAGATAAATATAGAATATACTAAATATACTAAGTTTCCTTGATAATCGGACCTCTACTTGGTCCAACATAGGATTTTTTTTCCTAACATTGTTGGACCTCTGCTGGTCCAACAAGCCACTATATAATTTTTTTTCCTTTTTCAGGCTTTCTTTTTTCGTCAGTTTAGTTTTTTAGTTGGGCCTTTGGGTTTATTTCTTCCTTTTTTTTTCGGCTAGGCTATTTTTTTTTTTTTTTTTTTACAGCTTTATTGTTGGACCTGAGCTCGTTTTTTTTTTCTTTTTTTGAACCTAAGCTGGTACAACAATTGCCTGTAGATTTTTTTTCTTTGCTGCCTTTAGCTTTCTTCTTTTCTTTCTCAGCCTCTTACCATTTTTTTTATTAACATCTTCGGACCTGTGTTTGATCCTAGGGACTTTTTTGGGGGAAGGGCTTTGCTTTTTTTTTGTTTGGTTTAGCTTCTTTTCTTATGCCCTTAGCTTTTTTTTGTCAGCCTTTACTTTTTTTTTTTTTTTTTTTTAAAGATCGTCGGACCTATGCTTGGTCCAACATGAGACGTTACCTGTTGGCAAGCCCGTTCCTGGGCTTCACCAGTGATGTGGCAGATGCACTCGGGCTATCAAACTCCTTGCAGTGGTGGTCCTTCAGGAATAGTGGTGTAAAGCTGTTTAACTCTGAAAATAAAAATACAAGTACATTATAAATGTTTTGATAAAAAAATGCAGGAAAAGATGACCCTTATAAATGAGGGTAAATTCTATTGTAGAATATATGTCTTCTTTAAGGGCACAATACTATCCATGAAAAGGACAATATCATCCATGATCTTGAAGAATTCGTGAAGATTATCAGTTATAGCACTAGCATCTTGAAAAGGAAAGTGCTATAATATCCTTGGGGAAAAAAGAAAACCTTAACAGGAGAAAATATCCATTGATTAGTCTTGATCTTGTTGGGATTCACCATAGATATGGCAGGTATACTTGGTATTTCTTGGAGTTGTGGTCTTCCTGTTGTAGTGGTGTAAAGCTGTTTGACTTGCAAAATCAATATATAATTATAGAATATATTAAGTTTCGCTGATTGTAGGACATCTGCTTGGTCCAACGTGGGTCATTACCTCTTGGACAGCCCATTCAAGGGCTTCACCAGAGATGTGGCAGATGCACTTAAGGTATTAAATTTCTTGAAGTAATGGTCTTTCTCAAGTAGTCGTGCTAAAAAGCTGTTTCACTCTGAAAAAGAATAATTATAGTTTATAAAATGTTTTACCGATAGTATAAAAACGCATTTAGAGGACGACCCTTGTAAATAAGGGTAAATTCATGCGTAGAATAAGTCTTCTTGAAGGCCACAATACTATCTATGAAAAGGAGGATATGATCCATCATCTTGAATTCGTGAAGCTCATCAGATATAGCACAAACATCTTCTAAAGACAATGCTAAAAAATCCTTGGCAAAAAGAAGAGCTTAACTGTTGAAGATATTCATTGACTAATATTGACTCTCGGGGTATTAAACTTCTTGTACTCGTGGTGTAAAGCTGTTTGACTCTGAAAAGGAATAAACATTTTTTTTTTTTTTCAGGCTTTGCTTTTCTCGTCAGTTTCGTTTTTTAGTTGGGCATTTAGGTTTATTTCTTTTCTTTTTTTGCTAGGCTATTTCTTTTTTTTTTTTTACAGGTTTATTGTTGGACCTGAGCTCGATTCTTTTTTTCTTTTTTTTGAACCAAAGCTGGTGCAACAATTGCCTGTAGATCTTTTTTTGCTGCCTTTTTTTTACAGGTTTATTGTTGGACCTGAGCTCGGTTTTTTTTTTTTTTTTTTTTTGAACCTAAGCTGGTACAACAATTGCCTGTAGATTTTTTTTTTTGTTGCCTTTAGCTATATGCCCTTAGCTTTTTTTTGTCAAGCCTTTACTTTTTTTATACTTTTTTTTTTATAAAGATCGTCGGACCTATGCTTGGTCCAACATGGGACGTTACCTGTTGGCAAGCCCGTTCCTGGGCTTCACCAGAGATGTGGCAGGTGCACTCAGGCTATCAAACTCTTTGCAGTAGTGGTCCTTCAGGAATAGTGGTGTAAAGCTGTTTAACTCTGAAAATTAATTTACAAGTACATTATAAATAACGTTTTGATATAAAGATGCAGGAAAAGATGACCCTTATAAATGAGGGTAAATTCTATTGTAGAATATATGTCTTCTTGAAGGGCACAATACTATCCGTGAAAAGGACAATATCATCCATGATCTTGAAGAATTCGTGAAGATTATCGGTTATAGCACTAGCATCTTGAAAAGGAAAGTGCTATAATATCCTTGGGGAAAAAAGAAAACCTTAACAGGAGAAAATATCCATTGATTAGTCTTGATCTTGTTGGGATTCACCATAGATATGGCAGGTATACTCGGTATTTCTTGGAGTTGTGGTCTTCCTGTTGTAGTGGTGTAAAGCTGTTTGACTTGCAAAATCAATATATAATTATAGAATATATTAACTTTCGCTGATTGTAGGACATCTGCTTGGTCCAACGTGGGTCATTACCTCTTGGACAGCCCATTCAAGGGCTTCACCAGAGATGTGGCAGATGCACTTAAGGTATTAAATTTCTTGAAGTAATGGTCTTTCTCAAGTAGTCGTGCTAAAAAGCTGTTTCACTCTGAAAAAGAATAATTATAGTTTATAAAATGTTTTACCGATACTATAAAAACGCATTTAGAGGACGACCCTTGTAAATAAGGGTAAATTCATGTGTAGAATATGTCTTCTTGAAGGCCACAATACTATCTATGAAAAGGAGGATATGATCCATCATCTTGAATTCGTGAAGCTCATCAGATATAGCACAAACATCTTCTAAAGACAATGCTAAAAAATCCTTGGCAAAAAGAAGAGCTTAACTGTTGAAGATATTCATTAACTAATATTGACTCTCGGGATATTAAACTTCTTGTACTGGTGGTGTAAAGCTGTTTGCCTCTGAAAAGGAATAGATAAACATGTTTTTTTTTTTTTTTTAGGCTTTGCTTTTCTCGTCAGTTTAGTTTTTTAGTTGGGCATTTAAGGTTTATTTCTTTTCTTCTTTTGCTAGGCTATTTCTTTTTTTTTTTTTTACAGGTTTATTGTTGGACCTGAGCTCGATTCTTTTTTTCTTTTTTTTGAACCTAAGCTGGTGCAACAATTGCCTGTAGATTTTTTTTTGCTGCCTTTTTTTTTACAGGTTTATTGTTGGACCTGAGCTCGGTTTTTTTTTTTTTTTTTTTTGAACCTAAGCTGGTAAAACAATTGCCTGTAGATTTTTTTTGTTGCCTTTAGCTTTATGCCCTTAGCTTTTTTTTGTGAAGCCTTTACTTTTTTATATTTTTTTTTATATAAAGATCGTCGGACCTATGCTTGGTCCAACATGGGACGTTACCTGTTGGCAAGCCCGTTCCTGGGCTTCACCAGAGATGTGGCAGGTGCACTCAGGCTATCAAACTCTTTGCAGTAGTGGTCCTTCAGGAATAGTGGTGTAAAGCTGTTTAACTCTGAAAATTAATTTACAAGTACAATATAAATAACGTTTTGATATAAAGATGCAGGAAAAGATGACCCTTATAAATGAGGGTAAATTCTATTGTAGAATATATGTCTTCTTGAAGGGCACAATACTATCCATGAAAAGTACAATATCATAAATGATCTTGAAGAATTCGTGAAGATTATCGGTTATAGCACTAGCATCTTGAAAAGGAAAGTGCTATAATATCCTTGGGGAAAAAAGAAAACCTTAACAGGAGAAAATATCCATTGATTAGTCTTGATCTTGTTGGGATTCACCATAGATATGGAAGGTATACTCGGTATTTCTTGGAGTTGTGGTCTTCCTGTTGTAGTGGTGTAAAGCTGTTTGACTTGCAAAATCAATATATAAATATAGAATATATTAAGTTTCGCTGATTGTAGGACATCTGCTTGGTCCAACGTGGGTCATTACCTCTTGGACAGCCCATTCAAGGGCTTCACCAGAGATGTGGCAGATGCACTTAAGGTATTAAATTTCTCTAAGTAATGGTCTTACTCAAGTAGTAGTGCTAAAAAGCTGTTTCACTCTGAAAAAGAATAATTATAGTTTATAAAATGTTTTACCGAATACTATAAAAACGAATTTAGGACGACCCTTGTAAATAAGGGTAAATTCAGGTGTAGAATACGTCTTCTTGAAGGCCACAATACTATCTATGAAAAGGAGGATATGATCCATCATCTTGAATTCGTGAAGCTCATCAAATATAGCACAAACATCTTCTAAAGACAATGCTAAAAAATCCTTGGCAAAAAGAAGAGCTTAACTGTTGAAGATATTCATTAACTAATATTGACTCTCGGGGTATTAAACTTCTTGTACTGGTGGTGTAAAGCTGTTTGACTCTGAAAAGGAATAGATAAACATCTAAGTTTTTTTTTTTTCAGGCTTTGCTTTTCTCGTCAGTTTAGTTTTTTAGTTGGGCATTTAGGTTTATTTCTTTTCTTTTTTTGCTAGGCTATCATTTTTTTTTTTTTTTACAGGTTTATTGTTGGACCTGAGCTCGATTCTTTTTTTCCTTTTTTTTTTGAACCTAAGCTGGTACAACAATTGCCTGTAGATTTTTTTGTTGCCTTTTTTTTTTACAGGTCTATTGTTGGACCTGAGCTCGGTTCTTTTTTCTTTTTTTGAACCTAAGCTGGTACAACAATTGCCTGTAGTTTTTTTTTTGTTGTTGCCTTTAGCTTTATGCCCTTAGCTTTTTTTTGTCAAGCCTTTAATTTTTTTTATACTTTTTTTTTTTTGTCTTTTTTTAAAGATCGTCGGACCTATGCTTGGTCCAACATGGGACGTTACCTGTTGGCAAGCCCGTTCCTGGGCTTCACCAGAGATTTGGCAGGTGCACCAAGGCTATCAAACTCTTTGCAGTGGTGGTCCTTCAGGAATAGTGGTGTAAAGCTGTTTAACTCTGAAAATTAATATACAAGTACATTATAAATAACGTTTTGATATAAAGATGGAGGAAAAGATGACCCTTATAAATGAGGGTAAATTCTATTGTAGAATATATGTCTTCTTGAAGGGCACAATACTATCCATGAGAAGGGCAATATCATCCATGACCTTGAAGAATTCGTGAAGATTATCGGTTATAGCACTAGCATCTTGAAAAGGAAAGTGCTATAATATCCTTGGGGAAAAAAGGAAACCTTAACAGGAGAAAACATCCATTAATTAGTGTTGATCTCATAGGGCTTCAATAGAGATGTGGCAGGTACATTCGGGGTATTAAACTTCTTGTACTGGAGGTCTTTCTGTAGTAGTGGTGTAAAGCTGATTGACTCTGAAAAGGAATAGATAATTATAGAATATACTAAGTTTCCTTGATTGTTGGACCAATACTTGGTCCGATATGATTTATTTTTCCTAACATTGTCAGACCTCTGCTGCTCCAAAAAGCCCCTATAAATTTTTTCTTTTTTTTCAGGCTTTGCTTTTTTTTGTCAGGTTTAGTTTTTCAGTTAGGCCTTTAGGTTTCTTTATCTTTTTTTTTTTCCTCTAGGCTATCATTTTTTTTTTTTACCGGTTTATTGATGGACCTGTGCTTGGTTCTTTTTTTTTTTTTTTCTGAACCAAAGCTGGTACAACAATGCCCTGTAGATTTTTTTTTTTTGTTGTTGCCTTAAGCTTCTTTTGTCTTTTCTTTCTCAGCCTCTTACCGTTTTTTTTTTTTTTTTTCTAACATCTTCAGACCTGTGTTTGTTCCGACTAGAGACTTTTTTTTGGGAAGGGCTTTGCTTTTTTTGTCTGGTTTAGCTTCTTTTCTTATGCCCTTAGCTTTTTTTTTTTTGTCAAGCCTTTACCTTTTTTTTTTTTTTGTTAAAGATCATCGGACCTATGCTTTGTCCAACATGGGATGTTACCTGTTGACAAGCCCATTCCTGGGCTTCACCAGAGATGTGGCACGTGCACTGTTCCTGGGCTTCACCAGAGATGTGGCAGGTGCACTTAGGCTATCAAACTCCTTCCAGTAGTGGTCCTTCAGGAATAGTGGTGTAAAGCTGTTTAACTCTGAAAATGACTAAACAAATACATTATAAATAACGTTTTGATATAAAAATGCAGGAAAAGATGACCCTTATAAAGTTTAACTCTGAAAATGAAAATACAAGTACATTATAAATAACATTTTGATATAAAAATGCAGGAAAAGATGACCCTTATGAATGAGGGTACATTCTACTGTAGAATATATGTCTTCTTTAAGGGCACAATACTATCCATGAAAAGGACAATATCATCCATGATCTTGAAGAATTCATGAAGATTATCGGTTATAGCAACAGCATCTTGAAAAGGAAAGTGCTATAATATCCTTGGGGAAAAAAGAAAACCTTAACAGGAGAAAACATCCATTAATTAGTGTTGATCTCGTAGGGCTTCAAAAGAGAGGTGGCAGGTACATTCAGGGTATTACACTTCTTGTACTGGTGGTCTTTCTGTAGTAGTGGTGTAAAGCTGATTGACTCTGAAAAGGAATAGACAATTATAGAATACACTAAGTTTACTTGATTGTCGGACCTCTACTTGGTCCGACATAGAATTTATTTTTCCTAACATTGTCAGACCTCTGCTGCTCGAACAAGTCCCTATATTTTTTTTTTCAGGCTTTGCTTTGTTTGTCGGGTTTAGTTTTTTTTTGGGGGGGGCCTTTAGGTTTTCTTTATTTCTTTTTTTTGCTAGGCTATTTTAGTTGGGCCTTTTAAGTTTATTTTTCTTTTCTTATTTTGCTAGGCTATCCTTTTTTTTTTTTTTTTTTTTTTTACAGATTTATCGTTAGACCTGTGCTCGGTTCTTTTTTTTTTTTTGAACCTATGCTGGTCCAACAATGCCCTGTAGATTTTTTTATGTTGTTGCCTTTAGCTTTTTTCTTTTCTTTCTCAACCTTTTACTGCTTTTTTTTTTTAACATCTTTGGACCTGTGTTTGTTCCGACTAGGGACTTTTTTTGGAAGGGCTTTGCTTTTTTTTTTTGTCTGGTTTAGCTTCTTTTCTTATGCCCTTAGCTTTTTTTTTTGTCAAGCCTTTACCTTTTTTTTTTTTAAGATTGTCGGATCTGTGCTTGGTCCAACATGGGACATTACCTTTTGGCAAGCCCGTTCCTGGGCTTCACCAGAGATGTGGTAGGTGCACTCAGGCTATCAAACTCCTTGCAGTAGTGGTCCTTCAGGAATAGTGGTGTAAAGCTGTTTAACTCTGAAAATGAATATACAAGTACATTATAAATAATGTTTTGATATAAAAATGCAGGAAAAGATGACCCATATAAATGAGGGTAAATTCTATTGTAGAATATATGTCTTCTTGAAGGGCACAATACTATCCATGAAAAGGACAATATCATCCATGATCTTGAAGAATTCGTGAAGATTATCGGTTATAGCACTAGCATCTTGAAAAGGAAAGTGCTACAATATCCATGGGGAAAAAAGAAGAGTTAAACAGTTGAACATATCTATTACACCGTTACACCACATAGGCCCTCTCTGAAGCTTGGTTCTAATACATTTTTTATGAATTGTGTGTAAAGCCTCAGTGCTCTTGTGAACATTATCTAAATAGGTCAAATTATCCAATTAAAAAAAATAAAAGCAGCTATGCTCTCACAGTAATGTTGTTATACTCAAGAGGCAACGTCATTGTACTAATGTTTTATACTAAAGGAGCAACGTTATCATTCTAAAGGTATTATCATACTCAAGATGCAATGTTATCATACTAAAGAAATGTTATTGTACTCAAGAATCTATATTATCGTTCTAAAGAAATTTCATATTCAAGAAGCTACATTATCGTACTAAAGGAATGTTATCATACTCAAGAAGGTACATTATTGTACTAATGGACCTCGGGATAAATTATCATACTTATAGGGTGCTATATTACTGTAAAAAATTGGAGGTTATTTCATTCCATGAGGATTTTGAAAAGCCAAAGCACTAAGAATCTAAATTACTGTATTGTACTCTCTGGGACAACTTAACGCATTCAAGACTGTACATTTTTGTGCAATTGTAACTTGTGGTCCTTAAAAGGCCAAGTTGTCGCACCACAGAATTAAGTTATCAGACATTAGGGATACATCACTTTTAAGTTACACAAGTGTTTAATGTCACAGTGCCAACGAACATTAGGGATAACTTAAAGTTACTTAAGCATTCAAGTCACAGTGCTGACAGACATTAGAGATACATACTTAATTTACATGAGCATTCAAGTTACAGTGTCATCGACGAGTTTTTGTAAAAACACAATCTTCACCCAAGTTGTCGCAAGTGCTTACAACGGCAGTTACTGTATGCATGGATTATTCAATTATCGTACTCAAGAAGGCAATTATTGTACAGCAGGGATGAAAAAATCATTGTACATATGATAAAACCTCTCTTAAAGAATCATATCAGGAGCACAAGAATTTCTACATGAATGTCATAATTATAAAACTCCTTAAGAGACATGTGCATTAGACTTAGGTACACAGCAACCTCTTCCACCTTTCCTGTTCTCATTAGTGCCGATTAGCCGGTGACAACCTCTCTAAGGACCTTAGGGCTGATCAAATCCAAAGCCTCCCTCCTCCTCCACTCATTAAATACTTATAATCAAGTACCAAATGCGTCAAGAAATCAAGATATGTCTTTTAAAATGGTGTTGCTGTATTTGAACCACCAACTCTGATGTTTCCATTCTTCCCTTACATTATGTCATCACTGTTCTCTTCCTGCTATATTTTCCACTACCAATGCTGCTGTCATGTTATCATCTCTTCAACAGCCATTGTCATAACATTTCAAACCACCACTGCTTTTTTCATGTCTCCTCTTCAATCACCTCTGGTCTTGTCATGTCTCCACTTCAATCACCTCTGGTCTTGTCATGTCTCCTCTTCAATCACCTCTGGTCTTGTCATGTCTCCTCTTCAATCACCTCTGGTCTTCTTGTCACGTCTCTTCTTCAATCACCTCTGGTCTTGTCATGTCTCCTCTTCAATCACCTCTGGTCTTCTTGTCACGTCTCTTGTTCAATCACCATTGTTCTCATGTCTCCTCTTCAATCACCTCTGGTCTTGCCATGTCTCCTCTTCAATCACCTCTGGTCTTGCCATGTCTCCTCTTCAATCACCTCTGGTCTTGCCATGTCTCCTCTTCAATCACCTCTGGTCTTGCCTTGTCTCCTCTTCAATCACCTCTGGTCTTGTCATGTCTCCTCTTCAATCACCTCTGGTCTTGCCATGTCTCCTCTTCAATCACCTCTGGTCTTGCCATGTCTCCTCTTCAATCACCTCTGGTCTTGCCATGTCTCCTCTTCAATCACCTCTGGTCTTGCCATGTCTCCTCTTCAATCACCTCTGGTCTTGCCATGTCTCCTCTTCAATCACCTCTGGTCTTGCCATGTCTCCTCTTCAATCACCTCTGGTCTTGTCATGTCTCCTCTTCAATCACCTCTGGTCTTGCCATGTCTCCTTCAATCACCTCTGGTCTTGCCATGTCTCCTCTTCAATCACCACTGTTCTCATGTCTCCTCTTCAATCACCAATATTCTCATATCTCCTCTTCAATCACCACTTTCCTCGTCTCCTCTTCAATATCTCCTCTTCAATCATCACTGTTCTCGTCTCCTCTTCAATCATAATTGTTCTAATGTCTCCTTTTCAATCACCACTATTCTCAATTGTTCTCATGTCTCCTCTTCAATCACCACTGATCTCATGTCTCCTCTTCAATCACCACTGATCTCATGTCTCCTCTTCAATCACCACTGATCTCATGTCTCCTCTTCAATCACCATTGTTCTCATGTCTCCTCTTCAATCACAACTGTTCTTCTCATGTCTCCTCTTCAATCACCTCTGGTCTTGTCATATCTCCTCTTCAATCATCATTGTTCTCATGTCTCCTCTTCAATCACCACTGTTCTTATCATGTCTCCTCTTCAATCACCACTGTTCTTATCACGTCTCCTCTTCAATCACAATCATTCTCGTCTCCTCTCCAATCACCATTGTTGTTCTCGTCTTCTCTTCAACAACTGCTGTTCTTGATGTTATTATTCTTTCTACTGTTCTTGATGTTATGATTTCTTTCATCTTTGTTCCTTCCATGTCGCACCTTCCTCTTCTCATTCGAGGTGGCTCCTCCCTCATTCACTTTATATCAGTCCTTTTCACATTTCTTCCACAAAAACATTGCATCATTCAGTTCTTACCTGTTTCATTTAATCGTGTCATTTCATCTACTTGTCTACCGTCTTCTGTACGTACCTTCTATCCTCTTTTATATGTGTATTTACTTATTTTGTATATATTCATTTTCTTTGAAATCCTTTCTCCAACTATAGGCTTTCTTAGGGTTTTCTCTTCACACTTGCTGTCATGATTCTTTTTTTCTTTACGTGTCTTACTCCGTCACATTAGAGCGACAGTTATCGTACGCCTGATGGTTCTTGCCTGTTGCCATTAGCGGGCAGCGACCTTGCTGCCAGTCATCCCAAACTGTTATATCGCACAGCAGCAGAGCCGAAAGCGGACGGACGGTGTTTGATGTAGATCTTCTTGTCTTTCTTTTGCGATATCGGGCTGCTGCTTTTCGTCCTACTGGAATATTTAAGTCCATTCTCTTCTTGTCTTCTTTCCCACCATCTCTTTGTTTCCTTCCCATCTGCACTTTCATATCATCTCTGTATTCTTATCAATTATTTCATGTTCTTCCCTACTCTCCATCATCCTTTTTCGTCTGTCCACCTTCACATTTTTCTTCCTTTCTTTCCTGCCTCCTTTTATCCAATTCCTCTGTCCTTAAGTCACTTTCCCCCGGGCATCTTTCTCTCCTCTTCTGCCTTCTCCTGTTCTTCCAAGTACCTCTTTTCTGTTCTGTTTCATCTTCCCTGTTCTCCAAAGGTCGTTTCCTCTTCTTGATATTCATCATGTCGTCATGAGTCCCTGGCCATCGTTTCAACCTACCAAAAAGCACACCACCACCACCTCATCATCATCATCATCACAATATACGTCATCGTCTAACACCATCTGTCAACATCGTCCGAGTTTACATGTCAGTCTAGGGTTCTCCTGGCTTCGTCTTGCCCATGTCAGTCTTGGGTTCTCCTGGGCTTCGTCTTGCCCATGTCAGTCTAGGGTTCTCCTGGCTTCGTCTTGCCCATGTCAGTCTTGGGTTCTCCTGGCTTCGTCTTGCCCATGTCAGTCTAGGGTTCTCCTGGCTTCGTCTTGCCCATGTCAGTCTAGGGTTCTCCTGGCTTCGTCTTGCCCATGTCAGTCTAGGGTTCTCCTGGCTTCGTCTTGCCCATGTCAGTCTAGGGTTCTCCTGGCTTCGTCTTGCCCATGTCAGTCTTGGGTTCTCCTGGGCTTCGTCTTGCCCATGTCAGTCTAGGGTTCTCCTGGGCTTCGTCTTGCCCATGTCAGTCTAGGGTTCTCCTGGCTTCGTCTTGCCCATGTCAGTCTAGGGTTCTCCTGGCTTCGTCTTGCCCATGTCAGTCTAGGGTTCTCCTGGCTTCGTCTTGCCCCTTAATCAAATCCTGTTAGGCTCTATCCCCCCCCCCCCCCCAGGACGTGGTACAGCCACACATCAAATCACAAAGGAAAAAAAACGGTGAAAAAAAACCATTTGAGAGAGAGAGAGAGAGAGAGAGAGAGAGAGAGAGAGAGAGAGAGAGAGAGAGAGAGAGAGGGGGGGGGGGGGGGGGGGCCTGGGTTGCATGCACCGGTGACAAGCCACAAAATATTGATCATCCACATTAAAGCGCATATTATATAACCTTGAGCTGGGCGGTGACTTGTCATTTGACGTAGAAATAAAGTGATACACACGTCCGTCCTGCACACATACTGTATCGACGTAAAAAAAAACCTTTGACAGGATACGTGCGGATCCTGCTATGACGTATCTAGGGAAACTTAAAAGTCTTTTCTCGCCTATTGAACAATCATACGCACAGAAGAGGCTAGAGATAAAAACTGCCACTTGATTACTACACTCGTAGTAAACAATGAAGCAGCAGCAGTGTTTCTACATTTACTTAATAGTAATGCATGCTTCGGGAAACGTTTACTTTGATGCTACCTTCTCCTCCTCCTCCTCTTCTGCCTTGATGCTGGGAACACACAGCTCCCAACTTCAGTGACGGAGAGGAGCAGCCCACAATACAGGGTTGTCTAACTTAAGGAGTTCATCCTAAATTCGTGTTTACCCATCTGTCTTTAATGATTCTCTGTCATCTCTATATATTACAGTGACCGACTGACTTGGCATAGGCAAACCATGACAAAGTCATCTCGGGAGTTCACAGGAACTGATTCTGAAGGTCAGAAAGGTTATATGGGAAGAAGGAAAGACTAAAGGAGAAAGAGAATTCCAAAAGATTATCAGTGATAAACTGGAACTATCACAAAACTTTGTCATTTTGATTGCGCTCTGTAATACACTATAACATTTCCATTTTGTTTCGTGGGTTTTTATTTTGGGTTGGTACCTTCTGGTTCAATTCGAAGGACTTCGTATGCATTTCTTATTTCCGCATTGTGAGGCTTTAAATCAAAGACCCCGTTTGTTTAAAATTCCCTTCTATTCGCTCCCAGGCACATACGACCATCCTTCTACGGTACAATTTCAATTGTTTCGACCTTTCACGATAAACTCATAATACAACTTCCTTTCCCACACTTTCCCTCGCCCTTTCAATGTTCTCGTCCACACATGAGGATTGTTTGGCAGACTTGATTTGATTTGGTGGTGTAATGGCGCCTGACCTTATCAGAAATACCACAACAGATGTCAGTAGCATTCTCCAGCACAGCAAGTTACATGTACTATGTCGCCTGCGTGTCGTAGAAGGCGACTAAAAGGGGGAGGGAGCGAGGGGCTGGAAATCCTCCCCTCACGTTTTGAGTTTTCCTAAAGAAATAGCGAATATGTATCAATGGCGAATATATATATATATATATATATATATATATATATATATATATATATATATATATATATATGTTACTTGCGGATTATATACATACATATATCATGATGCACACACACACACACACACTGAAAGATGTTCATCCTTGGTGAACTACTCAGTTTAAAGCTTAAGAAAAATACCTGAACATTCAATTCAGTTTTCCTGTAATTTTTTTTTCTTTCTTTTCAAACTGGTGACCACATATCACAGCTGAGTATCAAACTGTGTATGTATGTTTGGAAGATAACCCCAATGTTCACACGTGTTTAACTACGGCATCAACGAATTCCCTGTTAATTCTACTTTACCAAATGCCGAGAGAGAGAGAGAGAGAGAGAGAGAGAGAGAGAGAGAGAGAGAGAGAGAGAGAGAGAGAGAGAGAGAGAGAGAGAGAGAGCGAGAGAGAGAGAGAGAGCGAGAGAGAGAGAGAGAGAGAGCAATGTTGCAGGGCGAGCTACAAGTTGGCAGGGCAAGGCTATGCCAGGCCTGATAACGTCCACCTGAAATAACCCAAGACACGTAGGACGGCGCCCCTGCCACACCGTGTGGTCGTGGTCCCTGCCACACCGTGTGGTCGTGGTCCCTGCCACACCACCACACTGTTTGCAACTACCCCCCCCCCCCCCCACCACCACGACCCACATTGAGAGAGAGAGAGAGAGAGAGAGAGAGAGAGAGAGAGAGAGAGAGAGAGAGAGAGAGAGAGAGAGAGGCGTGATGATTTTCACTCGTGGACTGAGAATTCTGTCCTTGAAATCTTAAAAGTAATTTGGGACCGACCTTTACCAAGGAGAAAATTCATCATAAAACTGTAATTGACTATATATATATATATATATATATATATATATATATATATATATATATATATATATATATATATATATATTTTATATATATGTCTTTTTTCCAAAAGGAACAGAGAAGGGGGCCAGGTGAGGATATTCCCTCAAAGGCCCAGTCCTCTGTTCTTAACGCTACCTCGCTAACGCGGGAAATGGCGAATAGTTTGAAAGAAGAAAAGAAATATAAGTGTTACTTAAGACAGGAAGGATCGGAAATAACCACAATAGCAGATGACTTGGTCTAAAAATGATCAATTACGAAGCACATACGAAGATGGGAGAAAGGGATTCTTAAATTAAGGGGGGACGAAACCAAAAAGAGATATTAAGAACAGACGAACATCAAAATTCAATTACCACAAGTAATTTGCAATAAAACAACAATTAGCAGAGGGGAAGGACGACCAACGAAGGGTGAGGACAGTGGATAGGTATGGAGGGACTGGTCGAGTGGAGGATAGTGGAGATGGATGGATGGATAGTTGATGTAAAAATGCAGTGATGAGGAAGTAGGTAAGGGCGTTGGAACCAACTGGCCTCACTCCAAATACCCCGAGATTAGCCTATGTCGATTTCCAAGGTCAAATATTGTTTTATTCCCAAAAAAAATTTAAAACATTCCATTTTAAATACACAGAGGCAGGTGAATGACCCATAACAGTGTGTTCGTGGTCAATGACCCCGAAGTGTTAAATTCTTGAGCACGACGGTATACGACCCTTGAACACGACGGTATACGACCCTTGACCACGACGGTATACGACCCTTGAGCACGACGGTATACGACCCTTGAACACGACGGTATACGACCCTTGAGCACGACGGTATACGACCCTTGAACACGACGGTATACGACCCTTGAACACGACGGTATACGACCCTTGAACACGACGGTACGATCCTAACCCGCACCAAGTTAGTAAATCCATTTTGGTCAACCAGGAAGACCTGTATATTATTAGGTAAATTACTTAAGTTATAAACTGGACGAGACTTTCAGTTGAACCTGCCAAGGGACGGTGATAAAATATACTTTCCAAAAAGGCAATACGTCTTGATCTACGAGTAAACAAGTTCCAGAACTAAGGCAACATCTTTTGATTTACCCGTAAATAAGATGCATTGGTCCCAGAGCTCCATACGATAGAGAAAAGGATTAAATTGGATTAAAAGAAGTTTCAGAATACTTCTATAAAGGCGTTTGAGAAGATTTCTCACAAGTGTCCCACATATATATTCGTTCCCGGAGGCGCCAAGTTAACAGATGAAACTCTTTTAAAATTTGAAGCGGCAGTTTGGACTGTCTATCCAGGAAGTTTGGAAACGATAAAAACCCAGCTTTTGCTGTTCCTGGAGACGACATACTTAATTCAGGGAAGGTAAGGTCATGTGAAAAGATTTACGAGAGAGAGAGAGAGAGAGAGAGAGAGAGAGAGAGAGAGAGAGAGAGAGAGAGAGAGAGAGAGAGAGAGTGTTACTATCCTCCAATACAATGTACAGGAGGTTGACGAACCCACAACTGGGATCGTATGGGACTTTTTTTTTGACTGGGATCCAAACCCCATCACCAACAGATGCATTCCATTGTCCCACACACCCCGTCTACACTTGGCTCCTCCTCCACTACTGGTTATGATCGACCAGGATACATGTCCTCCATTCACGACTCTTATACTGGGTTCGAACCTTCGGGGTATGATAAGTCTGGCCTTTGATCTGACCTTTTAAAGGGCCCTTATCAAAGGCCAGTCACCATCCCTCTGTGTCATCCCGTCCTGCTAGCTAAAAGTCGCGCAGTCGCTCGGTAACAAGTGGTATTCTACCACAAATGTTAAGTTCATGACGAAGATGGTGTTTATATATCAAATACAAACGCTTTGATTTATATAAATGTGAAGGCGGGAACCTTGTCAGTACAATGAGGTGGTCGGGGGAGGCCAGAACGTGTGTGTGAGGAGGAGGAGGAGGAGGAGGAGGAGGAGGGTTTAGAGGAGGAGGGCTTGAGGAGGAGGAGGAGGGCTGGAGGAGGAGGAGGAGGGCTTGGGGAGGGTGTGAGGAGGAGGAGGAGGAGGAGGGTGTGAGAATGAAGCAGGACAACGCCAATGATCCGGGGATCTCCACTCCAGTGGGTCTGGGCTGCCCCAAGTGAGTGAGCGCGAGTGCTCAAGAGATAGATCACCGTCTCTCTCTCTCTCCCTCCCACAATACCACCGCCACCCTCGCTTGGGTGATCAACAGGGGGTTACGTGATGGCTAGGCAGCGGTTCTCCACCTCAGTGGCTGTCAGGTGTTTCCTTTGGCCCCCAACAACAAAAAGGCAGCTGTCTTAACTCTCCCCACAAGGCAGGTGTCTTTCTTCACTTTGTACATCAACCTGAGGGCAGCTGGCTTGCATCCCACACACACACACACACACACCTACCATCTCCTCGTCTCGTACCTGCATCATGTAATCATGTTCATTGTGACCCTACGTCTCTGCTGTGGATGGTGGGTTGCTGCTCGACCACTCAAAGTCTTCTGGCAGTATGTGTACGTCAGTACCCACCTACCTACCTCCGCCGCCAGTACCTGCCTACCTACGCCCGTCCGTCCGTCCACCTCAGCCACTTTCCTCCCGTTACATCGCTCTTCAAAACCCACCACCATCGCCACCACCACAACCACAAGCTTGGATTCAACAGACTCACTCACCCTTCACTCACTCTCTCTCTCTCTCTCTCTCTCTCTCTCTCTCTCTCTCTCTCTCAGCCCTGAGGGAGTATTCAGTGATATACATCTCATTGAGAGAGAGAGAGAGAGAGAGAGAGAGAGAGAGAGAGAGAGAGAGAGAGAGAGAGAGAGAGAGAGAGGCTAAGGTAAATATTGACGTCTCTCTCTCTCTGCAATGTGTCTCAATAGTTCCTAATCGATTCATTATGAATTTGGTCTTCATTCTACTCTGGCTCTATGTACAAGAGGCAGAAAATCATGGTGCAGAGGAAAATGTCTTCTATGATAAGTTAATGCGAGCCTGATGAGTGATGAGGACTGTAAGACCATACAACTCATGGTGGCTGTGGTCGTAGGTGGAACAGGTCGAGGTCGTAGGAGGAACAGGTCGTGGTCGTAGGTGGAACAGGTCGCTGTGGTCGTAGGTGGAACGGGTCACTGTGGTCGTTGGTGGAACAGGTCGCTGTGGTCGTACGTGAAACAGGTCGCTGTGGTCGTACGTGAAACAGGTCGTGGTCGTACGTGAAACAGGTCGCTGTGGTCGTAAGTGGAACAGGTCGTGGTTGTAACTAATCATAAACCAGGTTGCTTGTGGTCGTCATAGCTGCTATTGACGACCTCTTAAGTGGTCATAACTGGGGGAAGAAGGTTCGCGGGTCGTCGTCCCGGTCGTAGTGGAAGATGTTGGGTCACGGGGGGTGAGGGGAGGGGTCGTCGTTTAAAAAGAAAAAAAGTTGGTAGTGATCGCTGGTCATGACTGTAGCGACCAGGGTCGTCATGGGAGGTCAAGGTCAAGAGTAGGGTCGTCGTGACCTGGGTCATTCACGTCTGTGGGGGCAAGTCAGTCACTATACTGTTACATACACAAGATCGGGGTCGTCTGTGGTGGCAGGTCAGTCACTATACTGTTACATACACAAGATCAGGGTCGTCTGTGGGGGCAGGTCACTCGCTATACTGTTACATACACAAGGTATTTCCAACCTTCCTCCACCGGGCCAGTGTGGCTGGCGTGTGGCACGAGACGCGCCCATTGTGGCCAGCAGCTGGGGCGTGCCCGGAGCTCGGGTGTATACAGGAGAGATGATGATGCCCAGCCACTAGACTCACATGCGATACTCTCTCTCCTATCTTTTCCCCCTCTCCGTCTTTAAGCGCTCTCTCTCTCTCTCTCTCTCTCTCTCTCTCTCTCTCTCTCTCTCTCTCTCTCTCTCTCTCTCTCTCTCTCTCTCCGTCTTTCATCCCACTGAGCTCCCTTGCCTTACAATCCGAAACTGTCTCACTCACTCACACACACACACACACCGCCCATCCCTACATGGCAAGCTACAGCGGGTCTACAATGGGATTTGTAACGTCTACGTTAGGTAGGAGCGAGGGTGTGTGTGTGTGTGTGTGTGTGTGTGTCCCGGGCAACCCACCCATGCATGACACAGGCTGGCCCATTTCACAAAGAGGACCAAGCCCATTCAACGAGAGGACCGACCTCCCAAGCCCATTAACAACGAGTACAGAACAGTGGCGTCCGTTGTTGTGGTGGCGGCGCCATATTCATAGGTGACACGTCAGACAGAAGCCACACGGAGATAAAACACAGAAGCCACACGGAGATGAACACCCGCCCTGTGGAACCCCTGCTGACTGCTCACCCATCACAGTATAACAACCTCATCTGCTACGTCACGAAATGATATAACTTGTATAACAAGAGATGATGATATATATATACACAACCTTGTATGATAATATAACAAGAGATGATGATATATATACATACAACCTTGTATGATAATATAACAAGAGATGATGATATATATACATACAACCTTGTATGATAATATAACATAAGTTAATGATATACCCAATCTTGCATGATAATATAACAAGAGATGATATATCCACCAATGTACGAGAAGGTTTTAAGAATAATCAGGTCTTGTGCATACAATCAGGTGTGTAATACCACATCGGCTCACCAGTCACACACAACGGTGGGGGTGTATCCTTGTGTGTGGTCAGATAATGCCAAGCCACCAGCTCTCGGACCCTCGTACACTTGTGTGTGTGGGGGTGGTAGGTCGTCTGCACCCCCCCCCCCCCAGGTGGACCCCAGGTCGTCGGGATAACCACACGACCTCAGATGGTTTTAAGGGTTTAGGGGGTCAAATTAAACCTGGGGGTCTGGTGGAGCAGCGGACTTGCTCAGCCTCGGGGAGGTTTTACAAGTTACAAAATGTTTTTTACACCTGGGATAGAGCAAGTGTTTTTCTTTTTCTTTTTCCACCGGTAAACGATGGACAGGTGGGGGGGAGGTGATGGAATGGACCGGTGGGGGACGCGATGGAAGGGACAGGAGGGGGACGCGATGGAATGGACATGAGGGGGACGCGATGGAATGGACAGGAGGGGGACGCGATGGAATGGACAGGAGGGGGACGCGATGGAATGGACAGGAGGGGGACGCGATGGAATGGACAGGAGGGGGACGCGATGGAATGGACAGGTGGGGGACGCGATGGAATGGACAGGTGGGGGAGGTGATGGAATGGACAGGAGGGGGAGGCGATGGAATGGACAGGAGGAGATTACCTAAGTCGGGGACCAGCAAAAGGGGATGTGTTGGAACAGACGGGTGGAATGGGTTCCGTTTTAAATGACTCAGAGAGAGAGAGAGAGAGAGAGAGAGAGAGAGAGAGAGAGAGAGAGAGAGAGAGAGAGAGAGAGAGAGAGAGAGCGTGCATGCGTGCGTGCGCGTGTTATCACTTCCCGCCCACTAGTTCCCGCATTGTCAGCACCAACTCCCAGGTCGTCAGCAGCGTCAGTCACCATGACGCAAGCCGACCAAAACAAACAGTTTGACACACACACACACACACACCAGGACACACGGTAAACTGCCCTTACACACACACACACACAACACAAACACACACCAGGACACACGGTAAACTGCCCTTACACACACACACACAC
This sequence comes from Panulirus ornatus, assembly GCF_036320965.1. NCBI lineage: Eukaryota > Metazoa > Arthropoda > Malacostraca > Decapoda > Palinuridae > Panulirus > Panulirus ornatus. The sequence continues at coordinate 3,529,943 of NC_092295.1, forward strand.
ACACATACACCAGGACACACGGTAAACTGCCCTTACACACACACACACACGACAGGACACACGGTAAACAACCCATTACACACTGTCAACACACATCAGAAGTTTACAAACTGCCCTCATAGAAATAATCATCTCTTTTTCACAAGGTTATCGAGTTGTTAAGTTGTAATGGCCATGATTGTGGACACACTAAGGGTCATGGAGGATGGGGGGGTCACTGCCCTCACCAGTCTGTAAGGGTCAATATATTGTCTCATTTAACATTCCGGTACTTATATCACTCTACTGTTTATATATACTTAAATCACTCTACTGTTTATATATAAGGTAATGACCCGACCAGCAACATAAGACTTAGCTTTTCTGAATATGTGTGAGGCTTCATCAGCCTTGTATAGAACTCATTCATATATATATATATATATATATATATATATATATATGGACAATCGCATGTTTACCAAATGGCGTCCTAGCTTCGTCTCTTCGATGTATATCAACTGACTGTTATATTTCTCTCTTGTGTCTCCCCTGATGATGTGATTCTGACACGAAAGTGCACTTGGGAACTTATCGTGTTTCATTTTCCCCCGTGGACTTATAGGAATTATATATATTATAAAATCAAGTTTGTTGTGTGCTTGTAATGTTTTATCCAGGATACAGCATACGACTTGATGTATAGTGATAAGCTAAATGTGGCTTGATTGTGTATATAGTGATAAAACAGGTTGCAACTTGCGACGAGGTTATAAAGTTATGATAAAAAAAAGGTTAATGAACAGCAAAGCTGTTGGTCAGAGAGAGAGAGAGAGAGAGAGAGAGAGAGAGAGAGAGAGAGAGAGAGAGAGAGAGAGAGAATGGTTTCTTAGTGCCTGCCATTGTGGCCATGATGTAGGGTTCTCAGATGAACTCCACAGAGACAAGATATATAGGGTCCTCACAACTCACAACATACCTCACACAACACCTCACAAGTGAGGGGCGCCCCGTAAGAGCCCAAGTTTATTATATAACCCGGCGCAGGCGCAGGCGGGGGAGTAAATCGTGGGCCCTCCTGACGGAGCCACACACCATCGTGGGCCCTCCTGACGGAGCCACACACCATCGTGGGCCCTCCTGACGGAGCCACACACCATCGTGGGCCCTCCTGACGGAGCCACACACCATCGTGGGCCCTCCTGACGGAGCCACACACCATCGTGGGCCCTCCTGACGGAGCCACACACCATCGTGGGCCCTCCTGACGGAGCCACACACCATCGTGGGCCCTCCTGACGGAGCCACACACCATCGTGGGCCCTCCTGACGGAGCCACACACCATCGTGGGCCCTCCTGACGGAGCCACACACCATCGTGGGCCCTCCTGACGGAGCCACACACCATCGTGGGCCCTCCTGACGGAGCCACACACCATCGTGGGCCCTCCTGACGGAGCCACACACCATCGTGGGCCCTCCTGACGGAGCCACACACCATCGTGGGCCCTCCTGACGGAGCCACACACCATCGTGGGCCCTCCTGACGGAGCCACACACCATCGTGGGCCCTCCTGACGGAGCCACACACCATCGTGGGCCCTCCTGACGGAGCCACACACCATCGTGGGCCCTCCTGACGGAGCCACACACCATCGTGGGCCCTCCTGACGGAGCCACACACCATCGTGGGCCCTCCTGACGGAGCCACACACCATCGTGGGCCCTCCTGACGGAGCCACACACCATCGTGGGCCCTCCTGACGGAGCCACACACCATCGTGGGCCCTCCTGACGGAGCCACACACCATCGTGGGCCCTCCTGACGGAGCCACACACCATCGTGGGCCCTCCTGACGGAGCCACACACCATCGTGGGCCCTCCTGACGGAGCCACACACCATCGTGGGCCCTCCTGACGGAGCCACACACCATCGTGGGCCCTCCTGACGGAGCCACACACCATCGTGGGCCCTCCTGACGGAGCCACACACCATCGTGGGCCCTCCTGACGGAGCCACACACCATCGTGGGCCCTCCTGACGGAGCCACACACCATCGTGGGCCCTCCTGACGGAGCCACACACCATCGTGGGCCCTCCTGACGGAGCCACACACCATCGTGGGCCCTCCTGACGGAGCCACACACCATCGTGGGCCCTCCTGACGGAGCCACACACCATCGTGGGCCCTCCTGACGGAGCCACACACCATCGTGGCCCTCCTGCTGACGGAGCCACACACCATCGTGGCCCTCCTGCTGACGGAGCCACACACCATCGTGGGCCCTCCTGACGGAGCCACACACCATCGTGGCCCTCCTGCTGACGGAGCCACACACCATCGTGGCCCTCCTGCTGACGGAGCCACACACCATCGTGGGCCCTCCTGACGGAGCCACACACCATCGTGGGCCCTCCTGACGGAGCCACACACCATCGTGGCCCTCCTGCTGACGGAGCCACACACCATCGTGGGCCCTCCTGACGGAGCCACACACCATCGTGGGCCCTCCTGACGGAGCCACACACCATCGTGGGCCCTCCTGACGGAGCCACACACCATCGTGGGCCCTCCTGACGGAGCCACACACCATCGTGGGCCCTCCTGACGGAGCCACACACCATCGTGGGCCCTCCTGACGGAGCCACACACCATCGTGGGCCCTCCTGACGGAGCCACACACCATCGTGGGCCCTCCTGACGGAGCCACACACCATCGTGGGCCCTCCTGACGGAGCCACACACCATCGTGGGCCCTCCTGACGGAGCCACACACCATCGTGGGCCCTCCTGACGGAGCCACACACCATCGTGGGCCCTCCTGACGGAGCCACACACCATCGTGGGCCCTCCTGACGGAGCCACACACCATCGTGGGCCCTCCTGACGGAGCCACACACCATCGTGGCCCTCCTGCTGACGGAGCCACACACCATCGTGGCCCTCCTGCTGACGGAGCCACACACCATCGTGGGCCCTCCTGACGGAGCCACACACCATCGTGGCCCTCCTGCTGACGGAGCCACACACCATCGTGGGCCCTCCTGACGGAGCCACACACCATCGTGGGCCCTCCTGACGGAGCCACACACCATCGTGGGCCCTCCTGACGGAGCCACACACCATCGTGGGCCCTCCTGACGGAGCCACACACCATCGTGGGCCCTCCTGACGGAGCCACACACCATCGTGGGCCCTCCTGACGGAGCCACACACCATCGTGGGCCCTCCTGACGGAGCCACACACCATCGTGGGCCCTCCTGACGGAGCCACACACCATCGTGGGCCCTCCTGACGGAGCCACACACCATCGTGGCCCTCCTGCTGACGGAGCCACACACCATCGTGGGCCCTCCTGACGGAGCCACACACCATCGTGGGCCCTCCTGACGGAGCCACACACCATCGTGGGCCCTCCTGACGGAGCCACACACCATCGTGGGCCCTCCTGACGGAGCCACACACCATCGTGGGCCCTCCTGACGGAGCCACACACCATCGTGGGCCCTCCTGACGGAGCCACACACCATCGTGGGCCCTCCTGACGGAGCCACACACCATCGTGGGCCCTCCTGACGGAGCCACACACCATCGTGGGCCCTCCTGACGGAGCCACACACCATCGTGGGCCCTCCTGACGGAGCCACACACCATCGTGGGCCCTCCTGACGGAGCCACACACCATCGTGGGCCCTCCTGACGGAGCCACACACCATCGTGGGCCCTCCTGACGGAGCCACACACCATCGTGGGCCCTCCTGACGGAGCCACACACCATCGTGGGCCCTCCTGACGGAGCCACACACCATCGTGGGCCCTCCTGACGGAGCCACACACCATCGTGGCCCTCCTGCTGACGGAGCCACACACCATCGTGGGCCCTCCTGACGGAGCCACACACCATCGTGGGCCCTCCTGACGGAGCCACACACCATCGTGGCCCTCCTGCTGACGGAGCCACACACCATCGTGGGCCCTCCTGACGGAGCCACACACCATCGTGGGCCCTCCTGACGGAGCCACACACCATCGTGGGCCCTCCTGACGGAGCCACACACCATCGTGGGCCCTCCTGACGGAGCCACACACCATCGTGGGCCCTCCTGACGGAGCCACACACCATCGTGGGCCCTCCTGACGGAGCCACACACCATCGTGGGCCCTCCTGACGGAGCCACACACCATCGTGGCCCTCCTGCTGACGGAGCCACACACCATCGTGGGCCCTCCTGACGGAGCCACACACCATCGTGGGCCCTCCTGACGGAGCCACACACCATCGTGGGCCCTCCTGACGGAGCCACACACCATCGTGGGCCCTCCTGACGGAGCCACACACCATCGTGGCCCTCCTGCTGACGGAGCCACACACCATCGTGGCCCTCCTGCTGACGGAGCCACACACCATCGTGGGCCCTCCTGACGGAGCCACACACCATCGTGGGCCCTCCTGACGGAGCCACACACCATCGTGGCCCGTAAGAGCCCAAGTTTATTATATAACCCGGCGCAGGCGCAGGCGGGGGAGTAATGGCCAGAGAAGATGGGATTTGGTTGCGACGCCTTCCATCATAACCACTTACCCACCCAGGTGGGCCAAGTGTACCAGACCCACCCACGACCCACGACCCACCAGGTGCGCCCCCACCCACCCACCCCAGGACGTAAACAAATACTGAATATGCTCAAGAGGACGTGATGGTGGAGGAGGAGGAGGAGGAGTCTGACCTGCAACACACCACACCAACACAAAACTGCACACAAGCACGACCATCACGGAGAGGGAGGGAGGGAGAGAGAGAGAGAGAGAGAGAGAGAGAGAGAGAGAGAGAGAGAGAGAGAGAGAGAGAGACAGACAGAGAGAGAGAGAGAGTGTGTGTGTTGACGAGTCGTGGACAGTAAACCAGACGAGATGTAAATGTCAGGGGAGGTACTAAGGCGAGTCAGCAGTGTGTGTGTGTGTGTGTGTGTGTGTGTGTGTGTGTGTGAGAGAGAGAGAGAGAGAGAGAGAGAGAGAGAGAGAGAGAGAGAGAGAGAGACATAAGGCTGACCAGCTGCTCCTCCTTCTGACGGGGGCAACACAACCAAAATGACTGGGGTCAAGTGAGGGAGGGAAGGGTTGTTTATAGACAAGATCCTCCTGTGCCTGGGGTAAAAAGGCAAAGGCCAGGCCAGGCAAAAGCCTTTTAGAACACCAGGAACAGCTAGGGGGGGGGGGGGGGGCGCTTACACACTAGCATAGCCACACAAGCAGGCACACACACATAGCCACACAAGCAGGCGCATACACACACACACAAGAGGCGTACCACAACAGACGAACCAAACCTTTTAGCGAGGACCATTTTGCGAGTGAAGGGCTGGGTCTCTAACACCCCAAGTGAGCTGAGCCAGACAACCTCACACACCGCCGGGACACACGATGGTGGTGGAGCGCTAACCTCCCCCCCCCCCCCCCGGCAACAGCCAATGAGGACGCCCCTTGAGGTATCTACTTTCCCAACTGGCCACTACTCAGGCAGTAACACAACAGGATCTGTGAGGCACCTTTCCCTTAACCTGGTCACTCCTGCAGGAGTTACAGGATAGTGTGAGGTACCTTTCTTGCCACCTGGTCACTCCTGCGGGAGTTACAGGATCGTGTGAGGTACCTTTCTTGCCACCTGGTCACTCCTGCAGGAGTTACAGGATCGTGTGAGGTACCTTTCTTGCCGCCTGGTCACTCCTGCAGGAGTTACAGGATCGTGTGAGGTACCTTTCTTGCCACCTGGTCACTCCTGCAGGAGTTACAGGATAGTGTGAGGTACCTTTCTTGCCACCTGGTCACTCCTGCGGGAGTTACAGGATAGTGTGAGGTACCTTTCTTGCCACCTAGTCACTCCTGCAGGAGTTACAGGATCGTGTGAGGTACCTTTCTTGCCGCCTGGTCACTCCTGCAGGAGTTACAGGATCGTGTGAGGTACCTTTCTTGCCACCTGGTCACTCCTGCAGGAGTTACAGGATAGTGTGAGGTACCTTTCTTGCCACCTGGTCACTCCTGCATCCCTCAATTGGCCACTCTTCCTGGAGTTACACAGCATGTGTGCCACTCCCGCCTCACTCTAGGATGCGTGTCGTACCTCCCACCTCACTCTAGGATGCGTGTCGTACCTCCCACCTCACTCTAGGATGCGTGTCGTACCTCCCACCTCACTCTAGGATGCGTGTCGTACCTCCCACCTCACTCTAGGATGCGTGTCGTACGTCCCGCCTCACTCTAGGATGCGTGTCGTACGTCCCGCCTCACTCTAGGATGCGTGTCGTACGTCCCGCCTCACTCTAGGATGCGTGTCGTACGTCCCGCCTCACTCTAGGATGCGTGTCGTACCTCCCACCTCACTCTAGAATGCGTGTCGTACCTCCCACCTCACTCTAGGATGCGTGTCGTACGTCCCCAACCTGGCCCACTCCCTCCCACGTTCTGAGTCACATGGAAAGCTGCAGGTGGGAGCCACATTTCAACACGACGTTCCCACGACGTAAACACGACGTTCCCACGACGTAAACACGACGTTCCCACGACGTAAACATGATACTGGTCAAGAGAAACCCGAAGGTTCTCCTCCTCCACGAACGCGTCAGACGGGAGCCCGGCCCTCTCACAGGTGATTGTGGCTCCTCCTGCTGCTGACGGAGCCACACACCATCGTGGGCCCTCCTGACGGAGCCACACACCATCGTGGGCCCTCCTGCTGACGGAGCCACACACCATCGTGGGCCCTCCTCCTGACGGAGCCACACACCAACGTGGCTCCTCCTGCTGACGGAGCCACACACCATCGTGGCCCCTGCTGACGGTGCCACACACCATCGTGGCCCCTGCTGACGGCTGCGTCAGACACGGACGTGGCCCACGTCTGACATGATGCCAGCCACCGTCTGTATCAAGACACGTTGGCAACACCAGGTCAGGTGACCACGGTCGCAGGTCCACGTCTGACCTACGACAGACACACAAGGTCGCAACTCCGGCCAAACATGTAGTGATGATCATCAAACATATCTTCATCTAACATCAACAAACATGTAGTGATGATCATCAAACATATCTTCATCTAACATCAACAAACATGTAGTGATGATCATCAAACATATCTTCATCTCACATCAACAAACATCTACATTTCCCCCGTGATCATGTCTATATAGAATGATATAACACACGGTCAATATCAAAGGTACAGAAAGGTCATCATAACTATTGTAAATATTAGGATAAAGTAATTATCGTGAAGAGATTAAAGGTCATTCAACCAAAATGACTTTGTTTTCAGCTGTTGTGAAAGAGGCCACCAGACAGAGCTGGTTTTACGACGCAGTTCCCCCACATGATAACGAGCCAGACCAAGTCTAAACTATCGCTTCGTACTGACTGTCAACATTTCCTTTATTTAAGTGTCTAGTTACAAACCTACATGACACAGCTGGGCCGTAGTGTTCGCCAGGGTCGTACCTAAAGTGTTCCAAGGGTTGAAACACTTCCAACAATCTCTTTTGATATGGTTTAAACATCCTTCCTACGAAATCGAACGAGTGGGGTCACACACACCTCTCCTCCTCCTTCATCAACATACACGAACCACGAAATTTGAAACCCGACTCTACAGGTACAGCGAGTCCGTCCACACAGGTGACCATAAACCTAACTAGAAACCAGACTTAAGTCGACCAAACACCAAAATATTCGCTAACGGTCGACCAGCTATCGACCCACTGTGGGTACATTTTGAGCAGCTATCGACCAACTGTAGGGACAACACAGTTCGACCAGCTATCGACCCACTGTAGGGACAACAGTTCGACCAGTTATCGACCCACTGTAGGGACAACAGTTCGACCAGTTATCGACCCACTGTAGGTACAGCAGTTCGACCAACTATCGACCCACTGTAGGTACAACAGTTCGACCAGTTATCGACCCACTGTAGGTACAGCAGTTCGACCAACTATCGACCCACTGTAGGTACAACAGTTCGACCAGCTATCGACCCACTACTACGAAGATCCAACGGAGGTCAACCCAGACAGTACTTGACCAATGGAAAAGCTGTGGCCCTTACGTCTGCCCATCGTGGAAGAGAGAAGAGTAAGGGCTAACTTGAGTACAAACTTTAAAAGATCTAGAACCACGTCTCGTTAACGTAGATAATGAACAGTTCTTCACGTAGACAATGAACAGTTCATCACGTAGACAATGAACAGTTCTTCGAACCATGGCATGATGGAAGAACCAGAAGAACATAACATGAAATTATGCAAGAAACTTGTTAGAATTGTTAGAATGAATGTAAATATGTACCTCTTACTTGTTACAATGAAAGCAAATATGTACTCTTACTTGTTAGAATGAATGTTAACATGAACTCTTGTTACAATGTAAATATGTACTCTTACTTATGTAAATATGTACTCTTTACTTGTGTTAATGTACTCTTACTTGTTAACGAATGAATGTTAACATGTACTCTTACTTGTTAGAATGTTAACATGTACTCTTACTTGTTAGAATGTTAACATGTACTCTTACTTGTTAGAATGTTAACATGTACTCTTACTTGTTAGAATGTTAACATGTACTCTTACTTGTTAGAATGTTAACATGTACTCTTGTTAGAACGTAGATATGTACTCTTACTTGTTAGAACGTAGATATGTACTCTTACTTGTTAGAATGCTAATATGTAATCTTACTTATTAATGTTAATAAGTACTCCTTGCTAGAATGTTAATATGTACTCTTACTTGCTAGAATGTTAATATGTACTCTTACTTGTTAGAATGTTAATGTACTCTTACTTGTTAGAATGTTAATATGTACTCTTACTTGTTAATGTTAATATGTAATCTTACTTGTTAATGTTAAGTACTCTTACTTGCTAGAATGTTAATATGTACTCTTGTCAGAATGTTAATATGTACTCTTACTTGTTAGAATGTTAATATGTAATCTTACTTGTTAATATTAATAAGTACTCTTACTTGCTAATGTTATGTACTCTTACTTGTTAGAATGTTAATATGTACTCTTACTCGTTAGTTAGTATTTACTCTTACTGATTAATGTTAATATGTACGCTTGTTAGAATGAATGTTAACATGTACTCTTACTTGTTAGCTATGTACTCTTGAAAATGTTAAGAAGTACTTGTTACAATGTTATGTACTCTTTCTTGTTACAATGTTAATATGTACTCTTACTTGTTACATGTTAATATGTACTCTTGTTACAATGTTAATACGTACTCTTACTTGTTAATGTTAATATGTACTCTTACTTGTTACAATGTTAATATGTACTCTTACTTGTTACAATGTTAATACGTACTCTTACTTGTTACAATGTTAATATGTACTCTTACTTGTTACATGTTAATATGTACTCTTACTTGTTACAATGTTAATATGTACTCTTACTTGTTACAATGTTAATATGTACTCTTACTTGTTACAATGTTAATATATACTCTTGTTACAATGTTAATATGTACTCTTACTTGTTACAATGTTAATACGTACTCTTACTTGTTACGTTAATATGTACTCTTACTTGTTACATGTTAATATGTACTCTTACTTGTTACAATGTTAATACGTACTCTTACTTGTTACAATGTTAATATGTACTCTTACTTGTTACATGTTAATATGTACTCTTACTTGTTACAATGTTAATACGTACTCTTACTTGTTACAATGTTAATATGTACTCTTACTTGTTACAATGTTAATATGTACTCTTACTTGTTAATGTTAATATGTACTCTTACTTGTTACAATGTTATGTACTCTTGTTACAATGTTAATATGTACTCTTGTTACAATGTTAACATGTACTCTTACTTGATAGAATGTTATGTACTCTATGTTAATATGTACTCTTACTTGTTAATGTTAATACGTACTCTTACTTGTTAGAATGTTAGTATGTACTCTTACATGTTAGAATATTAATATGTACTCTTACTTGTTAGAATATTAATATGTACTCTTGTTATAATGTTAATATGCACTCTTACTTGTTAGAATGAATGTTAACATGTACTCTTACTTGATAGAATGTTAATATGTACTCTTAATGTTAATATGTACTTACTTGTTAGAATGTTAATATGTACTCTTACTTGTTGTTAATATGTACTCTTACTTGTTAGAATGTTAATATGTACTCTTACTTGATAATGTTAATATGTACTCTTACTTGTTAGAATGTTAATATGTACTCTTACTTGTTAGAATGTTAATATGTACTCTTACTTGTTAGAATGTTAATATGTACTCTTACTTGTTTAGAATGTTAATATGTACTCGTTAGAATGTTAATATGTACTCTTTACTTGTTAGAATGTTCATATGTACTCTTGTTAGAATGTTAATATGTACTCTTACTTGTCAATGTTAATATGTACTTACTTGTCAAGAATGGTAATATGTACTCTCGCTTGTTAGAATGAATGTTGATATGTACTCTCGCTTGTTAGGAAGTAAATATGTACTCTTGTTAGTATGAATATTAATATGTACTTGTTAGAAAGTAAATATGTAGTTACTTGTTAGAATGAATGTAAATATGTACTGTTACTTGTTACAATGAATGCAAATATGTACTCTTACTGAAGATGAATAACGAAAAATATGGAATAAACCAAGTTACGATGGAGTGAACCTGGCCAGCATAGTGAGGTGGTGGTGGTATGACACTAGAGATGTACACACAAGAGATGGTGTTGTACATGTGAAGAACCACCAGGTGGCACAGACCCACCCAAGCTGTTCATCCTCACTTCGAGACTGGTCGACCAATGGGGGCCCTGGCTTGGACAGAGGGTGGGTGGGTGTGTGTGTGTGTGTGTGTGTGTGTGTGTGTGTGTGTGTGTGTGTGTGTGTGTGTGTGTGTGTGTGTGTGGAGATATACACTTTTTAAAACCTTCTCCTCGACACACACACACACATGGCCAGGGTCCTGGTCGACCAATGGGGACCTGGTCCATCACCTCTCGGGTAAAGTGGGGCATCTGGCCCACATGGGTGGGGAGGAGGATGGCCCAGCACAACACCCTCAAACACTGCTGTTACTTTCACCTCCCCAAACACACGTTTCTTCAGTGCTTTCTGTACACGTATTTGACACACAAGATGAATGGTTCTATAACCTTCCTTGAGCACGACTGCTCCAGTGCCTTGGGCATGCTCGTTTGACCTTTGACCTGACCCCCTTTTGAATGGTCATTACACCCAAGGGTCGTACGAGTGAGCTTGAGTGATGAGAGGCCATACAATTACTGTCAGAAATCAAGATGATAGTTACAGAGGCGGGAACAATCATATCATCGTTAAGGTGAACGTAACTGGTAGTTTAAAAGGTGTCAGGTCATCAGGTCACGACCCAGCTCACACCATCACAGTAGCCAAGGGTGTCAGGCAGACTCACACCATCACAGTCTGACACACCCTGACAGACGACCTGTTCGCCAAAAGGTCACGGCAATTTACCCCAGCGAGATATACATGTCCACGTCTCGTATCTCTCTAGAATATGGCATCAACGAAGGGATGTGGAATGGCATTAACTTCACCACCTTTACACACAGAGCTCAAAATACCATTGGATAACCGCAAGGATTTCTTCTTTTCCTTTTGAGGGTTGAACTGTTGTGGGGTTTCTAACTGTCATGCTCCCAATTCGAGGTGATGAAGGAGGTTAGGTTTGACGATGTGGAGACAAACGTAAATTCTAATATCAATCTTGAGTGTTGTTGGTTGGCCAGTGTCGGTGTGTGTATGTGTGTCAGGCTGGGTAACTGGCTGCCAAGGTGCAATCAAGATCTGGAGTTGTGTTGTGAGACTTCTATTGTCACAAGTGTTGTTGGTCCCGTGTTACGTGGAGGACGACGACAATAAGGCCGTGTTCATGGTTCTACATGTCTTCATCAATGTTCCTATTACATCAATGTTAATATCAAAATAATAATAAAATACACAGATTGTCATCTTTACTCACTTATTCTTCTACTTTATCTCTCACACTATATATATATATATTCCTACGAGTTCACAGGGAAATGGAACACAGGAAGTTCCCAAGTGCACTTTCGTGTAATAATCACATCATCAGGGGAGATGCAAGAACTATAAGTCAGTTGATATACAATGAAGAGACGTAGCTAGGAGGCTATTTGGTAAACAGGTGACTGCCCCAATGTAGGTCGAGTGCGTTCGAGTCTGGCACAATAAGTGAATCATAAACTTGTTATGTGGTTAAGAAAGTGAAATGTTTGCAAATTCTCTCAACAATAAGGCTAACCAATTTGTATAAACCTTCACTAACGTCAATGTGACAATTCTTCGTGTACATAATAATAGAAGATTCGATATTTTTCATGGTACTGGAGTTAGAGTTAATAACTGAGATGGCATTACTCCAGCCAATACAATGATCATAATTCTAACAAGATTAAACAAGGCATTTGATTCTTTTCCTGTTCTTATACTATATTTAGGTTGCTTAAGTCTAAAAGAAAGATCCTTACTAGTCTGATCCACATAAACATCACAATTACTACAAGGCACTTCATATATGCATCCAGCAGAACTTTCTGGTGTTTCTTGTGAGTTCCTGATTAAGATATTCTTTGTAGTATTGTTGCTGCTGAAGGCAACATTTACATTTAAGGAATTAAGCAACATGGGAAGTAAAGTGAAATTATCATTAGAAGGGAGAACTAAAAGATTCTTGGTGTCAATGGGAGGTTTGGGCTCAACTCCATAAAATTATTTCTTTGCCAACTTAAGTGATTTATCAATGATTAGATCTAGGGTACTTTAACTTAAATCCAAGAGAATATATCTTCTCAAACTCATCATAAATAAACTCTGGACTGCAAATGCGTAATGCCCTAATGCATAAAGACTGGAATGATGATAATTTAATTCTGTCATGTTAAGCTGAGTAATAATGGATATATGAACATTACATTGGTAGGTTTTCTGTATATGCTAAACTTAAGTTTCCTTGCTTATGGATCATGCAATCTAAAAAAAAAAGTTAACATACCCAGTAAATGAAAGTTCCAATTTCCTAATTAAGACATGAAACACAAAATCCTATCTAAGCTTTCCAAACTTTTTTGTTTCTAAGCTTAAAGTTCGTTTCCAAATTAAGACTAGAAACTAAAAATTCCTATTTAAGCTTTCCAAGCTTTTGTTCTAAGCTTAACAAAGTTCCAGTTTCCTTATTTAAACTAGAAACAAAAAAAAAATCCCTTCCAAGCTCTCTCTGAGCTTAAAGTTTCATTTTTCTACCAAAGTTTCAGTTTCTTAACAGTTTCATTTTTCTATCAAAGTTCCACAGTTTTCTAACTACACCATAAACTGGTTCAATACAGGAAGGACCCTGTCTTCCTACCCTACTTCCTTCCTCAAATTATGATCATAATTTCTCAACGCAGAAAACTTGTCCTTGTATGTTCGTTGGGGGGCCACAAGGTCGACACACACACACTTATCTCACAGGAAACAGGCCTTCCGCCTGTTTGAGCAACTCTTTCTCACGTGCCTACTCAATAACAGGTTGGATGAGGGTTGTATAGCACTGTCATACGTAGTGTTGGTATAGCACTGTCTTAGGTTATGGTTGTATAGCGCTGTCTTAGGTTGTGGTTGTATAGCGCTGTCTTAGGTTGTGGTTGCATAGCACTGTCTTTCGTAATGGTTGTATAGCACTGTCTTTCGTAATGGTTGTATAGCACTGTCTTTCGTAATGGTTGTATAGCACTGTCTTTCGTAATGGTTGCATAGCAGGTAGTCATGGTTGTATAACATTGTTTTGTATAATGGTTGTATAGCACTCTAGTGTCATGGTTGTATAGCAGTCTTGTGTCATGGTTGTATAGCACTATGTTACTTAAACTTCAACCTTAAGCTCTTAAAACAGGACGGTACAACTCGGGCGTATACGATACGACCCTTTGGGTCTATAATGACCTCTGACCTTTGACCTGACCTGACCTAAAGCAATGTTTCCACTGCTGTGTGGTCGTCCATCTCGACCACACACACACACACGCCTCTGTAAACAGCTAAACTGTCGCTTACCACTATTCATAACAGCTCAACCACCAGTCTTAAACCGCTGTAAACCTTCCACACACACACACACACACACACACCATAGGTTGTAGGCACGTGTCATGCGTGACACTGAGGGACGACGCGTCTGTCATAACCTGACATGAGCGACAGCCATCATGACGGGCCAGGCTCCTTATGTTGGGTGGGCAGGGGCGCGTGGTGGGCGGGGAGGGGGCGCAGGGTGGGCGGGGAGGAGCGCAGGGTGGGCGGGGAGGGGGCGCGGGTGTGAGGAAGGGGCGCGGGGCGGGTGGGTAGGGGCGCGGGTGTGAGGAAGGGGCGCGGGTGGGATGCCACATGTGTTGTTGTATGAGGGAGGGAAGGCGACGTGGTGAGGTGTTCCGTAGTAGTGAGGATGGAGGAGGAGGAGGAGGAGGAGGAAGGGGGAAGAGGAGGAGGAAGGGGGAAGAGGAGGAGGGAAGATGAAGAAGAAGAGGAGGAGGAGGATGAGGAAGAAGAGGAGGAGGAAGAGGGAGAAGAGGAAGGAAGAGGAGGAGCTGTGGCAGAGAAACGTGGAAGGGTGCGTATGTGTCAGAAAACGTGCAGTGGTAAGGTAAGTGTTGGAGCGCAGGACAACACTGAGTGAGAGATCATGTAGACGTGGGCCAGGGTCAGTGTTGGGTGGGTCATCACACTGGCGGCACATCCTGTATGTAATATCAAACTTTATCCTCAACCCAAGGTCCCAAGCCACACGTAGGATCCAACACTCTCTCTCTATGTATAGAGTATAAGGGGATCCAACACCTGTCTATATATTGTACATGCGGAATTAAACAACACCTGTCTATAAATAGTATACGAGGGATTCAACACGTCTATATATACAATATATGAGGGATCCAACACCTGTCTATATATATATAGTTTACGTGGGATCCAACACTTGTCTATATATAGTATATGAAGAATCCAACACCTGTGTGTATACCACATCACTATATAAACTCCCAATGTTTTCCTTCGTGTCCAAATTAAACTAAAAGAGTTATTGATGGTTGTAGACGTTTTAAGGATGAAGATATCCTAAAATCCTTGATTCCTGCCACAACAGAGATACATATTAAAGATGCTGAAGGATCAGAAGGACTCATAACTTGCTGGGTTTACAACAATTATTATAACCAGTACATTACACAAGGACCCCAATGTGGGAGTGCATTCTTCCATCTTGTGGTCAGTACAACGTCCAAGCAAGACGCACCCTGTATGGGAGTATGTTTACTATTATGACCTCAAAAGGTTGTGTTACTACAACCTGGCCGGGTTGTTGTTGTTGTGGTGGTTGGGTTTTACGGCCAGTGACCTAACGATGATGGTCATCAGACCCACAACCCTATATTCAACGGGGTTGTTACTCGCTTAAAGAGTTAGTTGAAAGTTGTTTACCTATTGGCCTAATGTCTGCTGGGGAGGGTGGGGTACCAGAGGGAACATAGGGGTCGTTAAGTCGAAGGAGAACACTAGGTCTACCTAAGGCCTGTGATACTTAACACTCTCGACCGTATGACCCAGCACCCCGACCTATACAACTGCCAGTGAAAGGCTGACCTGATTATTATGCAAATTAATCCCTCGTTTTTCACTGAAAGGAGAGAATGGTAGTAGATGTGGTAACCTATTTCTTTTGTTCTTCCTTGAACTGATGCTTCAGTGGCCTTACCACAACAACGTAACACAACACACAGCAATACTACCCTACGAGGTTATCATACAGTCATCACAAGAACACTACATACACACAGTTCATAGAGCCACACACCAGCATTACCCACAGCTAAACTATATAAATACACTTTGTGCTTCACTATCCTGCCACACCTCAATATACATTCAGAACATATGCTACTCTTGCTGTTATGTTAACCTGTCTTTCCCTATGCTAACCACAGCTTGAAGAGCCACAGCTAAACCCTCCACAGCTGGAGCCACACACACACAGGAGTCAAAGATATTCATTTAGCTGGTAACTTGGCTTGGTTCGTGTTGTCCCCCCCAACACTCATATACACTGTGTGAGGTGGCAACAAGGGGTCACACGTACTACATACAATGCGTCCTTGTCAGACCCCAGTAGCCACATAATTACAAGACATGATGTTACACACTTGATTTATTATTTAGTATTTATCTTACATTATCTTTAAATAGTAGTCGGGCTGACCTGACCTGTTTAGTAGTCGGGCTGACCTGACCTGTTTACTAATACATAGTAGACACAGTCACACATTTCTTATCATTAAGTGTTGCACCATCATGTCTTACCTTCAAAAAGACGAAGATTTTCCCAAAAATTATGGTAAAGTATCGTAATCTGTTGCCTACATGTCAAATAAACTTTACAGTTGATATAATCAATATTTCCAGTTTAGGTAAAGCACCAAGACACCTGATGCACAGCTTGACCCAGACAGTAACTCGATCTTTGTTACTCTCTGTCTCACTCACAAGCATTTCACTTCATCTTTGTCACTACGATCAACAATGGACCTTTCACTCCCTTATTTACAAACTTATGTTCCCATCCAACAGATCTGTTACCTAACTTGCCAACTCCAACTTCTTTAACTACTGCTCAACAACTTCATTTCGTCCAAGTCGAGCACAAATATCACATTGTGTTACAAACTATTAAACGAATTTCTTCTGTTTTTGTTTATAGTTTCCACCTTTTCATTTCACACTGAAGACCTTAAGAGAAATTTCGTTCGTTGGTGAATAAATTCGACATGAAAAAAACATAAGCGAGTGAATCCATGACAATATAATCGTCTTTGTATCATTCGTAGCTCCTATCTGTAACTGGCTACTTGAGATAAGGTTATTACATTCTACCCACAAGGTATTCAGGGCAAGTGGTCTGATCAGGGAAGGGCGCAGCTGAGATCACTGAACTTTCGTACAAGATTCTGTGGTGGGAGGGAAGGAGACCAGACCACTGTGGCCAACAGGATATAACCCAGTTCGGTATGGTAGACGAGAACAAGTGTTTACCCTAGCATTGCCTTTTACCACACTCACGCTCTCCTAATGTCCTTTAAAAGTACTACATCACCCTCACCAGAGACACGAGAGAGAGAGAGAGAGAGAGAGAGAGAGAGAGAGAGAGAGAGAGAGAGAGAGAGAGAGAGAGAGAGAATGAGGTCAATGTTTCCACAGTTTAGGGTCAGGCGAGTCCCAGATGGGTCACACAAAGCATCCACTGGAGTGGGGTCACAGAATGTAGCAACATGCAGGTCTGGTCTCAGAAACCAGACACAAATACTTCAAGATATTATTGATCTAGTAATTCACATCTAACTGTTATAAATTCCCTCACACACACACAGGCCTCCATGAGCGAGCAGGACAAAGCTGATGCTTCACCCAAACAAACACTTAGAAAAAGATGATGTTGAAAGCAAACGTTGGGTTGTCAATTACAAGCCTCAAAAACTGTTAATTAGAAAAGAACTAATTGACAATCCAAACTAGATGGGGGGTAGATAATGAACGTTTACATACATGCCTGCACGCACACACGTTTGAAAGCAATTGTCTACACACACACACACACACACACACACACACACACACACACACACACAGTGAAGCATGAGATTTCCAGTAGATACGAAGGTCAAACTTTTAAAACACATTCTGGCTGGTTTCTGTGGATCCGGAGTGATCAACTCCTTTATTTCCTTCTATTAACTCACTTTTACCTTGAATAATGGTATGTAAAACGATGAACAATTGTGGCATGTATCCATCCATCTGTTCCCCACAAGTTATGTATAATATGTGACTAAAATGTGTAGATAACATATCTGATATCTAATCAAACTCCTCCCTCGTATGTGTCTACAGTGATGCCATCTACGAGTCTAAGAAAGGCATAAGTCACGTCTAGTATGTACGACAGGGTCTGTGGCGGAGGTGGGATGGCAACACTGCTCGTGGTAAACAAAGAGAGTTGCCAGTTATTGTTATTATGTGACTAAACGTCAAGATGGGTCGGGGCCATGTGACGTGTGAGCCAGACTACCAACCATCCATTCTCTACCCTCACACACACACTAGCCACGCATTCCATTTTCTAAATACTAGACAAATTATATTCCTTGTTTTACGTCTCGTTTTTTAACGAAGGGAGGAAACGATAGCTAGCAATAGACCATACAAAACAAAGTTAATATGTTAATGAGGTTCATGGTATGGGCTTGGCTGCTGGGATTACAGTGGCTAAATCCCTCCTCTATTACGACCGCTGGGATTACATGAATCTAAAGGGATTTAACGAGACAAATCAAAGGGGATTTAACAACACCATCGTTGTTGTAAACATACAAGGATTAATGTGGTAATCCAGGAAGCAAACACACTTAAATCCCATCCCATCTCAACTCTTAGCTCTTGGGATCATTGGGACGTGGTGACATAAATCCCCTCTGGTCCCGTAGTGGGATAAATCCCACAGAAAAACGTTAAGATATAGTTAAAGAACGTTTTTTTTTACACCACGTTAGGGCCATCATGGCCAGCAGACTCGTATGGAAAAATAAATATCTACAATTTAAATCTTCATGTCTTATGATCTATCGTGATCGCGGTACATCTATCGCGGATTTTTGATCTATGGATCTTTGAGGAACTAGAATACTTGATCGACCCCAGAGAGAGAGAGAGAGAGAGAGAGAGAGAGAGAGAGAGAGAATGTGAATGAGAGAAAGTGAGAATGAGAGAATGGGAGAAAGAGAGAGAGAGAGAGAGAGAGAGAGAGAGAGAGAGAGAGAGGAATACAAAGTTGCCAAGTTTCAATGTCCAAGTCAGGTCGTCAGGTCAGGTGTACGAGGTCAGGTCATCCCCCCCGCCCCACCCACTGGTGTGAACGCCTGGGAGGGAGGGAGGTCCACCCACCTCTTCCCCAGTGGTGGTGGTGGAGGTTGACCCACTGGAAACGACCTAATACCATTCCACTGTGGTAAATGGCCTCCACACCACCGTGTAAACCACAGTCCGAGACAACCCTGAGGTACTGGGGCAGGATAGCAGTAACCCTGGGGTACTGGGGCAGGGAAGTAGTAACCCTGGGGTACTGGTGCAGTATCAATAGCAGTAACCCTGGGGTACTAGTGCAGGATAGTGGTAACCCTGGGGTACTAGTGCAGGATAGTAGTAACCCTGGGGTACTGGTGCAGTATCAATAGCAGTAACCCTGGGGTACTGGGGCAGGGAAGTAGTAACCCTGGGGTACTGGTGCAGTATCAATAGCAGTAACCCTGGGGTACTAGTGCAGGATAGTAGTAACCCTGGGGTACTGGTGCAGGATAGCAGTAACCCTGGGGTACTGGGGCAAGATAGCAGTAACCCTGGGGTACTGGGGCAAGATAGCAGTAACCCTGGGGTACTGGTGCAGGATAGCAGTAACCCTGGGGTACTGGGGCAGGATAGTAGTAACCCTGGGGTACTGGGGCAAGATAGCAGTAACCCTGGGGTACTGGGGCAGGATAGCAGTAACCCTGGGGTACTGGGGCAGGATAGTAGTAACCCTGGGGTACTGGGGCAAGATAGCAGTAACCCTGGGGTACTGGGGCAGGATAGCAGTAACCCTGGGGTACTGGGGCAGTATCGATAGCAGTAACCCTGGGGTACTGGGGCAGGATAGTAGTAACCCTGGGGTACTGGTGCAGGATAGCAGTAACCCTGGGGTACTGGTGCAGGATAGCAGTAACCCTGGGGTACTGGTGCAGGATAGCAGTAACCCTGGGGTACTGGGGCAGGATAGCAGTAACCCTGGGGTACTGGGGCAGTATCGATAGCAGTAACCCTGGGGTACTGGGGCAGGATAGCAGTAACCCTGGGGTACTGGTGCAGGATAGCAGTAACCCTGGGGTACTGGGGCAGGATAGTAGTAACCCTGGGGTACTGGGGCAAGATAGCAGTAACCCTGGGGTACTGGGGCAGGATAGCAGTAACCCTGGGGTACTGGTGCAGTATCAATAGCAGTAACCCTGGGGTACTGGTGCAGTATCGATAGCAGTAACCCTGGGGTACTGGTGCAGGATAGCAGTAACCCTGGGGTACTGGGGCAGGATAGTAGTAACCCTGGGGTACTGGGGCAGGATAGTAGTAACCCTGGGGTACTGGGGCAAGATAGCAGTAACC